>NC_056524.1:205312615-205360987 GCF_019175285.1 Sceloporus undulatus
TTTTTCCCTATCCAACTTTTTCGTATCCCGAAAATTTCGTAACCCGGTTATTTCGTATCCCGAGGCACCACTGTATTTCTTCAATTCTAGCCAGATGCCTCCTCCCCTCTAGTAAAGGACCATGACAGTGAGTCCAGATGCTTGGAAGCTGCCATTAGATTGGTAGTGCACACTGAGCAAGGACGCAAAGGGATCTTGCAGCATCTTTGAGACTAACTGTTTGGAAGAAGTTGTAGCATAAGCATCTAAGGAAGTAGACCAAGTCTATTAAAGTTTATGCTACAACTTCTTATGCACAGTTAGTCTCAAAGGTGCTACAAGATGTCTTTGCATGTTGATATTCCGGATTAACCTGGCTGTGACTCAGAATTCTACAGAGTAAGGAGGTATTGTACAGCTCCTGCAATGCTTGTAACCCAAGGTTAGACATGTATATGTCACCAAAATGACATTGACCCATATGTAATAACCTTTCACCTTCATGGGTGGATTTAATGCCTCTGTGTGTGTGTGTATACAGCCCCTTACTTAAGAGTAACTCCAGTGGAGTTAATTAACCATTCCCCACCCCATTTCTAAATATAATAAAGGATCAATATTATTGAAACTAGCCATTTCTTTATACTGATAAAATGAGGGGGACCTCAGAAAGGGGGAAGTAAAGACATGAAATTGTAAGGCAAGAAGAAAGGTGAAGCAAGGTGAGGTGGATCAAAAACAGGGTTTTCAAAAATTAATACAGTTGTTTCCTTCTCTCCAATATGCAAAACAGGGAAAATGAAGAGTAAAATTATGGATGGAAATGTTTAGCTTTATTGTGATAAGGCTTTAGTGCAGTCATCTAACTTGAATATAAATGACAATTTAACATAAACCTAATAATTGCAATTATTTATATCATTCCAATATAAATGCAACTAAATTAGATTTTTTTTAAAGCTTAAGAACAATAAACCAGATACATCCAACCCTTACTACCAATTTTCATGTCTCTACCACCTCATAATGTTTCATAATGCTGCAGTCCTTAGTAGGGTAGGCATCTCTTTCAGCCTGATGGCCGAATTCAACTTTACTCGCAGCAAAACTATAATGTCTGCTTGCAGGATATTCTAGCTCCTTGCAGAGAAATATTATCAGTCACACAGTGGCTGTTTGCTAAATTAAAAGGTACCTACACCTTCCTGTTTTGTAAACTGCTCACTGAAATTTTAGAGTGGAAGAGGTGAAACACTTGCAGACTTGGAGGTTGGAGGTTTGTGGGATTAAAAAGACTCTATATTTTCATTGTTTTTATTTTTACTCTGCAGCTGTGCTAAATTTCATCACATTACTCAGAGATGCTGTTTGTAGGAAGACCTGGTGAAAAACAAAACCACACGGTGGTTGGGATGTCAGATGTAGTGAGGCCTATGAGAAGAGCCATTAAGCTAAATGTATGATGCTCAGAAGAGAAATTGCTCAGTGCTCCCTCTGACATGAAGTAAGACATTCTCTATTACATCTGAGCACTTATGTCACTGTACATTATAGCAAGGAATATGATGCCATATATTAGCCAGTAAACAACACAGAATACAGCTATCCACACACATTTTCATCACTCTGAGCAGCAATTGAAAAGAGTAGAATGCATTTAGAAAGCTAGTGTGGTGTAGTGGTTTGAGTGTTGGACTATGGCTCTGGAGACCAGGGTTCAAATCCCTGTTTAGTCATGGAAACCTACCAGGTGATCTTGGGCAATTCTTATTCTCTCAGAGGGAGACAAAGGCAACCTTAGGGTTGCCATTAATTGGAAATGACTTGAAAGCACACAACATCAAAGTTAACAAAGTTGTGGGCATCTTTGGGACTAACAGAGATTCTCTCTTTGGCACTAACAGTCCCTTTGGGACTAACAGACATTCTTTCAAAGATTTTCAACTGAACTGCTTGTTTTCCATCTTACTCTTCTCTCAACTTTGGAAAGATGGTGAGATAACCATTTCTTTTTACCTGAACTATTCACTAGCTAGATTAGGATATAGCCTTTCATGTAAATATAGATTAAAGCCATCAGTAAACTTTTGTTTTGAACTACAAGCTATTTATGTTGTTTTTGGAGTCAGTCTCAGTTCTAAGGAAACCATAGTTAGACAAAGGCACATTTCTACTACTCTGCTGATCTACAGCTAGACCCTAACAGGCTTGACTTTGACATTTTGACATTTAATTTTTTTTGTTTCCTTGTCAAAGGCTGAAGCCTTAGGAAACTTAAATTACCCTACAGACTCGGGGGTCATTAACAAAGTCCAGCCTTCAAGGTGTTAACTTGATTTCCTGAAGACACTAGCTGACATCTTGTTAGTGATATGCAAACATGTAAGTGTAACTTATGCACACATATGCCTGTTTTTGGACAGGGCACAGGGGATTATTCTCTTGCTTTTGCTCTGTCCCAAAGACTTCCCTAGGCAGCTGTCAAGCCCTGGGAGGAGAGGCCACTTCTTCTTTCTCCCAATGGACAATTCAGACCATGAGGATATGGCAACTTTGGGTTCTTGGGGGAAGGAAAGTGAGGGTGCCCTTCTTTTGTGGATTTCTTCCTACTGGGCTGAGTCCAGCTGCTATTTCATGGTCTAAATTGTCACCCTTCCCTTCCCATTTGTAAGTAGCAGCAGCCCATCCTGGGACTTCTCAGTTGTTTGGGGCAGAGAGAGGGGGAAGATGTGGAACTGCATGGGAGAAACTGCACCCCAGTGTAGGATCTTAGCCAATTTATTACAATGATTGTTTACATTTTTCAAGTGATGGTGATTTGATTAAATGCTGAGGTATACAACTGACTAATACAGTAGTATTGTTGGTTTTCATCCAGTGATGACTTAAACCTGAACTTATTAAGAATGTTATTGGATTGTTAAGTCAAGCATTTATTGGAATAAACAGCTATTTCCCCCAATTTTCTTGAAACCTCTGGGTTATTGCAGTACAGTGAAAAATAATACAGAAATCAGAGTATTAAATAAATTATCAGAATATTTGGTTGCTCATTAAAGCAGAACTAATCTGCTTTAAAAATAGAAGAATTTCCTGTTCCTCGGTGAGGATGCTTCAGAAAATAAGCTCTTGTTATTGACAGAGGCAAGGCAGAAATCAACCCATTCATTTGTAGGGAAGGTGATAGGAACCTATTTGCTTGGAGCTTGATGATCTTCTTGGGTTTTACATGGAAAGCCATGAACACCTGGAAAGCCATGAACACCTGGAAAAAAAATGATGAGTTTGCAGTGGATTTGCAGGGGTGTAGAATAGAAATCAGTGTTGTTACATAGCTTCCTTGAGTGATGAGAAGTTATAAAAGGGCATTACTGGTTCCTTTGGCTGAGAGAACACTTTAGACACCCCTTTACTCTTTATTTTATTTACCAGTGTACAACTAGAACATCAAATGGAGCCAAAGGACCACCACAATACAGCCAATTTGCTATTCCACCTCAGTGAACCAGAGAAAGATACACTGAGCTTCCAAGGTTTCATAACAAAACACTTAGCATTATTTTACTCTTTCTTTCCTCCAGATTGATTACTGCAGCTTTTTTCTTCCACACTTAATATATCCTGCTTGTCCAAGCTGGAAGGGGTCATCTTCTCTAGTGCTGGTCTCACCCTAATAGATGACAACTACTCTTCCTACTCATTAGTTCTCTGGGATATGTCTGAAAACATGAAAAGTTGCCAGCAACTTCATGAGAGTTTTGGAGCTTAGGACCCACCTGGAAACTTTTTGCAGAAGTCTAATAACAGTAGAATCACAGAGTTGGAAAGAACTTCAAGTCTAGAATAACAACCTGTGGGTTCTGGAAATCCTTTACTACGACATCCTTGTTGATGCTGCATCTAGCCATCCAGCTAGAAAATTGATTACAACAAGGCAACAATTTGTGTGGCAAGGATGTTCTTCCAAATGCTTCATTGAAACCTTTTTTTCTTGCAGTTTGAACTTTACTGATTCGGTCCTACTCTTGAACAACGGAAAACAAGTTAGCTTCATCGTTTATGTGCCACAGATTTAACAGCTGCTATCATAACATCTTTTAACCTTCTCTTGAATTAAACATACCCAGCTTCTTCAACCTTTATTTTTGGGGTTTGTCTCCAAGATCCGTTTCAGATCTTATTTCTGTTTGGAGCAGAGGCAAGCTGGCTCTCCTCCTACATGGCTAGATAACATCAGAGATCATGGCAATGCTTTTTGGCCAAAACATTATCTAGAGCTTCTTCAGCTGCTGCTTTGCTCAGACCCCAAGCTTTTTTGCTTCCCTCATGTCATGAAATAAAGTAGAGCAAAGCCAGAAACACTAGGGAACCCCTGGGAGACAGATTGGTGCCTGTAGTGGATGAAATCCAAAGGCTGGGGTTGCGGCACTGCCCTCTGGGGAATCCTAGGGACAATGCTTACATTTTTATAGTGTGTGTGTGTGTGTGAGTAATCCTGTTTCATGGTTCCTGTGCTTACAATAGCTTGGAATTGAACAAGCATAGCTTTGTCTTTCCCTGGCATATGTATGTGTTGGAAGGAACAACTTTGCCATGCCTGTCATCAGTAGTTGCTGATTTGCGTGTCTTTCTGAGAGTTTTGTCACAGCATTTGTTGTTGTTGTGCCCCTTCAAGTCATTTCTGACCCTAAGGTGAATCTGTTATGGGGCTTACTTGGCAATATTTGTTCAGAGGAGGTTTGCTATTGCCTTCTTCTGACACTGAGAGCATGTGACTTGCCCAGTGGCCAAGCAAGAGATGAAACCCTGGTCTCCAGAATCATAGTCCCACACTCAAACCACTACACCACACTGGATGGCTCAGCATACATTCATACCATTTTCTGTTTGTTGCTCTTAGCCAGCTTCAATTAATTTGAATTTGTTTGACCTCCATTTTTTATTCTATAGTTCTTCTCTCTCTCTCTCTCCCCCATGTTTAAAGGGCAAATTTACAGAGCCCCCCTCACTATACATTTTGAAACCTTTGCATTTTTATATAAACTGACTTCAAATGTTTTTACAAAGAAGACTAAGCCTGTTATATTTTCTAACTCTCTCTGTGTGGGGGGTGTTGGTGCTATGGGACTGGTTGTTGCTCACCTTTTGCTTATTAATACTAATTACTCTGCTTGTGAGATATACTACTATCCTTCACATTCTCCAGCTACATGCTTGGTTGGGGGTGAATCATGCTACTAGTTATCTGCCTATCTTGCTTCATGTTAAAGGTGCAGGAGAAGCTCTGGTTCAGTTTCTTGTCTATACATCCATTAGTCACAACCAATGTCAAAGGGGAACTAGAAAATAGATTAACATTCCTTTGATAGCTGGTTTTGTTTAACTGGCAGACACTAGTGTGAGCAAAAGGAACAGGAAATTCTTTGAAAGATCAGAGTTCCTGTATGTTTTAGATGAACCTATATATTTGACATTCACAATGACAGGTTGAACAGAAGCCAAATGAATTGCACCATAGGAAGATTCTGCTTTGATACACACGAGAAGTCTCCTTTTTGTTGAAGGAAATAGCGAAAGGGATGGAGTGTGTCAGCTGAAAGTTGAGAAGGATTGAAATGGGGCCACATCACAGTGTTTGAAAAGGAAATCTTTTTCATTATGGGTTGCAACAATAAGAAATGTCGAAATGCAGAAATGATTCATGAATAGAAAGGAAGGCACTCAATGTTAGATAAGAGCAAACACACACATATATCTCCTTTTGTCACACACACCCCCTTTCATATATGCGACAAAGGAAAGGTCAGGCTGGAGATGTGGAGATTATTTTGGCAATGAAGCAAGCTTTGTAGAGATACCTATCTGACAAAAACTAGAAAATCAACCACGCAGAAATGACACTATTAATCACCAGGAAAGGGGCAAACCAGGGAGAACTGAAGAAAGAGCATGCACTATTCATATACATGCACAAGAAATTCAAAGCATAAGAATTTCAAAGGGCAGTGCAGCAATGTTCACAGCCACTCATTTTGTCCATGAATATATACACCCCTTTCTATGGATAGCCCATCCTGCATACCTTACACTGTATTTTGGGTCCTCATATTTCATATATCTGGAGACAGCATGTTTTTGAGAGATTTGTGATCTTTCAGGAACACTATGTCAGGTTCTCAAGAGAAAAAGAGTGTGTCCTGAGGTATGTGCACATCCAGGTAATGGGACAGTCAAATCTAGATGGAGGAGCTAAATGCACCTGTCTTTCTCCAACTCATCTGCATTTCCTCTTGCACCTTGAGACAAAGGACCTCTTTGCACCCAAAGCAGTAAGCCAGTCTCCCTGCCTATGAACTGTTCTGTTTTCAGCCAAACTTTGCTGTTCACCATTCTGGAGATATCCTGATCTAATCACTGTTTTTTTCACACTCAAATTAAAGCCATCAACCAGTCCAGAATCTCATCTAGCCTTTGTAACCTGACAGGATAGCCCACATGGAGAAAGAAGGAAGGAGAGAGGGAGGGAGGGAGGACCCCAGTCCCCTTGTCCCCTGTGGTGGAGTGGATGCATGGCCATGCTGCCATTGGGGGCAATGGGACTTGAACATCCAAGGATTTTGGTATCCATGGGAGACAGAGGTGGTGGTGGTCTGTAAGTATATTCATCCAGAATGAATCTCCCACAGATAAAAAAGGCTGACTGTAAAACCCTCTTAATTCATCTGAAAACTGGTGTTCTCCCCAGTTATTACTGGTATAAACAGGTGCAAACAGTGCTAAAGTTTACCCATCCTCTTGCAAAGCTAATTTCTCCAACATTTAAAGTAATATTGATAATTGGCAGGGATTTCCAGTCACCCCCATCTTTCTTTGGGTAACAGGATCTTCAGTTTAGATTGTGAAAGAAGGCTGCTTTGAATTCTCTCTCTGTGGATCTCTGTGGCAGTTTGTAAGAGCGCTAGATGTGTTGTTGCTTACTCATTTATAGACAGAAATCTGGATCAAAAAGCTCTGTCACTTTGTAGTGCTGTGAACAGAAACTGACTAGTTAAAATTTAAAGGAATTGAGAGTAACAATTTCAAGAACTATGTTAACAGAAATAAAAACAGAAACTATGACTGGAAAGCAGCAGTCAGACTGAAGCAGAAGATCATAGTGGGAAATGCAAGTGATTCCCAAGATGGAAGGAAAGAGTAGTGAAACTACTTTGTTCTTTACCAGACTCTATGAATATATTATTTGCTCTGTACATATGTCAAGATGAATGCCAGGGGTGTTGTGTGTCACAGGTAGCTACTTGTCCCAACATGTAATCCATGTGGTTGCCATCAATTAATGTGTTACAGTTTCTGATCACAAGAATTCTGTAAGTATATTCATCTGAATGTGCTTACAGAGCCCTTTGGAGATCCCCATACGTGTTGTTGTTGCTGTGTGCCTTCAAGTCACTTCTAACTTATGGTGATCATAAGGCAAACCTATTACAGAATTTTCTTGGCAAGGTTTGTTCAGAGGGGGTTTGTCTATACTGCCCTCTGTGGCTGAGAGAGTGTGAGCTGGCCAAGGTCACTCAGTGTGCTTCCGTAGCTGAGCAGGGGTTTGACCCTGGTCACCAGACTAATCCAATACTCAAACCACACTGGCTCTCCATACTCAGTGTGCCAATGTCTTAATTTATACATGTCCTTATCTGAACACTAGCTGAGATTGAGCCCACCTTTTCGCTCCAGTAAGTTATTGGAATGTCTTGAAACCTTCTGTGGTCTAATTTCCCCTTCACAAAATAAAGATGACAATGTGATTAAAGATATATCACTGGGTATATTTGGAAATAAGGTGCGTGGGTGAGGCAATAGTTTTTTCAAAATATGAAATCCACAAGCCTTACTCCTAACTTGTTATTTTTAAGCCAGATCACTCCACTGTAATCTTCTATGAACAACAGAGAAAGGTACTGTTGGAAATGTTTGTGCAAATGCTTCCCTTAGTTTGGAACAGAAGCATTCTGCAAGGGAGGGTTTTAAGTGGAGGAGAGTAAACATCACAAAGAGGTGCCATAATAAAACACTCACCTGAAAAGACCCTCAGTCTCTTCATCCACCTACAGTTCTCTGAATTTGGGTGGGGTGGATTGAGACTGAGCCATGAACATTAATGTTACATAATGTGTTTATCGCTGCTGCCATGCTGCAGAATTAATGCAGTTTGACACTCTTTTAACTTACATGAATTAATATTATGGAATCCTGGGATTTATAGTTTGTTGTGGCATCAGAGCACTCTGACAGACATGGTTAAGTATCTCACAAAACTACAAATCCCAGAATTCCACAGCATTGTGTCATGGCAATTAAAGTGGTGTCAAGTTGCATTAATTCATCAGTATAGACATGGCTTATTAGCCACTTATAGGTATTTGGAGTGTGTTCATTACTCTGTGTGTGGAGAAACAGTGGGGGTGGGTGGGTGGGTGGGACCTGTTGGTGTGAACTGAGTCAGCCAATTGCATTCATTGACTGCATAAAGTTTCTCTTGAATGTCTAAAAGGGGCTATAGCAAAGGATGAAGGTCTATATCATTTGGCCTCAAATGATTTGTTCCTCATGGCTAATACAAACATGTTTTGATTTCCCCTCCTTCTACTACAGTTCTGAAAGAAGTTCCAGCAGTACTATTACTAAATAAGAAAAAAAGCCTGTTATAAAAGTCATTCACATCATCGTTTGAACTGTGCTGATCAGGCAATAAATTGATATAGGAACCTTATGAAGAAAGTGGCACATGCAGCATATTGGTACTTACATCTTCTCTCTTGACTGGGCCAATGGAAAAGAACTATTTCAGTTTGGAAAGGTGGATTGGGAAGAGGCTTAACAATGATGAGATTTCCCCAAAAGAACAATCACTACTCTAACTCAGCCAGTTTTATTTTCCACTTCCAGATAATTTGCTAAGAAAGAGATTTAATCTTTTCCATATATAAACAGCCTAATCGTTAATAAAAAATAAATCCAGTGTCAATGTGAAGGAAAATAAGGTATTTACATGAAGTCTGGCCATATCAGAACAATGTGGTTAGAGACACGAGTGTTAACTCATGGATTAATTTTTTAAAAGGGTCATCAACTTTAGAAATGTTTTCTTAAGGCATCCCATATTTATTGCCTTTCAGAGCTTTCTATGAAATCCAGTATTTCACCTATTATAGCACTTGTTCTTGTCTTGTATTTGGATTCAAAGACTGGTTCACTATCTGGTTAAATTAATTTTTTTGCATACCTCTGTGGTTTTTCTAGACTTTTGGTGGACTCTTTAGCATCCTTTGTTAATACAAGATGTCCCAAGATTCTGTGCCCCCCTGAAGCTCCCAACCAGTTCTCCCAAAGCATCCATCCAATTTTTAAAAATGCAGTACATTTTTTTGCCCCCAAACAATGAAGAAAACCCCCAACACATGAAAATACATGAAATGCATGGAGGAAATCCCATCCCACTTCCACCAGCACCCCATACTATTCTCCATTACCTATGGCAACACAATTTTAAGAGGAACTGCAGAGGAAAATGGAGGTATTTGGCCTTGCTTGGGGTGGGGGTTAAGCTCACAGTGGCGGAGGGGAGGGTTAACTGGCACCTGGACTGCTACCTCAAAGTTGGGGGGACCTGGGGTCCCACCAACAGTGACATTTTCTTTTTAGTATTTTGGGGATTTTTATTAGCTCAATAAGAGGGCTGTGAGAAGTTGGGTAACTTAAGGGGTCTGTTAGACCAATACATACCAGTACTAGCTACAGAGAGCCTTCGGTGTTGATGAATAAAAAGTGTTTTTTTTAAAGAAATGTGCAAAGGTGCATGTAAACACAAAACCAATGCAACGTTAAGAACCATGCAGCACTAACAGAAAAAAAAATGGTGTGAAAAGTTGGATAGCAAGAAATAGTGTTACAGGGGGTGATAATTGTCAGTTCCAAAGAGGAGATTCCTCGGAAGATGGACCAGGGCTCAGACAGTATCTGAGGGAGACATAGTGAGAGAGAACCTTTGTGCACACAGGGTCCATGGACAAGCTGCATGAGGAGGCTGTGTCTGGGGCTGATATTCATGTCTGATTTCATATCCTCAAGGGATACTTGGTGCTATCCTGCAATATAACAAAGACTTGATGGTATTCCGAGGGAATCAACAATGGGATTCTGGAATGAATAATGGTTTTAATTTCAGAGTAACAAAACATTGATTGGATTTCAGAGGGTGGATGGATAAGAAAAGTGAATAGGAACATAGCCTAGGGTGAGAAGAAAATATGGTGTTTAACTACTTTGTGATGGGACTGACTAAGAGGCTATACAGATGAGGAGAAAGGGGTGGACAGAGGCTGCCCCTTTCTCCCTCAGATTGTGGCCATGCCAACCAAACTGTGTGGCAACAATGCACCCAGAAAAAGGAGCCACGACATGCGGCTCCTTTTTCCGCCACTGTTGAGGAGCCATAAATGCCCTGGAGCAGTGCTGTGACATCCTTCGTGTGTCACACCATTTGGATGCAGCAGTTGAGGCATGTCATCATCACGTACACTATATAAATGATGGCACGCCAAGATGGCGCCTGTGGCGTGCAGTAGGGCTCGGGAGTGTGCGGACACTCTGCTCTCCCGAACCCTGCCTTCAGCCCTAGGCCGGTGCATAGTGCCAGTCTGTACCAAGCCTAAATCCCTACTGCAAGAAGATATGAGGAAAGCCTGCGGAAGAATGGGATTATGAGTAAATCCATTTAATCTTTATTTAGTGCTATTTTGATCTCCACATGTCTCTGGGTCAGTTTGCCTTTCCCATGTGAAACTTTCTAGTGCTTCAAATGTCATTATAATATCTTAAAAACATGCTGGGCTCTAGATATCAAATATTCTTTGTAAAATTTAGACCACATAGGGCTGTACACCCCTGTGCTAACAGACCACCTCTTTGTTACAGCATACATGTGTATATACCCCTGTTGCATACAATAACAAATAGTGGTGGAATCCTAATTCAAGAAGAAAGTACAGTCCCACTGAAGTCACCACTCTCAATCTACCTTTAGCTAGGCTGGCACAATATGTCACAAATATAAAAGTAGGACTAAAAAAATGTGCAAGCCAAAAACTCAAAACAAATGACTGTAGACTATATTGAAGTCTCAAAATGTATTATCAAATAATTAAGCATTTATAGAATTGGCTCTCAAAACAGTAGTGTATCTACTTACTGGTAGCTGCTCTCCAGGTTTCACTCTGTGGGGATTTTCTCAAACCACCCGCAGAAGCTGGAGATAAAGCCTGGGACCCTTAGCACTGAGCTCTTTCTCCAATAAATACATTTTACAAGAATTACTAGCACAAAACTGTGATTGTTTCTTGGGAAAAAATATTATATAAAGCAAGTCTTGGTACCTGAGATGGATATTTATTTATTTGTATATTGTATTAAACTAGTTGTGGGAAGTTTGTGCCTTTTAATATACTATTAGTATCTGGTTCCCATCAGCTTCTGTCAGCACAGATAACCTTCAAGAATCATGGATAATACAGTTCAGCAACAGCTGGAGGACCACACTTTCTTCTGTAGGTAAGTGCTACACCTGAAACCCTGGGGACAAGGGATAGCCCAGGCATGCTGATGCAGTATTGGCTTGGCTGGCCTGTTCTGGCAACACTGCACCACCACACCCGGTTTGGCTTGGTGCATGTGGTGGCCTCAATGCCAATCCAAGGCCAATTCTGGATCACAAAGCTCTGGGCTGGATTTACTGGCCAGTGCAGACAAAGCCTATGCTAACTCCTGGGCAAAGTCTCATTAACCCAGGAAACCCACAGTATTTCACCAGAAGTCACCATTATGGAAAAAGACAGCATTGGTGAGGGAGTGAGCATGGGGTTTTTCGCCTGTGCAGACAAGGCCAAAGTCACTTTTTGATGCTCTACTCATATAGAAAGCAGCACTTAGTCAGAAGAAAGGCCTCAATAAAGATATGTTTTCTCTATATTTGTGTTTATCTTGGGCTTTGAACAGTGGCATCTCCTTACTGTTTTCATTTGTCTTAGCAGGCTAGGGTCTAGCATTATCTATTTCAGCATTGCTTCACTTTCCATCTTTTAAACAAAGCAAAATCTGGCTTCAGGTCAATAAATCATGTCTGCTTTCCAGCCCTCTGTGTGGTAAGCCATCATGTTTTAAAGGGTGAACGTGTCCAGTTCTTCACCATCTATCTTAGATCTCCTGCTTTAGTGTGGCTCAAGGGTGAACATTTGTTGATGATGAATGAGACTATTCTTGGATATATTTGCACAGATGTCATTAACCTATATTCTTCTCAATATTTCATTAAAATTACATTATTCATATGTTGTTGCATAGAATTGTGAGTTTGATGGCCTGTGTGTAAAGCTGCTGATGGTTCACCTTTAAAGCTTCTGCTCATGTACAGCACAATCTTGTACCCATTTGCTCAGAAATTCATCTCAATGTGTTTAATAGAAGCATGATTTCTAGTAAGTCTCTGCAGAAATATCACCCATGAGTAAATTCAAGTCAAATGGGTAAGTGGGGGGGCCTTGTGAAGAGCAAAAAGTTTTTTTTACCCTTTCCCACCATGTACTTTAATGATTCTTTGGCCATATCGATTCATGCCATTTTACTCTTCCTGCCTTGTGTAGTACTTGGAGATGAAAAGGGTGACTTAGTTGGCTGGGCAATGAGCTGGCTTTCCTTGCTTAAAGATAGAAATGAATTAGCCAAGCAAAAAAATTTTTTATAGTCAGACTTGGCAACATGAGGAGGCCACTTCAAAAAACTAATATTTGGTGTCATAATGGAGCAAATTGTTATTATCCCAAACACTTGACGTTCTGTGATTTCATCAGTGCCACCAGGCCATTCACTGTTCATAACTATTTTGCATAACATTTTCAGGTCTCAGGAAGGATCATACCTGATGGATCAAGGAATAGTAATGCTTTCATGTCAGAAGACAAATCTCAGGCTTTGAAGAAAGTTTTACTTTTGCTGGTAAAATGCCTAGTCACCCATCTTTACCCTTTCCCAGTTTAAACCCCTTCTCCATTTCTCAGATGGAAACTGAGAGACTTGTGGGACCCCATCAGAGTGTTGTCAAGTTACTAATGAAGAAGAACACCCAAGATAGAAATGGCAGCAGCAGTTTGCTTTTGCCTGAGCAGACTGGGAAGTTAAGATTCTACCTCCTTCTCTCCTCTCCCCCACTCTGAGTTAAATGAAAGCAAATTACTTTTTGCACTTTGAACTCATTTTGCAGCAATTGAAGCAAAGGGGCAAAAATGGAAAGTGGAAAGAGGAGAGAGAAACTGGGTCATTTTAAAAGCAGCTGAAAAAGTGGGATGGCATAAGATTAATCAGATTAATCAGAACAGAAGGGTATGTAGCTGGCACCAGAGCTCCCTGGCTTGATATGAAGGGTGATTGAATGATTGCTTCATTTGGGGATACATTAGTGTGCTGGAAAAAAACCCTCTCCCCAAAAACAACAACACAGGAGTGAGAGAAGGGGATCAGGGAGAAAGCCTGTGAGTCAATGTGCTTGTGGCCATTGTGCCATTTGGAACATGGAGAGGAGTGAAAACTGCTGCAACTATGGGTCTTTTTATTGCAGAACCCTTGACAGTAGCAGTGCAAGGCCTGGGTGGAAAATCCCCCCCATGGGCTGGTGCTGAACCTCCCATAAGTTCCAGCTGCAGAGTAATGTTTAAAAAAAACTCTCCACATGACATGTATGTGGTAGGTATATGTGATGCAAGTTCTAATGAAAATGGTAACAGTCACTGAAAGTGCTGGACACTTTTGACTGTCTTCCTGACCATAAAATACCTGCCTCTCCAGATTTGAGTTGCCATATTTCCTGGTTAGTTGATGTTTATTATATTCAGTGGCCAGATTCTTTATCTGGAATTTACCCTCATACCTCTTTCCACATTTCCACAGCAGCCCTTTTGCAGTCTTTGCCTGCCTCACCTCTGTAGCATCGCAAAAACTGACACCTTTGGCTTTGACCCTGATTTCCCAGGAAATAGTATACTGCTGACCTGGCAATTTCAGATCTACTCCCATTGTGTTCATAGTTGCTGCAGCCAGTCCATTACCTGGTGCCAAGCTTCTGGTGATGAACCTCACCGACCTTAGTTAGCCTCATCCTTGGACTAAAGACCCACAATCTGCCACAGGGATAATACTTGAAACTTTACCAATTTGTTAGGACCTGCCAAAGTCTGGGCTTAATTTTCATAATTTTTCAAAGCAAAGGGTCACATCGACAATGTGATGAAACAGCAGAGTAGGACTTCAAGCTTCAATTTATCCTGTGTTATTTTTCCTGCCACAGATATCTGTAGGATTTTCTGACTCAGGTCTCAAAATAATTTGGTTGTTCTTAAGATGTTTTTCACCTAGACTTTGATACAATTTGCTTCTCCTCCTTAAACAACAAAAAGTCTTGGTCTGATTCTAATTACAATGCCACAAAGTTAACAGCTCTGTTTTGGCTGATACCAATAAGCACCCATGGGGAAACAGCTACAGATATAACTAGATCCTACATATGTTTTCCATGGAACTTATTCCCAGACAAATGAAAAAATGTTCATACACTTGCAACCTAATCTTACTGAGAATTATATTTGAAGTTAATTGAATTCAGTGGTCTTAAGGATAGCTAAGGCTACATAATATAGGGCAGCCAATACTCAAAATGGCAGGTATTTTATGGGCTGGTTACAACTCTGCCTATTAGTGAATGCAAATAACCACCGCTTTAATTGTTTTATTATGTATATTAGTAGGAGTAAATCAATATTATACCAGTGCCCTTTCTGCATGGAATCATGGAAACTGTAGTTAAATGATGGAACATTGTACCACTAACATAAATTCTCACCAACATTATAAATCTGTGTTTTCCAAGGTTGAATGAGACATTTTCTCTTTATATACTTGATTCATCATAATATTTCTAAGAGCCCTTTCTGTTCATGGCTCTTTGAAGCAGCTAACAAAGTTAAACACACACACACACACACACACACACACACACACACAGTGTCAGTCAATAAAGCAAGATAAAATAGCAAACACAATGCACCAAAACTTATAAAATATTGTAAAGGTGTAAAAGAAAACAGTGAGGTCAAAGGCCAGATGAAGCAAAACAGTGCTAACACCATATTAGACAATGCACAATTTGGGGTCCAAATAAAGGATGAGGATATATACAACCTAGTTGTTGTTGCTGAAAAGGCCTGTCCATCTCATAGAGCCCTACCATTTAAGCAGGTTTACTTTTACTTTGTTCTGAATCAGTTCAGGTTCATAGTTTTGAATGAATGTAGTTGAAGCTACGCATTTTCTCCTAATAACTGTCAATTGGACTGCAGCCCTAAAAAGCAAGCATTGCCAGTTGTGTGAAGATATGAACAGTTGGTGAGGAAATGCTCTCAGGGGCACCATCGATGCGGTCATTGTTAATATCCTCCATAGTTCTTAGTCATGTAAACTTGATGGGAATTAATAACACCCATGCCACAGTCACTGTGCTATAACTACAGCCCAAATTAATTGTGCATACGAGGCCTCAGATATGCAAAGAAATTGGAACTTTTAAAGAGCTCCCTGCAGTAGTAATTGTTAATCTGTTTGATATGTAAAGAATAAAGATAAAAAACATTTTTAAGATTTGAAGCTCTACGGGTGGACAATTAATGAGGTGCTAATTGGCTGAGAAGAGAGACTAGCAGTTATGCTGCTATCCTAACAAGGAAGGTTTTTGTACAAAGGTATAAAGGTAAACTACAGTTTCTTTACCATTCATGGCTGTAACCTGCTGCTGATACATTCTTCTCCCTACAGTAGGAAACTGAAGCTCAATCATAGCCTCACTTCAGGATGTCTACTGTCAAGATGGAGCTCTCTTTTGTTTCCCTGAATGTGGGCAAACGGTAGTCTAACAACAAGTCTCTTGCTAGCTACACAGGCAGTAATTGATTGTGTTAGCAGCTGGCAGGAGTGTGTGGATGGCACTCCATTGCTCATTAATTCTGTAATGCAGATAAACTGATGCAGTCTTCTCTGTTGAAGGCCACTCCTTCTACCCTCCAAAGGGTGATGCAGTTCATGCTGCAGTGTTGCTTGCTGAATTTTCTTTGACCTTGGGTTTGGAACCAGGCAGAGAGGATGCATTATACATGCCACATGGCTATCCTGTCTATGTCCAAAGCTAGAGCATCAAAGGATCTAAAGTACAGAGCTGAGAGGTCACCTTGATTTTTGGGTGATTTATTTCAGTAGCATTAATGCTCTGAACATGGCCCAATGCACAAGAACCCAGAGCTGAAAAAGGTACTAAAACTCCAGAAAAACCATCAGCCAGCATAACTAGAAGGTACTGAAAGTGGCAGTCCAAAAAGGTAATTTTCCATACTCTGCAAGATACTGCACGTGTTTGAGATAAAGTCATTAATGTTTAAAATCATCTAAAACATTTACAAAGCGAGGTAAGTTAAATGTCTAGATCAGTGATGTCCAAACTCTCGCCCTCCAGGTGTTTTCAGCTCCCAGAAGCCTCAGCCATCTTGGCTAATGGGCTGGGAATCTGGGAGCTTCTGGGAGCTGAAGTCCAAAAAATCTGGAGGGCCAGAGTTTGGAAATCACTTGTCTAGATGTTAGGACATACAACATGGAGATAGAAAGATACATTAGAATAGCCAGTTGACAACTGGGAAATTAGATTGTACCTGCAAAAGAATGGGTAGTTGTAGTTTCTCCTGTGCCTACTTTTCCCTCAACAACTTTCCTCTTTTACCTAATGGGACAAGTGGAATTCTTGTGTTGCTGCACAGCAAGCAAGAAAGGACAGAGGTTGTGTGTTTGAAGTGACAGCTTATGAGAGACAGAGTAGGCTGCTCTACTACACTGCAGAAATAAAGCACTTTGACATCACTTTATTTTCATGGCACAATGTTATGGTACTCTGGAATTTGCAGTATGGGGGCATGAGATCTCTGAAAGGGAAGGCTAAATATCTCACATAAGTACAGATCCCATACTTGAACAGCATTGAGTCATGGCAATTAAAGTAGTGTCAAACTGCTTTATTTCTGCAGTGTGGCAGCAGCCATAATCTCTCGACTGTAGCAGCATAGCAAAATGAATCAGTGGACAGAGAGTGGGTTTGTAAGACTATTCAGCTCCCACTCTGCAGCTGTAAAAAGAATGTTTGCTCCTGCACAAACCGGCCCATTCTTGAGATCATGATTTAATACTGTATCAGGTTTCCCATTACAGATCCATTGGCTGATAATGAGAACAGTTGGCCTTTCAGGCTTTGGAATTCACTGTGAAAGGGCTACTTGCCTTATGAACCTTTGGAGAACTTTTAAAGAGAATTCTTTCAGCTAAAAGAAAATTAACATTTTGCTACATTCTTTTTTAGATCTAGTGGGGTACATTGCACTGTTTTCCCTGTATTGATTGCATTCATGAGTTTTCACTTAATGCTTTCTGGGATTTTAAAAAATACTTTAATTTTGTAGTTGTTGCTATTGTTATGAGCTGCCTTGAAACATCTAGAAGGGGTTGCTTGGCTTTGGCAGCATCAATCTACGTCTACCAGTGGCCATAGCGGGTGGATGGCAGAGGCATCCTGGCTGGAGGAAGGGGGGTGGCTGGGGAGGTCTTGGGATGGATGGTGACCAACTGCTGCATCAGGAGTTCGCCCCCCCTCTGAAGTGTCACTCAGTGTGGTCCACACCCCTACTCCTAATGCCACCCCTGTAACTAGTCTTTTTCCTTCAGAACTTTCAGAATCAAGTTGATTCATGGCAGGGCAAGGCAGCTCTGGAGATGTTTTCTCCTCTATGTGTTGCTAGATGCCAATACGGGAAGATTTCCTTTCCCTTTGAGAAAGAAGAAATAGAGCCCAAACCACAATGGAGTAAATAAATCAAGACCTTTATTTTGCTGGATCATCTCTCGCAGAACAAAACATGGGTTACATAAGTGGATTTCAGTATTACTACATTTCTCATTCCAAATAGTCTGAGTAAAAAAATAGAGAGGAAAAATGCATTCTACTTGTGGAAGAAATTTTCTCTGGCAATGAAACAATTCGGAAATGATATTTTATCTTAGGTACTTCTAGACTGGACAAAATACCTTATCTCTGGAAGCCTGCCTGCACATTTTAAATATCAATTTTACCGTTTTCTCTCTTTACTACTGTTCTTCTTGTAAGAACATAAAGTTAAATCTTGGACAGAAGACAACTAACTACACCAGGTACAGTTTTTCTTCCACTTGGGTTGAGTTGCCATTATTCTTGTTGACAAACAAGAGCTACCTTTAACAGATGCATATCAGGCAGAAATTCAGTAAGTAGATGGCTTTCCAGATGGAGTGAGACCTGTGGACCACATTCAGCCCTCAAGGCTCTTTTTGGGTCCCCAGCATGGTATAGTGATTGAGCATTGGATTATGAATCTAGAGATCAGGGTTGGATTCCCTGGTTGAGCAGAAAAACCCACCGGGTGATCTTGGGTAAGGCACACTCTCTCAGACTCAGAGGACAGGAATGGCAAATTCTCTCTGAAGAAACTTGCTAAAAAAACCTATGATAGCTTCACCTTTGGGTCACCATAATTAAAAAAAACCACAAACAACTTGGAGACACACAACAATAACAACAACAAAGCACTCCCCAGTGTTTTCTGAAATAATAATAACAAAAGAATAACAATGGTTCCCTAGAGAGAATAGGAATGGGAAAACACCATCGTAGTAGTAGTAGTAGTAGTAGTAGTAGTAGTAGTAGTTATTTCACTTACATTCCACCTTTTCTCCATCTCTGGCACTGCAGGTGCCTTGCTAAAGCTACACAGATTTTTTTTTTAAAGACACATATTAAAATACCTACACAGATTTCTTTTAAAAAAATCAAATCAATACAACATACAGAAGTTGAATCAGAATTAAACTCTCAATAAACTTAAAAGCAATTTAAAAGCATATCAATATTTTAAAAATGTCAAAATGTCCCCCACAGCCCCTAAAGCAGGGGTGGGCAACTCTTGAAGACTAGGAGGCTGTATTAGCCCTGCAGGAAACTTTGGAGGGCTGATAAAATAAAATAAAATAAAGCCTTCAAATGCATGTAGCAGGCATGGGACCATTTCCCCCAAGATTTCGGGTTTCAAAGAAGACCCAGGGACTAAATTGGCAAGAGTGGCCACATTACCTCATACCCCCAGTGGATATTTTGAAGAATTTGGGAGCAAAATGTTTTTGAAAGTCTTGTGCAAAAAATGTTTCTGATCCTTGATGGGTCCAGGGGGCACATGGTGCAACATGTTTTTTCTGGATTTCCTCCCCTCAAATATTTTGAACCTAGGGAATCCTGGGAGGGTACAAAAATGATCCTGGGAGGCTTTGGCCATCCCTAGAAGCTGTGGGGTATATTTTGAGCTTTAAACATTCCAACAATGTTATAAAGTATAAATTTCAGGGAGTGAGTTTTTTTTTTGGCATGGGAGGAAAGCTAGAGGTTTCATGGGACTCAATGCAGCCCCCCTGACAATTGTCTACCTGGAGTTAATGCCATTCTGGAATTGCCTTGTCTCAGTCATAGAATTTAATGGGCATCTAGCTATTGCCACCTTTTATTACTTGTCATACACACACACACACACACACACACACACTCTGCAGAGAAGATGGAATGATTCCTTCACAATTCATTTTGATTGGTGGTGCTAGGAACTGTCCTATTTGTGCTAAGAGACATATGTTTCCATTTACTGTGTTGCACTGCGGATGATAACTTTATTTGGACATTATCAGCTTGAGTGAGTAAAGGTGTTGGTGTATGCTACATAGCCCTTCTCTGCAACATGACACTTTATTTATTTATTTAATGAATTTATATACTGACTTTCTCCCTGTATGGGATCTGGAATGTGGCTCCTGCTCCCAAGACCATACCTAAATGTGTGTGGAAGGGAAGCCTACGTGTGTGTGTGTGTGTGTGTGTGTGTGTGTGTATGAGCTAAAGCTCTATACTGTCAGGGTTTTGATTTACATGGGGTCCAAGACACACTGCTGAAATGATCCAGTTTGAGACTAATTTAACTTCCCTGGCTCAGTGCTAGGGAATCCTGGGAACTGGAATTTATTGTGGCACCAGAGCTCACAGAGAGAGAAGGCTAAATGTCTCACAAAACTACTGTTCCCAGAATTCCCTAGCATTGAGTCAGGAGAGTTAAAGCAGTCTCAAACTGAAGTATTTCTGCAGTGTGTTTTGGACCAGGGAGGCTCATGCATTTCTAATTTTATGATGATTGTGCTTGAAATATGGATGCCTATGTCATGGGTGTGATTCCAGAGATGTGGTTATGTAATGTGGACTCACTCCTTACTCACAATATGACTCAATAGGGGCTACTATTCCAGAGTATCATGCGACATAAAACCACTGTTCCACTTTCTCCTGTTGAGTGGTAGATTATACCAGAGTGTAACATTAAAGCAGCCTGAATACATCAAAACATCTCCAAACTTTCAGATTATGGTCATTTCTGTAGAATTCATTTGGGAGCTGTTGAAACGTTTTCTTTTTATTGAGTTGATTTGCCATTTAAGAGCTGCAACTCTTTACAGAGAAAGTGATATGCTTAGGAGTGTCCATGTTTAAACTTTTTCTGCCTCATCTCAGTTTTTAGCCTTTTAAAAATGTGATATGTTTATTGCCAAAAGTTATATCAAGGACAGTAAAACCCTTTCAGCTTTAAAAACTAATTGCCCTAAAATCAAAGGCATGAAAAAGCTGGCTGTCTCCCATAAATGTGTTGCTGGTCATGTAAATCCTGCTAAAAGTTGGAATTAGACATGGCATCTTGCACAATGTATAAATTTGCAGCTGCAGAAATTTATTTTCTTTTCAAATAGAAAGCAAGCTCCTCCCTGGCTCCTTGTACTTGTACTTTTCCCTTATCACAAAGTACTCTTCCTTCCCCCCTCCCAATCCAATCTTATCTACTCCCATCCATAATATATGCTGAAAACATCAGTCAAGTCAATGTGTCCATGAGATAGATTGCAGGGGGGAACGGCCTCCATGTTTTGGGATGAGAAATATTGGTCAGAAATAGCTTAATAGCAGACACGACAGAGCTAATTCTGTACCTCCTGCATTGGGACTAGTACTAGTAGCAAATTGGCAGCTGGCAGGCATAGAAAATTATTTCCTACTATGTCCCTTCTTGGTCATGCAGTTAGGACCATATTTTATACAGCACACGTTTTTCACTGCTATATTTCAAACTGCGAAAATATGGATAGCTTCTATTTGTGTTTATACCATGGTGAAAGTGTTCTCTCCCCCTCTTCTTGCTCTCTCCCCCGGAAAATCAATTTCTATCCTCAATTAGTAATTGATGCTTATATTTTTTCAGGAGAATGGTGATGTTCAAAATGATACTGAGCTTTAGAAGAGGCCAGAAAGAGGAGTGACATGTTAGGTGACATGATTGCATTAACTAGTATCAAGATAAATGGTGACTGCTTTATGTTGAGGCCTGAGAAACTGTTCTGAGAACAGTATTTTTCAAACAGGTTTGCATGGAACTTCTCTATTTGGTGAGGCACTGGGTTGCTCTGGCTGAGAATTTTGAATGTTTCTATACTGTAAATCCGAGCATTACATGAGATGAAACTGGGGTAGTTAAAGTGGAACAATAACACTATAATTCTGTAGCATGCACACACCCCTGATTTCTGCAAGCAAATCTTAGTGGTTCTGTGAAATTTTAAACCTTTCCTTAGGGCCACCATGAGTCAGAGACAACTTGAAGCTACATCACTAAGCTTTTTGGATTAATGACTGGAAGTGGAGGAATGCATGATATGTGTATGCAGGAGGGTCCATGGTCACTCAATAGGAATTTGGATGAAGAGGAGCAGGAAAGCTGTGATCAGGCCTCTGGCTGAAATTCTGGAGATTCATAGACAGTGAACATAGATAACATTGGGCTAGAATGAAATTTTGTCCTGGTGTGAGGAAACTTCCCATACTGCCACTGCTCTGTGTGCCCTAGTATTTCTTGCATCAGCCTGTAAAGCTTTGTGCAATGTAATAATTTCTTTATACACTTTCCATAGAGGTATCAGCAGGCTCTGTTTCATTTCCTAATTGTGTAGTAGATAGCTGTTTTAAACTAACATCAGCTTGAGGTGGACAACTCTGGCCTGTCAGCTTAGCATGGGACTACAATCCCAGAACCCCTCTCCCTTCCTTCTCCCTCCCAAACCAGTGTTATCTGCATCCATCCATAACATCTGCTGGGGACATCAATGAGGCCAATGTGCTCATGAGAGAGTTTGCAGAAGGAACAACCTCCAAGTTTGGGATGAGAAATGTATATTGGTCAGAAATAGTTTGACTGCAGACACAACAGAGTTAATTCTGTACCCTTGCTTTGGGTCTGGGCCTTTGGTCTGTCTGTCTGTCCATCCATCCATCCATCTAACTGAAATGGACAACATAATAACTCACCTGGCTAAACCCTGAAATTCTTCTTTACTTACTTCACTGTTCAGGTATGCATCGCTCTCTCTTTCTTAATCTCTCTCTACTCCCTACCTCCAGATTTACAAAGTCAGCTGTAAATAAAGAAAGCAAATTGTTACAATGTTGTATAAGCAAGATTTCCAAATTACCATGGCACCTACTTGGGCTTGTGTTCTCCTCCTGCTGACAGCGTTAGTGGGCAGAGGCTGGGGCTGTAGCAAAAACATGTTTGTGTTGAATTACCATCCTCTTTTAGAACTTAATATAGAGAATCAATAAAGGCTGCAGGCTCTGATCACTAGAATTGATGTAGTTATGGGTTATCTGTGTAGAGCTGAGTATTCAGATTACAGAATTAAAGACACTGGAAACAGAGTCATGTCTCAAATTTTAGCAGAGCACAATCTTGTAGCCACTGTAAGTTCCCAAACCTCAAACTGATATGAAAACTGCTAAATCCTGAGGTCATCACTCAGCCAGTATCTGGATTTAAGGGATCATATAAAAGGTTATGAACATATTGCATTATATATACTGTGTATATATATATATATATATATATATATATATATATATATATATATTTGTAAGCTGCATTGAGTGCTATCTTTGAGAACAATAGAGAAACAAACAAAGATGATGATAATGGTGATAACAACAACCACTAGCAATAGGAAACTTACATTCGTAATGGGCATTTATAGATTTAACTGCTCTTCCAGAACTTTGTATAAGGTAGTGAATTTAATGAGGGAAGGAATTTAATGACATATCAGGTTTCTGTGTATAAGCCAGGCTGGAGGTTGTTTCATTTCTGATGCACAACTGTGCCTGTACTTTTTTTCACAAACAGTTGCTGCTCTCTGAGCACAGGATTTCTACTCCATGATGGAACCCATCAATCCAGCCACTAATGGTACTGAGAAAATGCACTGTTTGGAATACAGCTCCCAGAATCTGATAGCTAACATGTCCATCTAGAAGCTATAGAAAAAAAAAAAAAAAAAAAAAAAAAAAGTCATTTTTCCAAGCTCTGATAGCCACTAAGTGAAAACTAAAAGGATGGACAAACCCAGCAATTTTCACCATGTTTGTATTGTGTTGGATATTTCATGTTTGTATACAGTGTGATGCTGTGTGGAAAATCAATGAAAGCATGGGGGTAGTTCTTTCAAATGATAAGTAGAGACACCTTTATAGGACTTCAGTGCTGATTTAGGCTTTAGTAATGTGATGGGAAAGTAAGCCAAAGGGCATTTAATAAAAGTTATTAAAAAGAAAAGCATTGCAGATATCTTAGAGAAAAATTTTATTCCTTTTAATTAGCCCATGGAACACATTGCTTGCGGTTATTAACAAGGCAACATTTAACAAATGCTTAGACATTTCCATTAGTACCCTGATAATCTGCATTTAGCTAATTCACACACAAAAATACCCCCCATGGACTCCACAAAGATTTAATGCCAGAAAGCTTGTAATGCAGTCTTGTATTACAGAAATTTCATCACTTACACTAATATACTCCAGAGCATTTACTAGTGTACTGTGAAGTATTATGAATAATTAAAAATAAACTAGACTTGTCAAAGAAATGAACAAAGTACATTTTATGCTGCATGAGCCCAGTTTTTTGCTATTTTTTTCTTTTCTAAATTTGCGGTTTCTTTTTGGTTCACAAAGTCCAGCAATTTGCAGTGGGTTTCCAAGGCATTAAGACGATTTAGTGAAGCTCTGCTGTATAATTAAGAACATTTGCAGTTAGGCCAGCTTTTGATATGCACACACGCACACTTTTAGCTAAAAAGAGATGAGAAAGAAATATAGTCCACAGCACAGAGGGGGGAAAAGTTGATTCCAACTATGTGGCTTAGAGGAAGAATTCAAGACAGGGATGCTGCTGAGTGAAATGCTAGGTACCCAGGTGCAAAAGTCTCTCTATAGTATAGTTTATAAAGATAACTGACCAGATTTTTCATGACTATGGGGCTGTATATATGGGCAGCATGCAGCTGCCCCTTTCTTGGCTGGATTGGGGCCACAGCAATCCCATGCTGTGGCCCTGATCCGGCCTCCGGAGAGTGCAAAAAGGAGCCGCCAAAAGAGGCACCATAGCTGCGGCGGTGTGGCTTTTTGATGCCCCTTTGGTGTTGTATCATGCGGATACAGCACCGAAGGTGTGCCATTATGGTGCGTGCCATGTGGACCGGCGTGTGCCAAAATGGTGCCCTGGCACTGGGGTTAGGGCACACAGCGTGCGAACATGTGCCCTAACCCCATCCACAGGCCGGCATAAAGTGCTGGACTGTATTGCCTCTATGTCTGCATTCTTGTTTCTATTAGCCTGGTTTTGGAAGATTTTGGATCCACAGAGCAGTTGTTGACCTGCTGGCTTCTTACACATAATAGATCTGTTGTTCTCTAAAATTACAAATCTGAAACTTGGCTCTCAAAAATTACACTGAGTGAAAACTGGAGAATTGGAGAGGGGCTGAAGTGACCCTTGCTTTACAAATGAAATTTTGTAGCATAGAATGAGGCCAGTCCAGACTCATGTGAAACTGTTTGGGCTCAATGGATGACCTGCTCCCCGCCCTACCCCACTAGGAAAATACACACACATGCACAAAGCATTAAAAAATGTTAGAGGTGGAGTAAATGACAACGGTTGGATTCACTCAGGCAGCTTTGTTACTCTGCTTGTCTGATTGACAACTGTCATCACTTTAAATTGCCATAAGTGTTGTATCAAATTCTGAAGCTGGTGAGGCATGTAGAATGTTTGGCTTGTCTGTGAACCCTCTTACATTCCGTCTAAAATTTCACAGATGAAAATTGGGACACATGTGACCAAGCAACACCACAGTTATTAATGAAGAAGAACACATAAGCTATGCAAGGATGCAGCAATTTTGTCTCAGCCTACTGGGAAGGGCAAGATTCTTCCACCTCTTCTCCTTTCCCTTTTACATACCCTCTAAAATTTCACAGATGAAAACTGGGACACTGCTGAGTTGAGTGCAAACTGCCTTTTCACTTTGAGCTCAGTTGTAGCAACTTAGGTGTGCCAAGGATAAAGGGAGAAGTGAGAGGAGAGGGAAACAGGGGCATTTTTAAAGCATCTCAAAAAGTTGGATGACAGATGACAGGAGATTAATTGGGGCTGTCCCTGTCAAACTGGGACAGTAGGAGGGTATGCTGTCATTACAGTTCTTGTTCCTTCTTCATAAAATTACAGATGGGGCAGTAGTTGTCTTTTGCTTACAAAGAGGAAAGGAGCTGGCCAGAAATGGGAAGGGTTTTTTTTGCCTCTAGCTGAACAGTTAAAATATCGAACAGTTAAACAATATTTATTCATATATCTATTCCTTTCCTTTCTTGCACTATTTTACAGCCCATCTTAGAAAATTACAGGCAAAGAATACTCTATCATTTAAGCCAATGTCGATGACAACTCTAGCCTAATGAACCATTCTTCAAAATGTATTTGGAATTATTTTTAATAGGATGCAGACATGACACATGAAACGAAAGCTGTAACAGCTGTGCCCTTTTCAGATAAAGGCCTATCAGATGAAGGACCCACTGTGAGGATCACTACTAATCACATTCACATTCTAATTTAATAAGCCTCTATTCCTGGTTTAAAGTGATCCACAGAACTATAAAGAGAGCTAATAAATAACTAGTTCCTACATAGAAGAGGCAGAGAGAATAAGGGACTTCATTATTTGGTTGTATTGCATTGTGATTTTTATTTTTAGTATAAATAGGTGTTCCCTCCCTCCCTCTTTTCTCCCTCCCTTCCCTACCTCTGATATTGGTCAGCCAAAGTGTATTTTAACCAATAAAGTCCATAAAATACTGTAAAATCAATCAGTAATACATTAATAAGTGAAATATTTTATTACAATCACTAGGGGGCAGGGATGGAAAAATTAGCAGTTATGAAAATACCTGCAAACAAGCATATCCAAGTATTAGTGAATATACAGTGAGACCTTGGTATCCACTGGGGCCCATTCCAGACACCCCCCCCCATGGTTACCAAAAACCATGGGACCTCATGTCCCGTTGTTTTCAGTGGCAGCGCATGCACACAGATACACCACCATTAGGGACATCCCTTGTTGTCAACAATGGTGGTGCATGCACACAGTCATACTACCATTAAGGATATTGGGCTTGCCTGAAGTCCTGTTGTCCCATTGGTGGCACGGCTGCATACATGCAGCACCACTGGGGACAACGGGGGCTGTTCCTAATGGCAGCTGTTCCTAATGGCAATGTGGCTGCATGCAAACACTGCCACTGGGGACAATAGGGGTCTTGCCATCTGCAGATGTTTAAATCCATGGATGGCAAGCCTGTGGCTATTGAGGCACCACTGTTCTTTACATTTGAGTCCCCTTAAACTCATAGGGAAGATAATTAAACATGTTCAGTTCATCTTTATTATGGTCATAGACCAGCACAGGTAAAAAGGGGATACAGAATAAAAGAAGGCAAAAACACAGATTAAAAATATTTCATAGACCAACACAGATAAAAAAGGGTATACAGAATCAAAGAAGGTAAAAAACAAAGTGTAAAAACTACAGTATATTTAAATTATCCTTTCAGATAATTCCAGTATAGCAAGACAACATTGGTAGTAGTTTGCTGCAGAGGTCATTGCCTGATGAATTTTAACTGCAGCTGCACAGAATTTGGCAGCATATAGTATGCTGTATCAGGGTTGATGTCTGAAAGTAATAGAGAAGAATTAAACATGTTAGGTGCCACAGTTTTGCTTCTAGTAAATATTAGTCATTTATCATAGTCGCTCAGTTTAAATGTGTTGCCCTTGATCCAAACACAAGGAAACCAACCAACCAACCAACCAACCAACCAGCCAAAATGCTTTCACTAATTATTTTCTGGTTTGCTAAACCACTGGTAACATCATGGTTTATATTAGGATGTATGCTTGATTTGGCCTCCGGAGAGCGCAAAAAGGAACTTCAAAAAGCAGTTCCTTCTTGTGCTCTCCAAGGGGTGCCATAGCCACAGTGGCGTGGTTTTATGATGCCTCTTCAGTGCTGCATCATGTAGATGCAGCACCGGAGTTGTGTCATGATGGTGCGTGCTGCGTGCACCAAAATGGCACCCTGGGGCAGAGTTAGGGCATCCAGTGTGAGGATGCTGTGCCCCAATTCCGCCCACAGGCTGGCACAAAGTGCCAGTCTGTATAGGGCCTGAAGTAATTGAACCATGTTTTTTGGGGGGGATGAGTCAGTCAGGCAGGGCTGTTGCTGTGTAGCTAGAATGTACATGTCAACCATTTAGCATGGCAAACCTGGTAACTAGAAAAAAGCAGACATGAAAAAAAAAAAAAAAAACACAAGAAAATTATTCACACCGAGCAATACACATGTAGAAAATTGCTCACACCAAAAAAACGCTGACACTGAAAAATGCCCACACAGAAAAATATACAGGAAACAAAAGTGATTTTTTTAAAATTAATAAACTTTATTCAGAATGGGAAACAATAATAATAGAAATAAAAGTTATTTAAAATGTATTTAAAATTTTTCATCTCAAAAATCTTTAATTCTTTATTGTCAATTAGCCAATCTTCTTATGTAATTGAGTTTATCTTCCACCTGCTCATATTGCTACACAGGGGTGGAAACCATGGACCTCATCACACGGGCCCTGGGGAATGGTTCTGAACATTTCTTGAAAATCGGCCTCTGTGGGACAGATGGGGAATGGAACAAGGACTTCTGGCGTTATCGGCGGCATTCCAGTGTGCGGTAAAATAGGTGATATCCCTGTTCCATTCCCGCCCCCTTCTGTTCTGCATGGGGCCCGTTCCCCAGGATCTGTGCAATGAGGTCCCATATCTTGTAGTGCCTCATATTTCCTCTTTTTCACCTCTAGGCAACCTGCTTGTGCATTAGCCAGTGTTAATTTGTTGCAAGCCAAATCCCTGTGAAGTCCATCAAGACATGCTGAGATGACTGCAGTGTTACAGGGAATTAAGGGTATTGTGAAATCCCTCACAACACTTTCTAGTTTTTGGTGTCTGTTCCAAGGCTGCATCATGAGGATTTCATATTCTTGCAGAAAAATGAGGATCTCTACCAGGTGTTCCCTCAATATATTAAGAAAAGAAGTCCGTGAGCACCTCAGTACAGGTGTCTTCTTCTGTCTTCATCCAGAAATGTGGCAGCAATCTTATGCTTCCCCTCTTAAAAGAACAGTACTTGAATCAAGGTCACAAGAAATTTGAGGTATATGAAATTTTAAAGAATCCACATCATGTTTCTTAATTTTAAAAAATCATCATATAATGGTGTACCATGGATTGACTTCTGAGTTTAGGTAGCATTACTTTTCAGATGAGCCATGTATAGGTTTGCATTACTGGGGGCTGCAGGGTTCCCCGTAGTCACTCCACATACCTGTAAAAAACCAAACCAAACCAAACCAAAAAACTCGCTGCTGAACTTGTTAAAAAAAAGCTTGTGATGGGAGAGGCAAGAATTTTTCTGTGTGGGCATTTTTCCCAAGTGGAAATTTTTTAGAGTGGGCATTTTTCCTTGTGAGCAATTTTATTATTTATGATGGTGTCCCCCCCCCCCCCCGTGACCAATTTTCTTGTGGGCTTTTTCATGTCTGCTTTTTTTCATATAAGAGGTAAACCCAGGTCTAATCCCATTCAGTTACTTTCAGTGGTATTGTTAAATATGTGCTTAACTTTTCCCTCCATCATATGCTATTTCATATAATAATAATAATAATAATAATAATAATGTTTATTTATAGACTGCTTTTCCAAAATAGATCAAAGCGGTGTACAACAGAACAAAACAAATCAATTCAAAATAAAACATAACATATTACAATCATAATCAGATGATAAAACTACTAAAATTACAATTAAAAACTATTAAAACCATACAACTATTAAAACCCAATACAAACTAGCTGGATAAAAGAATGTGCATATCGAGGGAAAACAATATCAGGATACCTGGGGGAAAGCTTGTTGAAAAAGAAAAGTCTTGAATTTTTTTCTAATAAGGTCTAGGGAGGTGACAGAACGGAGCTCGTTGGGGAGGGTGTTCCAAATCTGCGGGGCTGAGATGGAGAATGCCCTTTGTGAGGTCGATGTATATCTCGTCTTCGAGACCCTCAACAAATGCTTCCCGACCGACCTGAGAGTGCGGGGCAGATTGTACGGAGAGAGGCAGTCCTCCAAATACCCTGGGCCCAAGCCATTTAGGGCTTTATAGGTAATAACCAACACCTTGTATTGTGCTCGGAACCGAATGGGCAGCCAGTGTAGATCTTGCAGAATAGGTGTTATATGGTTAGCCCTGGAACATCCAGTGACCAGCCTTGCTGCCGTATTCTGTACTAACTGAAGTTTCTGGGTTTGGTACAATGGTTGCCCCATGTAGAGAGCATTACAGAAATCCAATCGAGAGGTTACCAGAGCATGTACTACCGTTTCAAGCTCCCTCTGGCCTAGGTAGGGTCATAACTGGCATATCAGCTGAAGCTGATAACAGGCGCTTCTGACCGTCGCATCCACCTGAGAAGTCAGGTGGGGCAGTAAATGTTTTACCCTAAAGCTGTGAGAGAACACGAGACTCATTTGTACAATAGCAACTGTTAGGTTCACTTTGAGCTAAGTGGGTTGTACTGGAAGCATTTTCACAGGTGGAAATACCTGCTTTGCTAGCTTGTCATTGAGCATCTCCTGAAAACTAGCATATTTCTTCTGCTAATGTATTCAGAGAATGCCATTGTACCATCTTCCCTAGAGAATACAGGAAATAGGAGGACCTGTCATGCCGAGACACTGATCCCAGATGAAAAGCCGGGAAGAATTTATTCTTTAAAAGAAAAAAGTTGCTTCTTCTTGTTTTTGTACTCCAGGGAAATAGAGAAGGATGATGTTTGAAACTTTAGGAATAATTAAGAAAAATGGCAGTGTGTATCCCAAAATAAGCAGTAAGCCTTTTTGTCTCTGTCTAATAAAATCTCAGCCTTTGATGTAAATGACACACAGTGGTTATTTATTGACTGTTTGTGAGTATCTACCCTGAATGCATTTGTTTACTAATACGAGAGCTGCCCAAATGGCATATAGCCTTTTCTATTCCTCTAGAAAATAACAGAACGAAGCTATTAGGAAATGAAGGATATAAAAAAGAGAGAACATATAAACTCCATATATGTAAGGAAACTCTGTATATGCAAGGACTATATACTGTATAAGGAAAGCTCTTTATTAAATGTTTTAATACAAAACATATCTCAAACGGGGTAGAATAATAGAATCATAGAGTTGGAAGGGGCCTCATAGACAACTGAGTCCAACCCCTTTTCAATGCAGGATCCACAGCTAAACCATTCCCAGCTGCTAGATGTCTATCCTCTTTCTGAAGATATCCAGAGAAAGAGATCTCACCACCTCTCAAGGCAGTTGGTTCCATTGCCAAACTACTCTTACTCCCAATATGTTCTTTCTAATGTTCAATTGAAATCTATCCTCCTGTAACTTAAAACCATTAGACCTGTTTCTACCTTCTGGGACAGCAGAGACAGGCCTGCCTCTCTTCTCTATGACAGTCTTTGAGGTATTTAAAGAGTTACCCCCTTAGTCTTTTCTCTTGCAAGATGAACATGCCTAACTCAACCTTTCTTCATTTGTTTTGTTCTGCAGACCTCTTACCATCCTTGTTGCCCTTCTTTGAACCCAGTGGATCACCACAAGTTAGAAGTGAGTTGAAAGCACAGAATAACAACCACCTCTTTGTACACAAAGAATTGGAATTGTATCCCTGGCCATTGGCTATGCTAGCTAGGGTTGCTTTGAGTTGTAGTTCAATAATATCTAGAGGTCCCAAGTATTCTCACCTCATTGTACACAAAGAGATGATAGGATGGGTTATACAGTGGACCCTTGTTATACGCTGGGGTTTGGTTCCAAGATCCCTCGTGTATAACAAAATCCGTGAACGCTCAAGTCTCATTAAATATAATGACATAGCAAAATGGTGTCCCTTATAAAAAATGGAAAATCAAGGTAAATATATACTTTTTTTGAACATTTTCAAACTGTGGATGCTTGAATCCATGTATAAGAAAACTGTGTATAAGAAGGGCTGACTGTATGACTAAATACATGCCATTCTGTAAGGCAGAAGCAGGCACTATGTGTCCCTCCAGATGTTATTGGAGTCACAGTCTCTCACCATTGGCTAGAAGTGCTAGGAGTTACAGGCCACCAGCACCTGAAGGCCACAGTTATCCAGCCCTGCTTTAAGGGGCTCAGTGAATGGCAAAATCAGTGCCTAGATATGGGCCATCTGTAAACTCTTGGCTGATAAGTCTAAGTTTTATTTGAGATTTACAGGCATAGGAATCTTACACTTGGGTTTGGATTTTTGTAAGCTCTCCCATGCTATCTGAATGGGCTTGAGTGGAAATAAGGGAATTAACAATCAGTTAGGGGGAAAAAACTCCCAAATTTTATTCAGAAATTTGGGAGGAGAAATTAACTTTAGAAACTATAAGAATCTTACTGAGTTACCATACTATAGGCACAGTATCCAGATCACAGAAGTGAGGCTTGAAGATAGTTGTGAGGGTCAATGTCAATGAGTTCTTTTTAAGGGCAGCATGAAAAAGAAAATTTTGACTGTTTGCAGGATGACAATATACAGTTTTGACAGGTAGGTTGTTAAGGTTGGGCCACTGATGGAACAGTGGGCAATATTTAACTTTGTAAAGAAATAGCAGCAAGATCTGAGGGTTAGACAACAAGATATACATGCCAAACTTATTGCTCTCTCTGTACAGCAATATGAAATAATTTTCACCCCTTCTAGGAAGGCATTTTGTTGCTGTTGCTGCATCTTTTTAGGAAAAGAAAATAAGAAATCTCGGTAATATTTTCTACAGTTTTTTCCTGTTATCACAATGACACTTTGCAAATGCCACAAGAACAAAGCCAAGTGCTGTCATCACACTGAGGTGTTTTCCCTTACTCCAACCCTCCTTCCTTTGTTCAAGATTTTGAAAGGTTGAGAGAACCTTTTTTCTCATTGCCCATTAATTTTATTATAAGATCTGACAGGCTAGACAGAGATAGAGAAAATAGAAACTCACCATGATTTTGGATTTTTTTTTAAAGGCTCAGGATAACAGAACTTTTAAATGTTTTCTTTTCTGGAAAATCAATGTACTCTCTTTTTATCTGATCGACTGGGTTCAGGTAGAGTGAAAGGCTCCAGTGAGTTACAATGAACGAGGAGAAAAATAAGTTTCCTAGGCAGACCTTTTCTGAGCTGGACATTTATTTTAGACTGGATAGAAAACATGAGACCAAGATAGATGAGGACTGAAAACTGGAGGATTAGGACTGGATCTCAGCCAAGTTTCAGATTTGATTTTATTAACAAGTAAATTGTTCTGTGGATTCTGAATGTAAAATTACAAGGTGACTAATTAGAGGCTATCTAAAATAACTTTGGTTGTGTTTTAATCTTGAAACCTGGCTTTAATATGTGGGTATTCTTCAGCACCATTTCACGCTTTATTCAGAAAATTGTATACTTAATAGTGGGCCACAGATAATTGCATCTCTTTAAGACTGCCTCTGCATTGCAGAAATAATGCAGTTTGACACTGCTTTAACTGCCTTGGCTCAATGCTATGGAATTCTGGGATTTGTAGTTTTGTGAGATATTTAGTCTTCTCTGTCAGAGAGCTCTTGTGCCACAACAAACGACAAACACCAGAATTCCATAGGATGAAGCCATGACAGTTAAAGGGCTGTCAAACTGCATTATTTCTGCATTGCAAATGCAGTCTAAGTCTGTCAGATTCCCAACTTTACATGTTTAGGCATAGGCTTAAAATCTTTTATGCATACCTCTAAAAACGTGTATTGTTAAAAAGTTTTTTTCAGTTATGCTAATAAACCTGCAATTAGGATAACTCAGTAATGAACAGCACCACCACCACCACCAACAGCAATACTCTTTGTATCCTGCTGTATCTAGGCAGACGTTGTGGCACATTATGCTCACAGCACTCTTGTGTGGAGTGGTGGAGTGGAGCATGCAAAACTTTATGTGTTATGTGTGTTTATTCCTGGAGTGGACATCTTTTTAAATGGCTAGTTGGATAGGGGACAGAGATTACTGCATGGGTATGGTGGGTGGTGGATTTGCCTCTGTCATGGTCTTGATCAGAATTATTCCTCAGACATAATTTGAAGTGGCAGTAAAGTGCTTTCTCTTCATTGCACATAACAAACATGATGGAGGTGGTGAGGATAATGTTAAGCATCCCTATATATCCCACACTATATTTTGGAGTCCTCATATTTTCATAACTCATATCTGGAGATAGCACATTTTTGAGAGATCGATGACTTTCAGGAACACAAAACAAGTTTCCTGGAAAAAAAGGATTGTTTCCCTCAAGGCATGTGAACATGCAGGTAAACAAAACCATCGGATCTAAAGTGCTACTTCCTTCTCCCAAGTAATCTGAAACTTGAGATAAAGGATCTCTTCACACCCAAAGCAATAAACTAATCTCTTTCTGCCTACCCTCTGGTATGTCCCTAGCCAAACTTCCCCATCTCTCCATCCATCTTGGGGATGTCCTTATCCAATCACTGTTTTTATTATACTAAAATTAAAGCTGTCAACTAGTCCAGAATCTCATCATTGATTCTGGGACACATGTGGCCAAGCAACATTAAAGCATGCAAATAAGATAGGAGAGACTTCAGCAGTTTGCTTTCTTTCCTGACTATACTGAGAAGGGCCAGATTCCACCTTCCCCTCCTTGTAGAGTTAATGGAGTACAAACTACTTCTGCACTTTACACATTTTAGTTGCATCAATTTTAAGCTAGAGAAGAAGAAGCAAAATGGAAGGAGAAGAGAGAAACTCAGGCATTTAGAAGCAGGTGAAAAAGTGGGAAGGGAAGGAATTAACCAGGGCTATTCCTGCTAAATGGGACAAATGGTGGGCATGATGAATACATCAGTGGAATTCAAATTGGAACATGCGCAGAGGACAAAAAGCAGCATGATGGGGAGAGAGGAGTGTAATTTGGATTTTAAAATGATGTGAAAGAAAATTCCCTTCCTTCTGTGCTACAGCATAGTTCTGTATTGGGAGTTCCACAAGTTGTGATGACAATACTCCTTTCATACAACCTAGTTTTTACTCCAAGTGCTCCTTGCTGTAAGGGTGATGAAGAGATTTGACATATGTTGACGGATGTTTAATGTTATTCCTACCTCCCATTTTAATTTTAATTCTATTTTAATTCCCATGGTAACTATTTTGCACATTACTGTTCGATTGTGTAAACACTTTTATTCTTACCTGTTTATTTGTATATCTTTCAGTACATTTTGTATATTTTTAGATTTGTATAGTCTGTATATAAGCTGTGCATGTTTAAGCTATTCATATGTATATATAGTATATATATTATATTGTGGTTTATTGCACTTAGTGCACAATATCAACATTTTACATATATGTGTGTGGCATTGCTTGTATTACTATGTTTTGAGTATTTTGAAACGGTCCTTGGGCTAGTCAATACACTTTTGTTGTTGCTCCTTGCTGTCCTTCTGTTGGCAGGTGAAGAATTTTTAGAAAAAATTCCAACAAGGTTTTAGCACTGAGGTATTTCTTTAAGGAAAGGGTTCTTGCAAGGCAGTGTATTGTTTCAAATTATGTTGTTTTTAACTACTTTTTATCCTTTTCAATCATATTTTAAATTGTTTTCATATTGGTAAGACTTTAATTCTATTTTATAATTGATTTTTATATGTTTTTACTAATGTAATCATGTTCATTAGTAAGTTCTCTTAAGTCCATATTTAGGGGGAAAGGGAGTATAAATAAAGTTTAGTGGTAATTAATAATAATAATAATAATAATAATAATAATAATAATATAGTTGTGGAATGTGTTATCTCTGTAGGGCAATACATAGTAGATAATAATAGAGGATTTTTGCTGTTTTGCCTGAGGTCTAATGTCCTGTTTAAATGAATGTGTACCTACTGGATAGGTACCTCTCTGGGGTGTCTGTAAAGCATGGTAAGTTACTTTGTGGTATGTAATTTAATAGTTGCACTTAACTCTAATGCTTTTGTGATGTTTTTACTATCGAGTCCAAAGCTGGGAAAAAGTGAAGAAATGTATCTCCATTACTGCTTTGGAGATGGTGGTAGGGAGAAAACAGATACATATTCTCTCACTAAGGCAACCCCCTCCCTGCCGCATTGGGCAATCTTTTCAAAATGTATCATTTAGTAGGCTTCCAGACTTAGGCATGCGGAACATAAGCCTAGAAATGCAAAAATTGCCCATACCAATCCACTGCCATACTCTGTCCGCATTACACTGATAAATCATGCAGGCAGAAACCATTAGTCAAAAACACATTTAACTCAAATCAAATTTGCTTTGTGTTCAGAGAAGGAGGGGGCATGAGAAAAGTTTGCTCTTGCTGAATAATTTATCAATCTCTGATTTGTTTGAAATACAAAACAACAACAACAGCCACCACCACAACAACAATTATGAAGATTTGAGACTTTCAGGATATTTAAATGCAACATTTTATTGGCTTCAGAGGGAACCTGACCAAGACATGGAAAGTTCCATAGACCCAACTGCGGTATTATAGGTGTAGTCCAAAAGCATTCAGTTACAAAGCTATATGATTCTAACCTCTCTGCTAGAAAAAATGACAATGTGCTGGCCATTTACCCCGTGTCTGGAAAATGGTTTTTCTGACTGAATACCTTGCTATTCACATTCGGGAATGCTTCATTCCTCAGTGGAGCCAACAATGTTCTTGGCACTAAAGCCTGATTTAACATCACTTACAGGGAGTCGTGGAGGTAGGATGGAACTTCAAATATGATATTTACATTTCTGTGAATACTGGGGAACTGTTTAGGAACTGCAGGATTTTTTTTGCAGGAGGACTGCAAAGATCTCTGCTGCCGACCTACTTACTCTGAAAGCAGAGCCCTAAAAATGTCTCCTCCCACTGTCAGTCACACACAGGAGTTCACCAGGTTGGGAAGAAGTTATACATCAGAGGAAAACAGGCTGGCTTGTGAATGTTCTGTAGTTTCTGTTCTGTCAAGATCTCCACCTTCCTAGCTGTAGCAATGGGAAGACTTCCTTGTAAGGGTGGTTTTAGAAAAACAAAGATGCCAGATTACAGAACAAAAATATTGGCCAAAACAAGGATGTAAATCCTTGACTGTTTCATTCTTGCATGTGAAGATAAATAAAGTAGTTTTATTACCACTGCAGGAGAAAACAAAAATTACTCCACAGTGTTCTCCTCATATTTGAAGTGATGCACAGGACCTATTCTGTGGAGGAAAATCATACATCTTCTTGTGCAAAAAACAAACAAAAATCTAGTAGGTTGTTTTGTGCAAGAAACCCATTTTCTGAACAACAAAAAACCCAACTCATTTTCTACTTAGAAAATGGGGTTTTGATGCAAAACATGTGTTTTTCTCAGCATAATTATTTCTATATAGCACTTCATAATGTTGAATATCAGAAGAAAATTGCCAGAATTCTTGCTTGTCTATTATTCTTCCTGGTTGTTAGTACTGTCAGGAAATCTGTTTTTCCATTTGCACATATAGTGAACTTTCCACATTCTCTGGGCTTAGGAGGACAGGATCCCTTTGGAAATGGAAAAAATGGAAATTAAAAAAATTACTACTTTTTACCTTAGAGAATAACTCTCTAGAGATCTCTTCAGGACAATTCTATGTTCAAAATCTGCCAGATGTTGACCATGAAATTGGACTGGAGGATCTACAAATGCCTAGAGAAGTATTGTCTGTAAAAGTCTCTAGGTCTTCGAGTATGACTTTTGGCAGAAGCTTTTGGCAGAAGTCATGCTGGAGGACCAAGAGATTCCTAGAGAGAACATATTAATCAAATCCATGAAAAATCAAATCCACAAAAGTCAAGGCTGCAAATGTGGAAGGCCAACTGTATCCATCCCTAGTCACAGCTCCCTTGATAGAACATGTTTCATCATAACAACCTCATTAAATTATGGGACCAATATATATTTAAACCCATTGCTGTGTTTCAGGGGTGCAACTTGTGCAGTTTTCCAGATACTGGATTGGAACTCCCTGGATTACTCACCATTAGCCAGCCTGGCTACAGTTGTTGAGAGCTTCAGTTCAGCTACACATGGAAGGCTGCAGAGTTCCCACCATTTGCCCAAGGAGAGAAGAATCTTGGCATGTTGTATATAGGTGATGCTATGAAAAGTCTCAGCAGATAATTTGGCAGAGGGAAACCACTATGTGGAACACCAGATTTTGGGTGTCAAGCACCAGATTTTGGGCAGCAAGCATCTATTTAGTTAGTGGTTGTTATATTTTTACTGCAATGGAGACAGCCTAGAGTTAGAACAAAAGACATCACAGGGATGGTATGAAGAAGGTTCAGTGGCTGAATTGGCTGGATGTCTTTCAGACAATTTGCACCAGAACCAAGGATTGGGCCCTGCATTGTCCAGAATCATCATTGTGGGAACAGGAGGAAGACATTTTATTTGGTCCTTTCTTTATATATTCTTTATTAATATCTTGTTTGGCCCTTTCATCCGGGGCCAAGAAATGAAACTTTTCCTGTTCCACACTCTTTTTTGGATCCTCAATTACACACATATTTTGTGTCTGTGCAGTTAAGTATGTGCCATTCATTTTTATGTTTAAGAAAGCATCTTGTATACCTATTTTCTTAAAAAGTCATAATTGAGAGTTACTATCTTTTCTCACTTGTGAGCTTCACTTAGCTTAAATTCTTTTTAAACACCATCGTGTTTTCCCCCATAATCTCTTTAGCTGCTTAGTGTGCCTTAAATATTTGCTAACTTCCTATTTACTACTTTTGTATATGTATGCCTAATTATAGCTGAAAATGATCTTGTTTCCAAAACAGAAATAATAAAGAAAGAAAATAAAAAAGACAAGACTCCTTTGGGTAGAAGGCACTGATGCAGTTTATTTCTATAGTCACAGAGACGTTCTAATTAACTCTGCTTTTTAACAAGTTGCATAATTAAGAAGTATGCTGACAGATTCAAACTAAGGCCTTCCTCTGAACAAAGGTGGGGATTTGAAATGAAGGTTTAAATTTGTTATGGTCCTAATTAGCACATGTGAAAAGGCTATGTCAAGATCAAACATTGTATTAGTCCTTGTGGCCTAATAGAAGACTCCAATGTTGACCTTTTTGATAGTTAGTCAAATTTAGCTTGAAGAAACCCATGACAGAAGTCATGCAATTTTACCTGTGGCAGTTTTTGTTCTGATAAAGTATGCAGAAAAAAGATTTAATTAATCATATATTTTGATGAAGATAGCATATTATTAAGGTCATGGTGATTCCATGGTGACATTAGCTATGTTACTTCAGAATATTACTAGAAAGGACAATGATTATTTCTTGCATGACTTTGAAGACAATAATCTCCATGATTAGATTTTACATTCTTCGGGGGAAACACTTTTCGTGGTTCCACCATTGTTGGAGGCAGTGACAGCTCATGGACCAAGCAAATGGTATGATAAGGTGTCTTCCTCTGCTTTGTCTACAAACTGCCCATACTGTTATCTGTGAAGATACACACAGAGGGGATTCTTGGTAGCTGCTACTATGCTGTTGAAGTTCCTCCTGCCGGATGCTTTGTTGGTGACAAAGAACAACTCAACTGACACTCAAGTTGCATTCATTTGCGTGGACTGGAGTAGTCAACAGATCTCAAGCTTTCATTGAGTTCTGAACTGTGCTGACCTTCCATTCATCTGACTTAAACTGTTGGCTTCAAGTTGGTGAGGTCCCCTTTCCTATTTTTTCCTCAAGTCTCTCTTGTTCTTCTAAGAAGAAGAATATATTATGGCTTTGTTCAATGATTAGGGGTAGGCATGGCTCCCTAACTTTTCAGACCAGTTAATTTAGTTATAACTAGGATTGCTCTTATCTTTCCTATCACAGGGTAGTTCTTTTAATAAGTACAGGTATTAGCTTTCTTATTTAAACAAGAGAGCCAGCTCAGTATCATTATATTCCAAGGCAATCTGTGTGGTTTTATGGAATCCCATGTAGTTGATGCAAAAAGAAAACAACATTGATGGGTCATGTTCCCTTAGCACCTCACCATAGCCACCCCTTTTATAAAAGAATAGGAGTGAGAAAACACCATTGTTTTTCAGGAATATTTCCCATTGTGGGAGAAAGGTGGGATATAAATCCTTGAAATACATACATACATACATACATACATACGTGTGTAAATTGTGTGGGATGTATTATTCACCATGGCACAAGAGATCAATTCTGCAGACAGCAACAGAAGCAGAGCTATGTATATAGCAATATTGTGCATTGTGTTTACACATTGTGCATTGTGGCTATGCATTGCAGTTACCCATTGCTTGTTGCTCATTGTGCATTGCATAACAGTGTCCATTTATTGGCATATGTTGTGCAATGTTGCTATTCTACACTAGGGTTATGTCATGCTGGTGCAATGTATTCCTTATGTGATTGCTATGCTGATGGTGTGTTGGATTGCAGCCACTGTGTGACTGTGAGTGAGTATGTGTGTGTATGTGTATATGTAGTTAGAGGAACAGAGTTGCTTATTACAAAGGCAGTATTGTAACAGAAACTGGCATATCGATGGATTATCACAACTGGATGTACACAGTCTATTTTAAATACCTGTTTACAAAATGGAAAAAGAAGTTAGGAATTGTAAACAAATACGTTAGACTAATCGAAATTCATTTCAGTTGCTCTGTTGATTCTTATTATTCCAGTGCTCAATAAATCGTGGTTAATTATTTTCTAAATCATTTTTTCTGTCTCCTTTCTTTCTCCTGAATATAATTTGTTCACCTGGACATTATTGCATAGTTGTTTACTTTTTGGTTCTAGTCTTTGATGTTTGGTAACTAATTAGTTTTCTAATATTTTGCAAACAAAATTCTTCCATCCATAATAATGTAAGATACAAGTCCTTGCATACTGTGCCTCAACATTTCAATATAAGGAAACAAAATAATGGGTTTGTACAGCTAAGTGTTTTCTAAATATCTCATTAATAGCAACTATGATAAGCACAACTGAATTTATGGAACACTATCTCTTCAATAGATGTGCTTAGGACTGGCCTAATATCCTGACCCTAATAATATATCTTAGTGCTGTATCCCCATCTGTAGTGAATCATTAAGGGGATATCAGATGTAGAAAGGGGCAGTGGGATTGTACCTCTTGCTCCAGAACTGTGTGAGTTTTCATCTCCACACAATTCCCAATAAAGTCACACAAGTGATACTTAGTTTAGGGGGCTTTATTCCTATGGCTGAAGAGGATTCTAGAGAGTAAGATTTAATTCTGAATAAATCTGCGTTGTACCACTGTTTTCCAGCTAGCTAACAATGTGAGTTGTTGTGCACTTTCAAGTCATTTCCAACTTACGGTGACCTTAAGGTGAACCTGTCACAGATTTTTCTTGGCAGGATTTGTTCAGCTAGAGTTTGATTGGCATGAGTGCATTACCCTATGGACACTTTGTCCAATGTGTTTTGTTCACATTCAGGTTAAAGTTGCGGAAGTGGGTTTTATCTGTAGCGCTACAGTACAAATGTGCCTTCCCAGCTGATACGTATGTACTCATCTGTCCCTTCTGAAATTAACAGAAGTACTCCTTTGGCCGCACATCCAGTTGTGCATTAGGTTACACATGTGGTTATCCATTTTGTTGCACATCCAGTGGTGCATTTATTTGTGTAACATTGCCATTTGACATAAAAGTTGCATAGCACAATCAACATGCAGCTCTGCATGTGGAGATTTATGCCACAAAACTTTGATGCAGGATCTCTGTCCATGTCTAGTATTTGTTTTATTTCATTTTAGGTGTTTACAAACTGCCGAAGGCAAGGCAGCATATCAAAATATATAGCACTCGTGAAAGAACTACTTCTGAAGATCAATAGAACATCTAAACCAAAAAAGAACAAAATGGTAACAATGTAAGATACTAAAACAGCAGTGCTAAGGGAGTCAAAAAGCTTAGTGGAACAAAAATGTTTTGATTGGATTTCTGAAACTTCCATGTGAATGGGAGAATATTTTCTAACCTCTGAAAGGGAATCACTCTTCAAGGAAAAGCATCCTAGCATTTTTAGGCACCAGATAAATAGTAATGACATTTGACAAATCCCCTCAGACTTGTGTTCCATCTTGAACAAATGATTGTATGGTACATTTTACCATGCTAATTTGAAAGATGTACAAAGTGATCCCATCTATCAAAATATTTCTGTTACATTCTTTATCACGTCATACATAACAAAGCATGCCCCAAATACTTCCAGAGTGCACCTTTCTCCCACTCTTTGTGCAACATGTTTACTGAAAAATCCTGCAAATCATCATCACCACCAATCTGAAGCAAAGGTCAAGTTATTTTTCTCAGTTTACATTTTGTCTTCTCTACAGTTCCTATAACCCACTGGGTGATCTTGGGCCAAATCATACTCAGCCTCAGAATAAGGCAAAGGCAAAGCCCTTTGAACAAATGTTGCCAAGAAAACCTTGTGGTAGGTTTGGTTTAGGTTTGCCATAAGTCATACCCAACTTGAAGGCGCACAACAACAACAGTTTCTATGCTTGCCTTACCAATATACCCAGGTCTCATCATCCATTGGCTGATTCAAGGGCTTTGAACGGCCAAGAGCATACATATAAATCAATGCAAATGTTCACATAAGCACAAGTATTTAAAATGTCTAATATGAACATTTGAGTGGTCAAAGAATTAATGTTTTTGAATTCCCTGGTGAATAATGAGTGGGAGATGGACTTGGTTTATGAGGCCATACTTAGCTAAGCAAGGGGTTATCTACACATTGTTGTTTTTTAGTGTGACTATGTGAATTCATGCAATCACACATTATGATTTTGTTGATCTAACTATTTTTTGTGGAACTGCATCTCTGTGAGTTCTTTACTGCGAATAAAGGAGAGTATGATGCAGATATATTTGATACATACATGATGTATCCTGGATTTTTTTTTGGCTGTAAATCATTTGATGTGCATCTATGTAATTCAATTTCTGTTGTGATATATTCTCATTTATGTTGTCGTCATGTTTCCAAGAGATCCCCGACCATCCTTTACATGTGCTCTGGGAATCTGCCACCACAATTTAAGTAAAAGAGCGATCAGAAACAAAAACAGCAACAACAATCTCAACTTGATCATGGAATAAAGGAATAAGATATTAAGGAAATAAATGCAGGGAATTTTATCTTGTTGGAGGAAAAGTCTGAAATGCTTAAGGAGCAGATGTTTGAAATGGAAAGCATATGAAATTACATACCACTGGCACCACACCGAAACATTTCTTTGCAAACAAAGAGTTGAAAATCAGGTGAGATGTTTATGTTTTGTATGTCAAATGTATGTCATGTTTTGTATGTTAAATAAATATATAACAATAATAATAAAAAATCAGGTGAGATGGTATGTGTTGCTCCTCCACAGATAGCCCCTCTCTCCCTATGCAGTATGTAGCACAGTTGATCCAGTCTCATCCGCCATTCAAACAGCCGAATCCTTCAGGGGAAAAAACTAAAAAACTCTGAGATTGATTATCCCAGGTTTTGTGGGGTCCCCCCCCCCCTTGGCAGCCCCCCCCCCAAAAAAAATTACTGGATGCATTTGAAATTCATGTGAACAACACAGATTCTACTCACATTCTACTGGGATTATTTTCACCATCTAGACAAGACCCAAGTTTCTTCAGAGCTTACACTAATACAGAGCTACTCCAACAGAGCACTGTCAGATGTCTGAAAGACTTTCAAAACTGCATCTATCATCCCCAGCCTTTGAGTTTTTGACCTCAAAAGGTCAGAATTGACATTTAATTTAATACCCACCCATCCATATTCCTATCCATTATATTTCTATCACTGAGACAGTGTTCTTGAGAGGCTTGACACATACATTAGACCAGTTCTGCGAATGACAGATAAGTCTTGTCTGCTTTTTGGATAATGTACCACCCGTCTAGCTTTACTCAAATAAGAAAGGGGAAAGAAATAACAGGTTAGTCCTTGCCCAAACCAGTCACAGGCTTGGGCTTTGCAATATACATGTGGGAAATGTTTAATAAATGAAAAAAAAAAGTGGAGCCATAGCTGCTTCAAACACAGCAAGATAAATAAACTAGGAGGGATGTGAGAGCAGAGGGTGATTTAAGGATGTTTAACTTACTTAGAAGCTTTCATTGTTGTAAGAATTTATGAATATAACAAGGAGAAATGCCTACACAATTGTGTTGAGATTCCAAGCCACCTACTGTGGAGCTGAGTGAGATTAAATTTTAACAATACTTTTTGTGTACATAAAACAATAGAGATATTCTGTAGGGAGTATAATTGAAAAAAAAGATTATTAGCATACAGTTCAGGGAGAAAGGAGAACCTACCATGTATCTCAGAGGAAGGGGTGAAGTTCAATTTATGTAAAAACAAACAACATAGAACCATAGTCGGAATCTGAGCTACAACCTGAATAATAAGCTCACTCCTCTTCTTCTCCGCTTTTGCATAGGTTAGAAATGAATTCAAAATGTGGAAACTGCAGGATGAAGCTGACTGCTAAAATTCGCTTTGAAATTGTCTTAATTGTTCAGATGTTTGAAAATAGAGCCTGATCTCATTCTTACATTTAGCTAGCAAGTGTAACAAGATGGTTGTACAGATCAGTCTGACACCTGATGGACAGATCAACCCACATTGTTCACAAATATCACCCCAACTCCATCAATCCACTTTTCCCTTTTGAGGGCTGTCCTCAAAGCAGTTTTGTCTTCCACCAGCCTCAGCTGATATAAACTGTGAGGTGAAATGCTTAAATACAGCAACAATGAGTAGTGACTGAGGAAAATATGCCCTCTATGTACTTGTTTATAAGTCCTGAGAGATATTTATCGAGGCAGGGGAAAGTCAGTTCAGTGCTGTGAAGGTGTATAGCTGCTGACTGACTAGCATGTCCCTGCCCAGGTACAGAGGGTATCAGTTTTCATTAATAAATATGAATAGCTGCTTCATCAATAAATTCTGTAATTTTCTACTTTGAAGGGTTTCTAGTCCCATTGATTTCTGCTTACAGGATGCTTCTGGTCACTCAGCGCCTCATTTATACACAGTATTTGCCTGTCTTCCCTAGTTTCTAAATGCCATTTTTTATATTTCCTGGCAAGGATGTAAGGTGCCTCACAGGGTGCATCTACACTGAAAAAATAATGAGTTTGACACCACTTTGTTGTAGTACCACCATATGGAATCATGGGATTTGTAGTTTTACTAGGTCTTTATCCCCCTCTGCCAAAGCATGTTGGTGCCTCGCAAAATTATATTTTGTAGGATTTTGTAGGATGGAGCCATGGCAATTAAAGTGGTGTCATGCTGCATTATTTCTACAGTGTAGTTACACTCTAGTTACCATGTAATGTCACTGGCCCTGTCTCACTTCCCATGTGAGACCATTAAATGTGAAGGCAAATTCTTTAGGTTTGATGATATGGCAGCTCCATCACTCCATGAGAGATTGTTGCTAGTATGTGAAATGTGAAAAGTGCTTTGCCTCATCATCAACCAACTAAAAATGTAAAGAGTATTATGTAAAGGATATTCACAATAGGAAGGATGCATGAGGCACAGCACTGAAGTTTAAGAGCATAGCAGCCAGCCAAGCCTGAATGTTGTTCATAGGGTAGGTGCTCTGCGTGCTCTATGGACCTTTGGTGTTTGAGAACAGTGTGGTAAGTGATCCACAGTTGATCCAGTAACTGCTAGATACAGCAACTATTGTCTGCACTGATGTGGAAATTGTGCTAAGATAATAGATTCAATTTACTGGTTTTTTGGGATTCAGAAATGGGGGTAGCATTCATTTGTAAGAACAAAAGTTCATCCTGTAAAGACAAGACAAATTTTGAATTTCTGTTACACTGAGGACGGATTTGAATGCTGACGTTTTAGAAAGTTAGAGGGTTCACAAGGAGTGTTCAAGAATTGCTTGTGCTTCATTGGCCCTATTAAAGTCTGAATAGGATCAAAGTTAACTCCCATATTGCAAATAATAAATGTCATAGTTGAAATTCATATTTAATAGCCACTACAAAATGCAAGTACATAGCGATCTTAACCCTGGCTTTTTTAAGACCAAAAAAAAAAAAAAAAAGACTGGCTGGCATTTAGGATTTCATTCAGTTGATTCACTATGACAGAAGATAGCTGACTGAGATTCTAAAGGTTTTCCATCTTGGGATTATTACATGTGTGTCAGATCAAAATGTGCCATTTGATAATGTCTTGCCTTGCCCACCTATTGAATTATTTAGACAATAAGATGTAAACTGCAATCTTGAGGATGTCAAGCAATATTTCTTTTAAGAGGTTAAGGAAGTACATTTGGAACAGCTGAATGTTAACAGTTTGGAAAATGTTTCTATGAATTTGGCCTGATTACCACCATGTTATGTATCACTATGATTTCATGTAAGCTGCACAAATCTCCTTGTGAGTTAAGAGCATGAGTAAGGGCATTATGGACCTGGACAAGCTAGCCGTGTCTGTCCTCACCCTGAGTCACCAACATACTGTTTGGTTGTGGATTTGACAACAATGAAAAGGAACCCTATTGGGATTTCTAGGTCAGAAGCATCTCAGGCTCTGAAATTTTAGGGCCCAAACCTGAGACTTAGGCATTATCCTTGCAATGGCATACAGGGCAGTATGTCTTTAAGTAGGATTATTGTTGTTCTGTTCCTTCAAGTGGCTTCCAACTTATGATGACCCTAAGGTGAACCTATCCTGGCAAGATTTGTTGAGGGGAGGTTTGCCATTGCCTTCCCCTGAGGCTGAGAGCATGTGACTTGACCAAGGTCACCCAGTGGATTTCATGGCTGAGTAAGGAATCAAACTCTGATCTCCAGAGTTGTAGTCCAACACTCAAACCACAATGGATGGATACATTAAGAATAAACCAAAATTGTTCAAAGTACCAGTACATAATTCAAATAAAAAAACCCATGAGGTCTAATAAAGGAGAAAATATTTTTCTGGTTCAAAATTCTCCAACTTCTTCAGTAAAACAAATCATATACACCTTTACAAGCACATAATACATGGATGATATAGAGTAGCCAAATAAACTTCTCAAAGCTAAGAGGGGAAAAAAATCTGTTTAATGGGTTTCTTATATTAATCAGAGGTCATGTTTTCTTTCGTTCTTTGTCATGTTTTGAAATCCTCCTTCATCCCACCAAATAATAATCACTATTCATAGTAATGCTGCTATTACCCAATATTTTGGTGGTAGTTAGCAGCAGGAGGAAATAATGGTGATGATGATTTTTCTAAGCATTTCAAAGTTGAATATACATAGTATAGTACAGATTGAATTTCCTTATGTATGGGGATGTTCCCACTTAAGATTTGAAACGATTTAATATACAACGTTTTTAATAGATCCGATTCAAAATAACCCTGGTCTTATCCCGCGTTCTGAATCACTTTTATTCTTCGTTCCCATCTGGTTTTTTAAATTGAAGTTTTTACCTGCAATCGTTCCTACTTGGCATGAAATCAGTGTTTAAATAAAGCGATTCTTCTCCTCCATACCTTATTTGGAGCTGTCAATCAATAGTACGTCACAATGACGTAACGTTAATCCGGATTATTTGGAAGCGATTTATCTTTTGGCATTGTTTTCATTTCATTGACTGTTTGTGAATTGATGTATTTTTGGCGTTTTTTTTTCCCAAATGGACCAATGAAGGCGCTTAATCGCTCAAACGTCCTCTTCTGCGTCTCCCCATATTAACTGCCATAACTCAGTGCTAGGGAATCCTGGGAATAGTAGTTTATTATGGCACCAGCACTCTCTGGCAGAGGAGGATAAATGTCTCACAAACACAACAGTTCCCATAATTCCTTAGTACTGAGCCAGGGCAGGTTAAGGGGTCTCAAATTGTATTATTTCTACAGTGGGTTTGGAACTACAGATGAGGGTTTTTCATAAATTAAAAAAGTTATTACTTTATAATTACCTTATATATACACACACACACACACACACACACACACACACTCATATGCATATATATATATATATACATGTGTGCAAACACACACACAGGGTTGGAAAATGGGATCAAGGAGGAGAAGGCAGTCAGTTTAAGTGGGATAGAGACACAAGACAGAAAAGGGGAAAAGAGAACGATCCCAGCGTCAAAAGGCTGCAGACCTAAGAGATAGGAGAGAGTGAAAGCCAAATAAAGCAAGAGACGTCCCAAGACATCCAGGGAGAATCCCTTCAGAGAGCACAGAGATCAATGGGAGAGGCTTCTGGCAAAGCGAATTTTGGGAACCCAAGCTCTTTCCAGAGGAACTATGGGATAGGTTTTGCAGGACAGAATCCCCTCTTCATGTCTCCCAAGACAGCCAGGGAGAATCCCTTCAGAGAGCACAGAGATCAATGGGAGAGGCTTCTGGCAAAGCGAATTTGGGGAACCCAAGCTCTTTCCAGAGGAACTATGGGATAGGTTTTGCAGGACAGAATCCCCTCTTCATGTCTCCC
>NC_056524.1:205360997-205394471 GCF_019175285.1 Sceloporus undulatus
GAGACAGCCAGGGAGAATCCCTTCAGAGAGCACAGAGATCAATGAAGGAGGCTGCTGGAAAAGCAGGGAGGGAGCACTCTTCCCAAAGATTCTCTTTCCAGGGTTGGAGGAGAAGGTAGATTCCATTTGAGAAAGGGAAGGAGAAAGGCTCTATCCCCCCCCCCCCCAATTGATCAGAGCCCTTCCCTGCCTGGGCGAGATCAGATGCCTCCTCGCGAGGAGCCTTCCCTTCCTGCCTCTCCTCCATTAGAAATGGGCTCTCCCCACACAGAGAGGAGGTTGCAATCCACCGGGGGAAGCCTTGTAGTCCTTTGGCAGATGCAGGCGCTTGAGCAGCCGGGACTTCAGGCGCTTAAAGCGCTGAAGAGATTAAGCGCCTGTAAACCATTAAAATAAAAATAATCCTTATCTCTTATTGAAAGACCACAGCGGACAAAGGGGTGAGGGAAGCAAAAATGGCGACAGTCACGACGGATGGGGACAGAAAGGGCAACTCCCCCAAGTCCAGCCCCATCGCACTCCGCTCCTCCCATCAATCTAACGCGATTTCAAAGGCTGTCATTCCTATTTAAATGCTCCGGTTCCTAACTCGAATCAATGGAAAAACGTAGGTCAGACCCTAGTATTTTTTTAACGAGCGTTAAATGACGAAAACTTGATTCAAAATTTTATTCCGCTCTACGATTCGATTTGTAGTGGGGACGATTGCGGGTTGCTCTAGAACCGTTCTAGGTTTAAATCGGATCCTAATAGGAATGCCACTCCTTGGATTCGATTCAGAACGCGGGGTTTCACCTAGTGGGAACATCCCCAACGTGTGTCTACCCAGAAGAAATTCCTATCTCATTTAACTGGCCTTCTATCTTTACATGTATCTAATTTATGCTGGTCATGATCTCAATGGTTGTTTTTTGGGAAGGCAAAGCAAAAATGGATGGAGATACAGAACTGAAGCGAAAGAAAATGAAGGCCTCATACAGACAGGCCAAAATAAAGTTGCTTCGGGGAACTTTGGATGTAAGCTGTTTAAATGATGCATGCGTACTAAGAGTCCGGAAGCTGCGCCATAGCTGCGCTCCAGTCCTAAGGACTGGATCATGGCTTTGGTGTGACTTCCAGACTCTTAGTATGCATGCATCATTTAAACAGCATACCTCCAAAGTGACCCAATGCAGTTTTATTTTGGCCCGTCTGTATGGGGCCGAAGATGATGAGTCTAGCTAGAAGTGAGGGTGGAATGAAATAAGAATGAGGGAAAGAAAGAGGGAAGAAAAGTGGGAAAATGAAGGAGAAAAAAGTCAGGGGAATTGGAGAAGTGGGAGCAGGAGGAGGAGAAAGATGATGAAAGAGAGTAAGGGGAGCTAGGGAATAAGAGGAGATAAGTGCAACTAGGGGACATGAGGTTCAGGGAGGATTTTTTAAAAAAAAATCAGCAGATTTGGTAAAGAAGAATACAAAGTATGCTTGTGTTTAAAGTTGTATTTGTTACCACTAAAGAATCCAGCAGAAATTATATAAAAAGGCAAAAAGGTTGCCTACCCCTGGAATACAGGTTGAATAGCCATGCAGGTGCAAGCCTTGTGTTGGCTGGATTGCTAGTGAGCTGATTATCCTGACAAAGTGGTTGTAGTCTTTGGGTGGTGAATGAGGTCTGAAATGCCCATATCTGTTCATCTACTGCAGAGCTGTGTGACCAACTGCCTGAATATAGAGATGATGTGCAGTGACATGGAACATTCATTGTAGATGGATTGAGCAGCCAAATCTGAAAGCAATCTATGATAATGAACAGGGAATATGTGAGAGTAATATATGAGAGTTCTATGTGGGAGAAAGAGACAATGGAAAGGGAAAAGAGGAAAAATTAATGTAGCAAATTACTTTAGACCAGTGCAAAATTGCAGCAGTGCTCCTGATGGTATTAGATTACACTATTTCCCTCACAGTATATTTTGTAAAAGTAACAATATAACAATTTTCTATGAGTGGTCCATGGTATGTGTGAGAGAGACTTCTTTGCCTCACCCTTTCAGGTAAGGCATCCTCATCTTACCTTTGGATCCCAGCCCCACTTCCTTAGTGCTATCAATGGCTTCTTTTGCACATACAAACTTTGTTAAAAGCAGGCTTAAATGCTGTGTGACCTTTTGGTAACTAAGGATATATAAACAGGAAGCTTCTGATTTTACATGACAAATTATATGCTGCTTTTTCACTTTAAAGAAGCTACATCTGAGCTGATAGAATGTAAAAGAAGGGGAAAATGTTTTTCCATCTTATTTCCTTTTCCAGAATGTTTATTTTGTGCGTCTCCCCCTCTGAAGCCTTGGACAGAGCTGTGTGGCATCTTCAATTCATTGTACATCTAGTTCAGTGTGTTCATAGCAAATTTCCAAGGGGAAGATAAGAGAGGCTGCATAACTTTATTTCAGAAACTCTATTGTTTGGTTAAGGGAATCCAACACAGAAAACATGACCAACACTGGCCTCTAACAATTGACAGAGAACAAAAGAACATGAGAAAGAGAAAGAACAACATGACCTGACAAGAGAAAGAACAATATGGTGTCAGAGTACAGAGCACTCTGGACAGAAAAATGTCAGAGATGTGGCTATGGCCTGGAATTGGGACAAATCTGGCAAGGTAGCCTGAGTTCAGGTGGCAGACATGATGACTCAACATTTGGAGAGTCCTGCATCATGGGAAGCTGAGGACAGAGGGGCAGGAGGTGAAACCACCAGGCTTCAATTCTGCAGAGTCACAGCTGTCAGGTGACAGGAAATTGGGTGATGTCCCAGGAGGCAGAAGGACTCAAAAGCCCAAGAGGGGAACTGTATATAAGAGAGTGGGCTGAATAATGATTGTATATAGGAGTACGTTGCATGTTGATAGTCTATTGTAAATATTGGAACCAAAATTAAAGACCTCTTTGTGCGTATCTGGCAGTTCAGCAGTTCTTTATCCAGTTGGCAGTTTCTGCATGGGAGGATTTTTCCTTTGCAGCCTGCACAGAGTTTCACAGCAGAGACCTTCCAGTGGCATTCCTGTTCCATGTGCATGTCTTCTGTATGCTGCGTGTTTAAACCTGATTCTACATGCACCAACATATGGCCTGACAAATTTAGGCTTATTATAATATGTTAGAAGTTCCACATACAGCTCATCTGCATAAGATCTTGTTTCTGATCTGGCTATGCTGCTTGTAGTAGCTACAGTGAGCTTGTACTCTTGGGTCCTGTCTTCACTGGCATGGGACAGCCTGGAGTATCCTGGTTCCAGAGCGGCTACAACCCTCCCTCATTGCAAAGCTCTCTATTCCAACTATGGCTTATAAGCATATCCCACTCTGCTACCTGACATGTCCATCCCTGCCATGGATTGCTTTGTTCTGAGGTCAGAATGAGGTGTCCAGCCTCAATCACATGGTTGTGTCCCTCATTCTGACCTCAGAGCAAGAGACTGGTGGTAGCAATGAATGTGCTGGGCGGCTCAGCAGAATGCATCATAAATAACCAGCACTGAAATAGAGGGTTCTGGATCTCCCCAGAAGACCAAGAGTAAATAGTAAGTTATTTCAGTATGAATTAAGGGTGTTATAGCCTGGTTCTGGTACTGAATGGGCCAGCCATTGTCCCATCTGGTCCCATCTGTTTGCACCAGAACTGGGGCTTGGGCCATGCATCATCAGTCTCTCTGCCAAGAGGACAGGCAAAGACCATTTTCTTTGGCCTAAGCAGGCAGGGTCTTGGTCAGGTCTAATCAGATGATTAAAATCTTGAGTTTTGTTTCTGAGATGTCTTGTAGTCCAAACAATGAACAAAACTATATCCACTACAGTTGATGGACAAAAATAACATAATTAAAAATGTGGTTGTAAAACTGATTTCTTCCTCTTCATCCAATTAAAACATGTAGTAAACATCAATAAAAATCATTTAATAATATGGGTTATGACAATCCACAAATAATTGAATTCACAGATCTGAAGCCTGTAGATCTGAAGGGTTAACTGTCAATTCACATACATGATGGAAAATTTGATGCATTGCCATTGCAGAAGTCTTTCATTTTGATTAGGGAAATACAACTAGCAACAAAACTCAGTTACCACTACAGAAACTTTTGATACACAGAAGTCATTTGAAATCATGAGCCATTCCTTAGCTACATAATACACTTAAGAACACTGATAACATTCAGAAGGTTCCCATTGCACTTTAGAAGTTATGGTAGGAGAAAGGCAGGATATAAATGAAACAAATAATAAAACTGATAAAAAGGGCTTCAGTTTGGGTGAATTGTTCCCAAGAAACCAAATTTTAATCACGTTTATTAAATGAATTGATTTAAGAAGGACTTACTTTCAAGTGCACACAAGTTATACTGTCTCCATAAGTTCTGATGAAGTTTATAATCCACAGTTCTGCAGCAAACAACAAGGAAAGCCAGTCTTGCTGCAAATGGCATATTGCCACTCCGGTAGAAAGTCACTGGAACTCTTGCCTAATCAAACAATGGCAAATGGCTACCATTTCACTTCTGCTGGTGCTTAACAAGCTGTGTTAGTTTATCTTCATTCTGAATTAAAATTTTTTCTGGGGTTTGTTGGTGGTCAGCTAAGCAGAGCAGATGGGATCAAACACTCTAGAGAGAAATTTTCTCTTCTTCCCAGGTAGTAGTTGTTTTAAATGATGTTATTTGGGTTTTGGCGAGGTTATGGAAAAAGAGAGGCATTGATTTAAAAGAGTTTGGGTGTTTTGAAGGAGGATAGCATTTACAATCACTATAATGCCAGATTTTGGTAATTCAGATGGTATCTAGAAAGGCAAATGGATCCTTCACAGACGTCTATACAACTGTATGTGTATGTAGTGTGAGTTAACCGTCCATCACTGTGTGTAGTGTAAGTCAAACATGCATCACTGTGTGTCTCAACAGCCTACATGCTACAATCAATAATGTTTTGTATTCTAAATGTAAGGCTTTTCTAAATGGAAACTTTTATATTTTAACTTTCCTATTTAACTTTTTACCTGTTAATTGCAATTCGTTTCATTTGTTCTTTGTTAGGGGATGTGTAATCTATATTGATGTTAGCAATAGCAAGTACATTTCTAGCACACCCTAAGCAGTTTATAATCTGTAAGCCAATTGCTCCCATCAAGCTGGATACTCATTTTACTGACTTTTGAAAGGATGGAAGGCTGAGTGGACCTTGGAGCCCTACTCTAGGATCGAACTTAGAACATTGTGATTGCCGTACTGTAATTTCAGCCCTGTGTCTAACAGGCCTTGACTTATTATAACTAGCATTTAGATCAGGGGTGGCCAATTATCAAAGATTAGGGTGCTGCTCTGAACTCCCAAGAGAGGTTGGAGGGCCACCTCCCTGCAAAATAATCTTTTTTGTCCCTAAGTATCCTGCAACACACTCTAGCTGTATGGACTTTTTCTGGCTACATTTCTAGCTCCCCCTGGGCCACTTCTGGTTCACTTAAAACAACCTCCCTCCCAAACATGGTAAAATGCACTCTGTGCCCACTACAGGACATTTGGGGACAATTTTAAGTACTCTGAAGGCGAGGAGGTTCACAAAAACAGAAGTGAGGTGCCACAAAATCACAAAAGCTTTATCCATCCTGATCTACATAATCCTGTCAATGAGCACTGTAATCTATAATCTATTTTTAATTTTAAAATATATTCCAGTCTCTATCATCATTTCACAATGATGTTTTTGATAATCTCAAAAGCTTGTATGGAATGATTGTATAGCTTTGGATAACTCTTTACAGAGTTTCAAGAGGCAATCAAAAAAATCTGTTGTGAGAGAAACAACAGAAGCAGGTCGGGAAAATGGAGGCAGGAATAAACAAGGAGGAACTGGGTGATTGTGTCAGTTACATTTATTTGAGCTTGGTCATACCTTAGGGTGGAATGATCTGCTTCAGGTAGCACAAAGGTGGAGAGAATAAAGGAAGAGAGAAAATGATATCTGAGTGATACTTGTCCCTGATGCAATGGTATGGTGGTAGATTTTGATGTTCAGGTGGTTACCTAAACAGATCCCATAACCTTGACCTCAATGACAATCCAAAAAATCCAGACAATTGTGTTGATTCTTATTTATTTGAGTTTACTGACTCCCTGTTTTTCCTCATAAGAACCCATAATAGCTTCAAATCCTACATAAAAACACAAATAATATCACAAACACCTAAAATATCAAGCCAAAAAATTCACACGTGACTTGTCTAAAACTACAAATATTTAAAATAATAAAGTACAAATATTTATTCAAATATAGTAAAAACTATGAAAATAAGCAACAGTCAAAGACAAATTAAATACTTGCTTATGTATTTCCTGAAAGCTTGTATAAACACATATGAAAAGAAGATATGTGGGACAAATGAATCTCCGACAGAATAGAATTCCATAAAAAGGGTGCCACCACTGAGGAGACCTGCTACATGTGGTGGCCCTATGCAGCAAACTACTCTAGAGGAGTACACATAGTACTTTCCTAGGTAACCTTTAATAACCAATGACCCTGTACTATGGAAAGACTGGGAAAGCCTGTCTTTTAGGTACAGTATAAGAGTTCTGAGCTGTTGAGGGCCCTGCATGCTAATAGTAACACCCTGAATTGGGCCTGGTGACTCAACTGGCAGTTAACAAAGAGATTTCAGAATGAGTGTAATATGCTCATTTCTTGTTGCCACTTTAACCACTGTGGCAGCAGACCTTTGTATCATCTGCAGCCTCTGAACCAATGTCAATAGAGGCCCTGTGTAGACTACCAGTGCAACTATCTAATTGGAAAGTGATCATACCTGTATGCTGTCTGTATGAAATTGCATACCCTCCAACATTTCAGAGATGAAAACTGGGACATATGTGATCAAACAACATCAGAATGTGGACAAGATGGGGGGGAGGAAGAACACACCAGTAAGGAGAGCTTGACTGATTCTAAAGGAAAGGGCAAACTCTGCCTGTCCTCTCCTCTGTTGCATTAAATGAATGCAAACTGCTTTGATCTTTGAACTAACTTGCACCAATGGAAGTAAGCCAAGGACAAGGGGGAAAGTGGAAGAAAGAGAAACTGGGGACATTTTAAAAGCAGCTGAAAAAGTGGGACAGCAAAGGATTAATTAGGACTGTCCCTGTCAACCAGGAACAGTTGGAGGGTTTGTTGGTTGGAGCTTATCAGATGAGAGCAATGCGGATTGCTCCCATCCTTAACCCATGGCATTTGTGCAATTGAGGAGAAGATTATCACCCCCCACACACTTGTCCTGTTCTTCTTCCATCTGTAAAGAGTAATGGACCAATCATTTGGAATTAACGGAATACCAAATGACAGGTCCATTATTCTTTACGGATGGGAGAAAAATGGGATAAGCGTGTGTGTGTGTGGTAATCTTCCCTGTAGTTGCACAAATACCATGGGTTAATGATGGGAGCAATCCACTTTGCTGCTCCATGTGATAATATCCTCTGTCTCTATCTCTGTCTCTCTGTCCCTGTGTATATGTGTGTGTGTATGTGTAAGATTTCCCACCATACAGACTTCAATTTTGCTAATGCAAAATTAGCCTCTTCCCTTGGGTGGGTGGGGGCTTCACATGTTATTGATAGTGTGTGTGGTGTGGAAGACTGGGGCATGATGATGTGAGGTACTGATTGTTCTTCAAGTACTATAGGGTTGCTGGGAGTTTGGGTTGACTTTTTCGTTACTGGGTTTATAGCCTTTCATTTGGTACTACATAGTAGTATTGAACTGGAATTCAGTTCAACTTCTTTGTTACTTGTGTTTTCTTGCACCTACCTGTTTCGTTGCTTTTTATATCATGCATCTTTTTATTTATTTTTAACTTTTCTTATTCCCTTCAGTGGGTGGATTTTCAAAATAGGGTTTTCAAACATTCATGTAGCTATTTCCTGCTCTCCAGAGCTCAAAACAAGGCAAAGGAGGAGGAGAGAGGATTAAAATCAAGAATGGGATTTTTCACCTTCCTTTTGGCAATATTTTTTGTATAGTAACAGCGTAAATTTGAACACTGAGGCAGAATTAACATTATAGGTAGGAAACTTCCCCTTTCCAAATTTTCAGTTTTTAAATGTACATGCAATATAATACTATTTACCTCCAATAACTTTCCTATCTCTGTTACAACATGGCTTGCCAGGGTATGTCACCATTTGCCAAGACAACTAAGGACAGGAGACAGTACCTTGCCTAAGGGTACATAGCAAATCCATAGACTTGTTTAATTCAAATTGCAGTCTTTAGAAATTCAAATGATGTGTTGCTCCTGTATTCGAATAGCTGCAGGTTTATTCCCATTATGACATCTCAGGGAAGTTATTTTGTTTGTTTGTTTCAAAAAGGTGATGTATAAATGATGCTAATAATACAGAGTAATATAGCATTTGGGCTCTCCTAGGGACATAACCTGTCATGTGCTGGCAAATAACACAAAAGCAATACCTCTTGAAAATGCATGATAAAGGTTAGTGTGAGTTCACTGTAGAGACAAAAGGAATTAAAACAACAACAACTATACAGTTGGCCCTCCATATTTGCAGCCTTAAGACTCACAGTTTAGATTATTCATGAGGTCAAGGCTGCTAATGTGGATGTTCCTCCTTCTTTTCCCTGCCCAATCTCTCCTTGGGCAGCCCAGAGAGAGACTGAGGAGGTGAAGGCAGGAGGTGCCTAGCCCCCCCCCCCAAAGACCCTTCTTCTCCCCGATCCACTCCCTGGGCAGCCCAAGGAGAGATCTTGGAGGCAAAGGGTCTCAGAGGAGCCAAGGCACCTCCTACCTTCGCCTCCCCAATCCTCTCTATGGGCAGCCCAAGGAGAAGATCAGGGAGGAGAAGGGGCAGGGAGACAATTAAAGAGGTGGGAGGGTGGGGAAAAAGGAGCACACACTCCTGCTCCACTTCCCCTGTCCACCCTTCCCTTTAACTGGGTTCTGAGTGGGGGGTGGAGATAGTCACGATTTTTCCATATTCGCTGGGGTCTCATTCCCCTAACCCCTGTGAACATGGAGGGAGGACTGTATAAGCATATATTCTGAACATGGGCCAATGTCTATCCACCCATGATATTTCCTCCTGACTCTGTCTGTGCATGGGAGGCCCAAAGATTCACTGCAAACAAATAGTTATGGGGGGGAAAATTGATCTTAATCATTCTTTTAAAATGTATTTAACAACATTCATATGCCATTAATTAATAAAGATTCTCATAAAATAATAATGGAAATTTTACAGACCACCCAAAAGGGCGGTCTGCCACTGGCCTTGTTTGCTGTGCGAGGGATCCACAGCGGACAAACTGTGCAGCTCCCCCGCGCAGCAAAAAGAACCCGCAAAAAGCGGGTTCTTCTTGCAGCGCAGTTATGATGCCACAAGGAGCCAATGGTGCCCTTGCGGCGTCACAACTGCAACACGACATGTGGACGCTAAGCGTCCGTCACGTCAAAATGGCGGTGCCCATCTGTATAGGGCAGTGCCATTTTGACACCCTCATTACATGCAAGGGGCAAGGCTCGTCAGGAAGCACCGCCCCTTGCGCGTAACAACAGCACCCAATAGGGCCCATCTATAAAGTGCCATGGTTATATAAAATAAAACATAGAATCAAAATCCTAAACTCTGCTGAATAAGTTTCAGATGGTGCTTTTTTAAAAAAATGACATTTATTCTGATGTTTTTCTTAAGGTAGTCTGCATTCGCACTTAATGGAATATGCATACTGAGGTCTGAAATAGATTGGCAATAAACTCTGGCTTGGGGGTGGTGTGGGGCTGTGGTGCTTAGTTGAAGCACACCCCATCATACCACCCACCCGACCAGATGGCGGGCAGCATTGCGGCACTCTGGTGATGCAGTGTTTGTACGCCGCATGCTGCATGAGCTCCGCAAAGCTGCAGCAGCGGTACAAAGGACACTGCTAAAAAAAGAGCAGCATTTTGACCCCTCTTTTTGAGCAGGCAAATAGCCAGATTGGGACCATGGCATGTGGTTGCTGCAACTGCAATACGGAGCTCAAAGGGGTCTGTTTCAGCCCAAAGTTTCTTTTATGTGTGCATATGTCCTTTTTGGGCACTGTAGAGGTTGATATTCCCACCCCCCTCTGGATTTACCATACAGCGTAGCCATTAAATGCCTTGTGGGGAATGGGCAGGATTGAAGAAGTATCTGGTTTTGTCCTTGTAGCCAGATGTGAATTGTTTACAGTGTTTCTGGAAGGTCCTGTGGATCTCAGCACTGATGTAATCATTCTGTGTCTTGCTATGGGGAGCAAGCAGGAAAAGAGAAACATCTGACTGTGTTCCATAACCAGATGCTTCTTGGTTCTTGCCTGCTCACTATGAAGGGGACTTTATAGGCTGTATGGTAAGTCTAGTGGTGGTATATGGCTCAACACCTAGCACAGCTCCACATGTGGAAGTACTATACTGAGCCATATGGGATTGCAGCTAGAGTATGAGAGGCTCCTCTTTTCCCAAAGTTTCCAAAATTTCAAAGATTGTCTGTCGCCAGTGATATCACATGACAGAAATTTGTGTCAAATACTCAAGAAAATGTGATTTTGCTCTCCCCAGATGATAGTGTAAGCAATTTTTTGCCTTCTAAATGTTGTGAGAGCATAACTCCCACCAAACTTACCTAGTTATGTCAAGGGCTAGGGATGATGGCTGTGGCAGTCCAACATATGGAAGACCACAGAATATCTATTCATGGATGGCTGCTTTGGCTCTGTTCTCTAGAGAACTTTACATCCATCCTTTTACCTCATCATATTTTTCTTCTAGCTACTTTTATTGCTCAAAAATGACCCACCATCTTTGTTTAGCAATACATTTCTATGGTGTTCCTTTCTAACTTAACTCCCTAACTCCCCAGGCTGTGGATTTATCTAGATGAGCTGAGGCTTAGCTGGTATTAGTGTAGATGTCATATTTCTCCTTCTGTGCCTCCCTATCCAAGGATATTTATGAAGCCTCCACTTAATACTCTGACTGCTTTACTGTCCCTTTTTGGTAACTTCATTTCCAATTTTCCACTAGCACAATATTCCTTTCTTTCCCCCCCCCTGTACTGGTAGGATTTGTAATGTTGAGGAAACACTTTATTGGAAAGGAATGCAGCTTTTCAATTTTTTTAAAAAACACACCATATTTTCTTTACAAGCCTTGTGGCAACTCTTATTGCAGATATAAATCTAAGATCTCTATATCTTGAGCTTTATCTATGAAGTGTCTAAACTTTTTTTTTCTTTGGAAGAGGGAACAGTGCTGTATGGTGCATCATTGAAAGAAAATAATTTGAAAGTTAATAGCTGATTGCATGCATAACTGACCAATCATCTTTGGTTTAAACTTCCATAAATCAGTGGCTGATCTATCCATGCAGCTATATGAAGTGAGAATGGGGTAGAAGATTGTGAGAAAATAAAACATGCTGTACTTCAGATAATAACTCATGAAAGGAACAATTTGCAATAAGTGGAGTAGAGAGGAAACTTCCCTTTTCAGGTCTGCTCCTAAAAACCATGCCCAGTAGCTGTCTAGAAGAGCAGCATGATTGGCCAAGCCCAGGAGAATGCCCCTGGTGGCGCAGTGGTTAAATGCCTGTACTGCAGCCATTCACTCGAAACCACAAGGTTGCGAGTTCAAGACCAGCAAAAGGGCCCAAGCTTAACTCAGGCTTGCATCCTTCCGAGGTCGCTAAAATGAGTACCCAGACTGTGGGGGGGGCAAATTAGCTTACTTGCTAATTAGCTTACTTGCTGTTCACCGCTATGATCTTTGGAATAGCGGTATATAAATAAAACAAATTATTATTATTATTATTATTATTATTATTATTATTATTATCATCATCACCAACACCTTGTACATTATCCGGAAACTAATTGGCAGCCAATGAAGGGACTTAAAGATCATGTTATATAATCATTTCTAGAAGTACTCATAATCAGTCTGACTGCCATGTTTTGTACCAATAGAAGTTTCTGAACTTGGCACAAGGGTAGCCCCATGTAGAGCGCATTACAGAAGTCCTATCGAGAGGTTACTAGTGCATGTACTACTGTTTCAAGGTCCCTCGGCTCCAGGAAGGGGCGCAGTTGGTGTATCAGCCAAAGCTGGTAACAGGTGCTCTTGACTTTTGTATTTACCTGAGCTGTCAGCTGGAGCGACAAGTCAAGGAGCACCCCCAAACTGTGGACAGAGTCCTTCAGGGTAAGTGTGCCCCCCATCCAGAACTGGCTGACATTACTCCATTGCCAGGTTCAGGGTTCCTATAGCAAGTACCTCCACCACATACTGGTGGAGTACCGCACGTGCGACTGTGTGGCCATCCAATGGAATAGCATCTGGGTGGATGTGGGAGGTACTTGGGTGTCATTGGTGGAGTGTTTGTGTGATGATGTGCATGTATGGTGGGGAGGCAACAAAAAAAAATTACCCAGCAGTGTAGCTTGATGCTGCATGGTGCAGTCCAGCCATGTGCATTTGGCCTGCCTTAGGAGTGAGCCAAGCCACCCCAACCTACCTTAACAGGCAGCAGATGGATCAGGTGGAGCAGTTCTGTTCAGCTTCCAGTTGGGGCAGAAGGAGAATGACATTTCCAATCCCCTCCCACTAGCAATTGAGATTGTGGAATCTTTCTTCTGATTGTTGCAGCCTCGCTCGTGGGGGGGGGGATTGGACATATCATCTTCCTTGTGCCCCAATCAGAAGCTGAACAGATCTCCTTCACCTGATCAAACTGCTAGCTATTAAGGTGCGCTGGGGGGGCATTTACATAGTCTCATGGAAAAAGTAAACAGTCATATTGAAGATGGAGCAGTTACAGATCCATAATTCTAGTTTATAAATCTGTAACTGCAATATTGAATGACTGCCTACGTTGATATTATGGGGGTAAAAATATTCTTCCTTATGGGGTTGACATACATATTACGTTGATGATACATAAATACTCACATTAAAATGTAGTATATATATTAGGCATGATCTGGTATTAGTGCAGTCAATCATCTAAGAGGATAAAGAGATATTGTTAAAGCAAACAGAATATATGAGACTGTAAAGTGTTGTATTGGTTCTGTGGTGTAGTAGTTAAGATGGGCTCCTTACTTTACAATTTCCATACTTTTTGGTGCATGAATGCATTTTAAGTGCCTTAATTATTTCTTAAGTGGTTTTTTTTTAAAGGGTAGTTAAAATTTTAGCACACTAAGGCATTAGTGTGTTTCTAACCTTTGAAACTGCCTGAGTGTGATGACTGTTGCAAAGCCACTGGCATATGTCTACTTGGCTAAGTAGCAGAATCAAGTAACAAGTGAAGGAAATGTGATGCCACAGACATGCTGATAGTCCAGTCCCAGAAAGAACAAAAGTTAAGCTTTATTATTATTATTGTTGTTGTTATTGTTGATGTTGTTGTTATTGCATTACTGCATAAATATCCCTCTGGTTGAATTAACAAACAATCCTTCTGTGATGCATGGTATAAACTGTCATCTAAAACAAAATATGAACTATCCAGAAACATTCCTGAAGCTATAGTTAAACACAGAAAGAATTGACTTTGAGCCTCCACTGCCACTCTAAAGCCACTTAACAGTTGCTCTCTTGGGCTCTGTCCTGAGCATTATTAGATGAAGTGAGGTTCACCAGAGTCTCTGGACTTTATTACTGGGTGGATATGTAAAAGTTGAGGGAAGTTAAACTATGAAATAAACAAATAAATAAAAATGTCACCACTATTCCTACAAAGAGCAGTTTTGGGTGGTCGAACATCCATCAATTTGCTAATGAAAGGGGCCAGCCAAGAATGAAATAGTGATTACATAATCAGGAGACTGCATATACAAGTACATAAATTTATAGATTAAGAAACAAATGGAAATAATGGCCACAGATCCTCTGTTCCAGGACCTATGAGCTTTTAGTATTCATGATATATTGAGAGTATACATATTAGAAATTACTGGAATATCTCATCACACTTTCTGAAGTTCTGGATTACATAGACATATCAGTTGGAATGCTGTTGGGGAGTTAAAAATGTATAAGCGCTCAAGGTTATGCCCATCATTTTTGCTTCTCCTACCCACTCAGGATGGAAATCCCACTTAAAATAACACAGGTAAATTCAAGCCTTACCTAAGAAAACTAGTTGGGAACCCAGGAGAGGGTTTGATGGGATGCTGGAGTAGTGGGACACCATGTCTTAGAAGATACAATTGTGAGCTGTCATCTTTTCCAAAAAATTTACTAAGTGACTCTGCATGCTGATTACTCTTCTACCATGATTTAAAATATAAAACAAACAACATTCACAAGCACCTATGCTGGGGTCGGCAACTGTTGTAGGCTATGGGGCCAGGCATGTTCCCCAGAAGACCTTGGAGGGCCATCCAACCCCAGTGTGCCTGGTGAAAAACAATTTAATTTTTTGCCCTCAACTGCCCTTAGACCCCTCTAGGGAAATGGAGGTATTTTCACCATGTTTTCACCATTTTAGCAGGAAAGTCTGGAAGTAATTTCTGATTCACATCATTTTTTTTTAATCTTCTCCTTTAAAAAAAAACCTTTTAGATTTTTAAAAAACTTCTGGGGGCATTCAGGGTACACTTAATTCATCCTTGATTTAAGTCACCCTAGCCTGGCAAGTTCAACTATTATGCCCCCTTCTTTATATGAAGGAAAGGAACAATATGTGTCTATACATACTTTCCTTGCCAAATAACAGGCCATTTCAAAATCACTATCAATCTCTGTATTTGCAATACACATATTAATTAAATATTTAGGGAATGCTTTGTGGTTATTTATTTATTTATTGAATGAATGTATATCCTGCCTTCCTCTTGATAGGGAATGCAAGGTAGGATTACAATACTTTTAAGAAGATTAAGCAATAGCCTTAGTTTACCAAAGTTTTAAAAAGCATTAAATAAGGATATTTTTTTTAAAAAAATGATTAAAAAGTTTAAAAACATAATTACCAGTAAAAGATTACAAATATAACACTCTACTTCAAACACAGGCTACTGCTTCATAATTAAAATCCAAATGCCTGGCTGAATAAAAATGTCTTCACCTGACAGTAGAAATAGAGCAGGGGAAGGGCCAACTGGATCTTCTTAGAAGGGAATTTCACAGCCTGGGAGCAGCCAGTGAAAGAGTTAGGCCAGTGACCCAGGATTGCTAAATGTGTGCCAAACAAAAGGCAGACCCTGTCCCAAAACATAATTTCAGAGACATATTTTTAGAAGATAAAATACTGTTATGTGTTGCTGTACTAATTTCCTTAAGACAGTAAAGTCCTTTTGTGGGGTGTGGCCGCGCTGCAGAATTAAAGCAGTTTGGAACAGCTTTAACTGCCATTATTCCATCCCATAGAATCCTGGGTTTTGTAGTTTGATGAGGCACTAGAGCTCTCTGACAGACCAGGCTGAGTACTTCACCATACTACATATCCCACGATTCTGTAGGATAGAGTCATAGCAGTTAAAGTGGTGTTGAACTGTTTTAATTCTGCACCATGGATACCCCCATGTTTTTTTAAAAAAACATGTCCATAGCAAAAGGGGGCTTTCTTCCAATTTGAAAGATGCTGCTACTACATATTGATTCTTTCTATAGTTTACAGAAAGGCAGAAGTAACAGGAAGTGACCCCCTGCATTACCTGTTTCTATACCTTTCTGTAATATACTGAGTGAATTTCTCTTTCCTCTTTTTGTCATAGAGAGATGTGCATTTACTCTCCTTTAGTGATGATCCTTCTTCAGAGAATGGATTGGATTGTGCCTGGAAAAGGAAATAGGATTTCAGAACCTGATTAACATAATTACATAATGTCACCATGATGATCACTCTTGATGTTTCTGTTGCAAAAGCTTCAAATGGGATTAGCTTTTAATTACATAAAGCCATTTGTTATCAAAAGAGCTTTGAAAATACATTATCTCAGGCCTCACGGACCCTATAATGTTGGCCAATATTATTAGATCATCATCACAGGCATTACATAACTAGAGATACAAACTCTGAAAGGCACAGTCTTGGTGTTGGCCAAGATAGAATCAGGATAGTCATAAAACTGATTTACAGTAAAAGACTGTTTCCTAAAGAGAAGCCATTTAGCATATTGTCTGGCTGTTTAAAGACTCTCCAAAACATATATGCTTATATTGTGGAGCTGAAATGGCAAGTTAAGAGTAAGGAGGATGAAGGAGTATCAAAATATAATGGACTACAGGACTGCCATTTCTTTTTTAAAAAATGGATGTTTGTCCTCATTTTTAGCAAAATTATTCTTACAAGCATATTTATTATTTTTCTATCAGTAGTTTGTTTGTATTATATAAGTGGTTTAACATTTCCCTTAAGCATGCTTCATTTAAAAAAATTATTCAGTTGAGAAGAGTTCTAGAGGTAGTATAAAGACCTGTTTAAGTCTGCTTCATACACTTCATGTTAATAGATTTTTCTCAACACTAGCATCCTAAAGACTTGAAGGCAACTTATTTATTTAGATTTTTAATCCACTCTATCCCCAAAAGACTAGCATGGCGAAAACTTTCAGAATATCATTTAAAACATTAAATTTAAAATGCTAATCAGAAAAGTATAACTATGGTTAAGCTAAAAAAACAAATACTGTTTTTTCATATTCATAAATCACATCCATTTCCTTTAACATATGATTCAGAATGAGCATATGCCTTCTGAGAATTTAAGTTTCACTTATTTCACCTCAGCAACTTCAATTTTGTTTTGTTTTCTTCAACAACTTCAACAGCATTAAATTTCTTTCCAGCTTCTCTTAACTTGCAGAGCCCACTTTGAATGAAAAGAGAACTTTGTTGTCACATTTTATAAATCTCCTGGGAGAAATAGCCTCCCAGGAGACACAACTTGCCTGAGGACAATTGCTAATCCCAAGAATGGAAAAATATGATAATGCCTGAAAAAGTGAAAAGCAGTAGGAAAAGAGGGAGACCAACACACAAGTGGATTAATTCAATTGAGGAATCCATGGCCTTGAGTTTGCAAGACCTTGGCATGGCAGTTGGTGACCAGGACTTTTGAAGAGGACCTCCTCCATCCCAGCTGCCACTGCACTGGCCACGGAGGGGAAGAAAAAGAAGCAGGCACAGCTCTGTCATGCCAAGACCCAGAAGCAGATGAAAGGCCCTCCTTTCATCACAAATGCCACTGCCTTGGAGGGAGAGAAGAAGAGGCAGTATCTGCTAGATTTAATCCCCTCTCCCACTTCCATGCCCTTTCTTTGTGTGTTGTGTCTGTAGATTATAAGCCTGAGGGCAGAGAACTGTTCTTTCTTGTTCTTTTTCTTGTAAAGCACTATGTACAGTGTTGGCACTATATAAAATGATGATGATGAATATGAAGGTAGGTCTCTGATTCATAGGGTTGTTATACATCAAAGTTGATTTGATGGCACATATGTATGCTTTTGAACCCATACGTATGGTCATAGAATCATAGAATCATAGAATCATAGAGTTGGAAGAGGCCACAAGGGCCATCCAGTCCAACCCCCTCCATGCAGGAAATCACAATCAAAGCATCCTCGACAGATGGCCATCCAGCCTCTGCTTAAAAACCTCTAAGGAAGAAGACCACTACACTCCAAGGAAGAGTGTATGGTATAGTTTATCAGTCAACAAATCAGTTTCAGACATATGAAATCAAACTGCAAAATTACCTAAATCTCAAGATTGCAAAGATCAGCACTTGGATCAAGAGGCACAGAATCCTCTTAAATAGAATTGTTACAATATACTAACAAATGCAACAGTGTATTTAGTTCATAGTTGTGAATGTCATTGAAATTTTCGGTTCAAAACTTCAGTATGTCACTCACATATATTTTATTTCCATTTCCCTCCCAATATATGGTAATCTATGCTCTGTCATATGGATATTTGCACCATTTCTATAGGGTATCAGACTACAGGAATGGTTTTGTTTAAAAACTATTAGGGAGAAGTGCATTCCCTAGCCTGTTTCATAGAAGGGGAGCAATTTAGGTCCATTGCTTAGAAAGGACAGAACCTGAGATGTCGACTGTCTCTGGCTGCTTTTTGTTTAATAGTTTTTACAGTTCAAAGGGGCATGGCTGCAATTGTTCAAGGAGGCCACATCCGGCTTCCCTACATGCATTTCCAAGCTATAGTGACTTATTGTCCACCCACTTGATTTCAGGCAGCTACATGTTTTCCAATGAAGTCAAGAAGAAATTGTGGTTGGTACCTACAGTGCCTGTACTGGAATTTAAGAATTTAGTTTAGCTCTGGAATAATTGTGGCAAGCTTACTACTTTGTACTTGTGTATCACATCTATCCACTTTTCACTTACTACCTACTTTTCAGGTACTTTATTATTCCAGCTGCCTTTTACTGATAGTCTCACAGCCATCCATTTGCATGTCCTTCCACCAGTTGTCTGTCCCATCAACTCCAGATTGTCCTCCCTGTGGTCTCCACCATATCCCCACATATTGTAAATTACAAGGGCAAAACACTTTCTAGGAGTCTATTCAACTGCTGTATAAAAGTACAGAAAGGAATAGTGACTCATATTTCATTTGCCTCTGTTGTACTTGAAAGAGTGGCCTGGCTACAATTTTCATCTCCAATTAAATTGGTGAGCTCCAGATTCTTCTAGAGCTCAATGATCTAAGTTTTAATGAAATCTACAAATCACACTTTGCCCAAATTAGCAACAGAAGGGAAAGCAGAAGCAAGAAGAAGTCATAATTAGAGCAAAGCTGAGAAATGCTTTTTGGTGAACATTTTGCCTTGCTTTTTTGGCAAGTGGCATGAAAGAGGTCAAAAGTACTCACATAATCAACAGTAATAACTGTCACTTTGAACTCCCTCACCCAATCTGGGATGTTCCATATGAATGATTTAGGAAACACTCCCCTTGCTCTGAGTTTGTATTCATTTTCTTTCAATGATTTGAAGTAAAGTGAAATTTAGGTATTTTATATCTCATTATTTCTTTTGATCAAAATGGGAGAACACTCAGTGCATTATATGTTAGCATGCCTATGCTCAGAGCTGGACAATTAAGACAGAATAACTGTAGTGCTGACACATTTGTAAATCCCATACTGGATTCTGGCCATCATCATCACCACCATCACCATCATCATCACCCATTCATTTTGAACTGAACTGAACTGAACTGAAATAAGTAAAATAATAATCCTGATCCTGCTTTTTCCTGATTTGGGACTTAAGGCAGCTTATAATAAAGTTCTTTTATGCTGCATATTTGAAAAACACATGTTACAGAACTTCTCACCATGAAACGTGATGAAAATTTTAATATTTGTAAGTACATCTATGTATGTTTTTACTGAAGAAGACTCAGCCTGCTTTATTCTTCTGCAAGACCAGTGTTTGTATGCTTGTGTGTGGTGTTAGCAGTGTGAGATTCTTTGTGGTTCACCTTTTGTTTGTAAATATAAATTACTCTGCTTGCGAGATACACTACTATCTCTAACTTTCCCAAACATTATGATTTTTCTTAAGTCTCTTATTGTAATATGTAAACTACAGTACAGAACTGATTCACAATTATTGTTCCATTTTTGCATCCGCATAGTGATTGATATATATATATATATATATGTGTGTGTGTGTGTGTGTGTGTGTGTGTGTGAGAGAGAGAGAGAGAGAGAGAGACTCATGCTTTTGGTTTGCAATTTCCATTTTAAAATGTATACTCTGTGAACTTTGTTCTATTAAAACATACAATTTTAAAAAACTGGAAATAGGCTTTTGACCTTTTAAAGAGCCATAAGACAAGTGAAATGTGAATAGGAAGTGTGAGGTACACTCTAAACATACAAGGTCATGCACCATAGAACTCCTGTATGTAACACCGACATAACTCCCTCCATAAAGTATGAATTTATTATCAAAATAGATGGGACCTTATACATTTTGATAGGTAAACTTGTTTTTATGAGCCACAACATGTTGTTACATTAAAATAACAAAAAAGATTAGTTTTACTGTAAAGAGCCAATAAGATAGATCTGAATTATATGACTTGATAAGAATACACTACCTGTATTCAAACTCATTGCATGCCATGTCAACTAGAGGGGAAAAATATCTCCCAGTGAGGTTAAGAATAAGAAGAAAATGCATTTCTGAAAATCAATATAATCCAACATTTTCTAAGACAATCGCCACAATGAAAACAAGAATAAAGCACAAAACCCTACACCCTTATGACATCTTTTGGGAGAAATGGGCAAGGACTGACAGTTTTTTATTACCTTAATTACAGCTTGATGATTTTCTCACATTTTATTAGCCATTGAATCTGAAAAGGATTGATAAATCAACAGATGTCATCATGTTAAAAAGTGCAGGATATCAGCAGCTTTAAGTGGGGAGCTAATGTATGACAGGTAGACAGTAATTCTATGACAGACAAATTTCTTTGAAACAGCCAATATTTTTAATATATGTGCAAGTCAGTACTGGCTGTCAGGTTTATAGACCATGTAACTCAAACCTTTTACTCATCTCTTTTCTGACAACAGCATTTTGGTAAGTTTTCCATGTTTAACAGATTATTACTTTCTCAGAAGAGACAAATTTTATAATCTCTTTGTAAAATGTATTAAATAGTTAGTGAAGTAACCCAAAATAGATAATTGTTAGGGCTGAAGTACATGTTACAAGGGCAGGTGTCTACCCTGAACCTCCATTTTTCCATGCTCTTCCCTGGTAACTTGTTAAAAGACAAATGGCCTATCACTAGGGAAGAGTTCCTCAGTTATTTTGGACGATCAAAAAGATAAAGTCAATATGACTAAAATGAAGCTATTGTATGAAGTCGAAGGCTTTCACAGATGGCATCCATAGTTTTTTGTGGGTTTTTTGGGGCTATGTGGCCATGTTCAGGAGAAATTTATTCCTGATGTTTTGCCTGCATCTGTGGCTGGAATCTTCACAGAATAGTGGCATGCAGATGTGTGGGGTATATATATTGTGTGCCCCTTGGCTGAGAGGACGTGATTTACATGTTAAATAGCAAACCAACCTGGACATAAAATGCTATTTGAAAACATTGAAATTCTGGACCATGCCAACAACTATCAGGTCAGAATGTGCAGGGAAGCCATTAAAATCCACAAATATTTGGACAAATTCAACAGAAAAGATGAAAACCTGAAAGTAAACAAAGTTTGGCTACCAGTCCTGAAAAACACCAAAATCAAGACTTAGCACATGCAAATGAACATCACCCAGGGTCAGGGGGATTTCCTAGCAGACAATGGGGGATATTTTGTATATATAGTATATTCTTCTAATACTGTAAGCCGCTTTGATTATTTTTTCCAAAAGTGGGGTAGAAATAAAAGATTTATTTATTTATTTATTTATTTATTTAAATAGTGACAAATCCTCCTCATATATCCTTCCACCCTGGTCTTTCCATTCACCAACAGACCAACAAAGATATTAACATGCAAATCACTTCCTCTCAACCAAGGGTCACATACTATGTATATATACCCCACACACCTCCATGCCACCATTCTCTGAAGATTCCAACCACAGATGGAGGCGAAACATCAGGAATAAATTCTTCCAGTAAACGGCCACATAGCCTGAAAAATCCACAAAAACTATGAAGCTTTTATACTTTGCGCATATTCTGAGATGTTATAATTTACTGTAAAGGAGGATACAGGTTAAGTCTCCCCTATCCAAAACGCTTGGGACCAGAGGAGTTTTGGATATTTTTGGATAATGGAATACTATTATGCATATATGTATACAATGAGATATCTTGGATACAGGACCCAAGTCTAAAACCAAATTCATTTATGTTTCATATACACTTTATTCACATAGCCTGAAGGTAAATTTGCACAATATTTTTTAATAATTTGCTGTACGAAACAAAGTCTGTGTAGACTGTGCACACCATAAAAAAAAATTTGCCAGAAAAAAAAATCACACACAAACCCCAATGCTCTCTAGGGCACATAGGGATATGTTTGGGGGGTCATCCTGACTCTAAAAGGTATTTTGACAGATTCTGTGGGGGGAAATCTTTTTTTTTTTTAAACCATAAACATTTTGAAAAATTTATTTGGGACATCGAAGGTGCCAAGTGTGGTTCGAATGCCACTGGAGCATTTTTTAATCCTTGGGAATCCCTGGGGATCACATATAGTCAATGAGCATCACTTTACCCACCCCTGCCATATAAAGACTATGTTCATAGGTTGTTTATGCTGGGCAAAGGCTAATTCCTGGAGCATTAAGATATTGTCTCTAATAATCTGCATAGCTCTGCTCTATCTTGAACAGTTTGTATGTTTTGTCCAAATTCTAATTTTCCAAACATTCTGACCTCATGACAAACTCTAAGTTATACTATGGAGATACGGGGAAGTATTTGTCCATTTGGATGAGAGGATTGTGAGACAAAAGTCACCCAATGAACTCCAGTGCGAAGTTTGGGGGCATCTCTAATTGGAATCTGTGGCCCAAAGGTTAACCAAGCTGTGCAGTTACACCCAATTACGAAACAGCTGAACAGCAGGAATTTCCCTTAAGAAGATGGACTGTCACTTCTGTTGAGTCATCAGGACTGCTAAGCAGAGCTCCTAGAAATAAAGGGCTTATCTCTGAAAAGAAAATCAGTGTTCTATTTTTACTGGAAAACAACAGTTCCATAATTTATAAAACAAAGAACTGCTCTGCTACAAGCTGCCCTAATTTAATAAAATACCTTGTTAACTAACACAACAGTGTCTGAAATGGCTATTGATTTGCTAGTGTTTCATCCAGGAGCAAAGCAATTGAGTGGGAAATTTGAGACAAAAATTAAGATGAACACCCTGAACAGTCTTGTGCTTTGACTGTTCACTGAGTAAGGCCACAATTAGTCAGAAAGTCTAAGGCTGTGACATATACGTATGTGGCTGTGAATTAGAAGGCCTGATACTACCATACTTAGGGACAGCAAAGGGGATAAAAATTCCACACTGAACAAAATGTAGAGTCTTGGTTTCTTTTCTACTTAATTACTTGAAATGAGTTGTGCCAAGCTGCAGATATGGAAATAAAAATAAAAATGGAGAACTTGCAAAAGTAGGGAATTTTCTCTTCTTAATGATTCTGACAGCATTTTCACATGGCAATTACTTTGCACAATATATGTCTGACTGTATATCCACTTATTCCTCAACACACATGGATGCATATACAAACAGATTACATGGCATAAATTATATCACCAAGATAAAAGATGCCAGACACAGATGCTGGTGAAACATCAGGACTCTTCTAGAACATGGCCACATAGACTGGAAAAACCCACAAAAAACTATGGGTGCTGTCCATGAAAGCCTTCAGCTTCACAATGTTAGGTCCTGTTTCTCTGTTTTTGGCTTTTCTTCTGTGGTATCTATCCACACTTATTGAACATTCAAAGAAGAACCTACTCCTCTGAAATGACTTCACTTCCTATTTTTGACCTATGCCGGTTCTGAAACCCTCCAGTGAAGCTAAGAAACAGCCTGGTAAAACCATGTACGTCCTATTTCTTTCCCAAAACCTAAGTCATCTGCTGTCTCAACAGTGTCTCCAATGCCTATAAAAAGAAATGAAAAGGGAGAAAAGCTACAGTGCCAGCTTTGTATTGTATTCCCCTGAAACCTTCTCATCTATCTATCTATCTATCTATCTATCTATCTATCTATCTATCTATCATCTAATCTTCTATCTGTCCACACTTAGAGAAAAAAACCTCCATTCTATCACATATGATCATACTGTGATGAAGAGAAATGGATAGTAACATAAAATAAATTCTCTCATGGATTTCAAATACTTGAGAAGAGTGAGCTTGACAGAGGTAGGCAACCTTGTACTTGTGGTCAAGAGTTCACCAAAAGATGAACAGGTCTGTCTGAAAAAATGTAGTGAGGTGATGAATTCCATTCCAGTGATTCCATCTTGTCCCTGCCTAACTGTTGTTAACACTGCAAATGTCAAAAAGGATTTCTAGTGAAACTTGGCCAATCCATGTTTGCTGGTCTAGTGTGGAATTCTGAATCAACTTGTTGCAGTGGTGACTGATGGCTTCCATGTCAATGGGACAGGAATTTAGTCTGGATTTTGGAGGAGCTATCTTAGATGTTGAGCACTGTCCCTACAATAGGTTCAGCACTTTGACAAGTTCCTTTAAAGCTTAAATTGAAACACAGAGTAGATTCACTCTCCTACTAACATGAGAGGATTTACTGGCAGTCTTACAATTCCCACCACAATTTGTAATCTCACAGAGTAGACATTGCATCCCTCTCTAAACACTAGGGATACAATTCTTTGCTAATGTTTTGCTTGATGGAAGCAAGAAGTAATGGAAAATTTTTTTTAGCTCTATGAGAAAGTCTATAAAGACTTACAAAAAATTTTTTTTGGTCCAGGACTTATTATATGCAAAGTTTGCATGTAGTATTTTTGCACAGAAACCAGAATTTTCTATGCAGGTAACATTTTTCTATGAACAAAATAATATTTCTGTGCACACAAAAATTATTTTCTGTGCAAAAATTTCTGCTTTCTGAACCAACAAGCATGAAAAATTTTGTTTACAATAAGCTCCCACTACTTTATTCTCTGAGCATGAAAAAGCATTTTATGAACAAACATTAATATTTCTTTGCAGTCTTATTATTTTCTGCACACAAAATACTGTTTCCTCCACACAGAAAATGCTGTAAATTTTAGAATTTGTCCCAAACTGCAAAGATTCTTGTCACTCCAGGATTTTTCTCATCAGATTTCTCAACACTCAAGAAACATGTTTTTTTTTTTAAAAAAAAAACAGTTTCCAAATATATTTTAATGTTCTCTCTGTCCCTATTAAATATACATTTACATTGCAATCCCTAGGGGTGTAGGGGGGAAATCTTTAACCAGAAACCTTTCTCCACTAATCACAAAACAATCAAAATAGCTCAGAGTCACTTAATGAGATAAGGGAACCATTCTCTATGCCATCTAAACATCCTTAAATGCAACAAGCAAGCATAATGATATAAATGTTGCATGCAGATTCAGTGTGAATTCCACTCACATTTTGTCATAACATATGTAGTATAATATGGCCCAGCCCTAGATGAGAAGAAATGCTTAAAAAAAAAAAAAACAAAGAAAAGAGGACAGGTCTTTGAAACAGTGGGAATAAGCTTTTAAAGAAAATCCCAAAGGCAGATGCTGACAGTGTATCTGCCCTCCTTAACTCTCTTGGGCAATGGATTTAACTAACTTAAAATATTCACTTGCAGTGCATCATTTCCAAGTGTCCTCAATTGTCTTTAGAGAAATGATTCATGTCCTGTTACTGCCTTCTCCCTTCCTGAATCTCTCTGCCTCATTGACTAGCCATCTCTTTTCAAATCTCTATCCTTTGTGCAAGTGCGTGCTTCTCTCCCCTGCTGTTATTTGTCTTTAATTTATTCACCATGGAACAACTTCAGACCCTTGTTTTCTATAATTTATACAATATGCTATCTGCTGCCTTGAGTTATTTAATTCTGAGAAGCGCCTGAGACACTTTGCTATTGTGTATAGATTTACACACAGCTCTAACCCTCAAGCAGGAAAGATGATTAGACCTAGAGTTTGGGAGAGAAAATAAATAAAAAGAGCTGTTTAAAAAATGGAAATAAGTAGGACTGGTATGGTCACTGTGGCCCCATACAGACAGGCCAAAATAAATCTGCTTCGGGTCACTTTGGAGGTATGCTGTTTAAATGATGCATGCATCCTAAGAGTCTGGAAGCTGAGCCAAAGCCATGATCTAGTCCTAAGGACTAGCGCACAACTTTGGCGCAGCTTCCAGACTCTTAGTACGCATGCATCATTGAAACAGCATACCTCCAAAGTGACCCGAAGCAGCTTTATTTTGGCCTGTCTGTACGGGGCCTACATCTCTTTTTCTGTTTCCTTTCTCCTCTACCTTTCCCATCCTAGCATATTTTGTTCCTCTGCTCTGTTCAGCTTCATCCTCATAAAGGAATGAAAATAAAGTATATGCCTTCAAGTTGCCTGTTGACTTATGGTGGCTCCATGACTTTCATAGGGTTTTCTTAAGGAAAACTCAGAGGTGGTATAGCACCTGGCATTCCCTGTTTGTCTCCCTTCTGTCAAGGCCTGACCCTGTTTAGTTCTCAGGATCAGAAGGAATCAGTTTCGTTCAAGTATTTAGGCTATATATGAATGAAGAGAAATGGATTGTAACATCCATCCTATATATATATATAGCCTAAATACTTGAACGAAACTGATTCCATCTGAGAGAGAGAGAGAGAGAGAGAGAGAGAGAGAGAGAGACCTTGGCAAATCACAAATTCTCAGTCCCTGAAAACTCCATGATAGGTTCACTTTATGGTTGCCATAAGTCAGAAATGCCTTGAAGGCACACAACAGCAACAAAATGGTTTGAATATTGGATCACAACTCTAGAGATCATGGTTTGATTCCCTGCTTGGCCATGGAAACTGATTTGGTAGTGTTGGGTAGATCACATACTCTCAGCCCCAGAAAGCCCTGTGATAGATTAAACTTAGGGTTGCCATAAGTCCAAAATTACTTGAAGGCGCACAACAATATAAGAATGAACAAAGAGACAATGCTCCCATAAAAGGGGCCACAACAACATTGGCATTGTTTAAAGTAATTTCTATCGAGACCTGCCTATTTTTCATACGAAGTGAACAGATCATTTCACATTGTGAAATGGGATGTATTCACTTAGACTTTTGAATTCTGGCTGTTGATCATAGCTTACAGTAACATTATAACTAGCTAGGCCACCAGTTTTGTAATTGTCTTGTTCCAGCTCCCACACTTTCTCTTGAAGGCCCTGATGCTGAGACCAGACCTTGGATTCACTGATTCTACATCCAGCACTCTAGTAGCTACAGCATTGTGCTCCCAGGCCAAGCAGGGACTAGAATCTGGATTTTCTGAGTCTTAGCACCATATGATCATGTTACACACCTGGGTTAGAGACATAACAGTGAAAACTATGCTGAGAAAACTCATGTAGGGAAGAGGAGGTCCAATCCCTGCTGCTAGCATTAAGCTTTCAGACATGGTAGTTGGCAGATAGTGTCGTGCTTTGCTTTCCATGTTAAGCATCTCTGCTGTGTAGCTGCCAGGGGTTTTTTAAGTACAAAAATATCCAAGACAAGCATCCCAATACATTACAGAAACCAAACAAAACTCACAAAGATGATTTGGAAGTATAGTTCACTTTGCTTTTGCCTGCCTCCAACTTATAGTGACCCTAAGGTGAACCTATCAGGCATTTCTCTGGTCTAAGACAGTGTGACTCACCCAAACTCACCTGCTGGGTTTCCATGGCCAAGCTGGGAACTGAACCCTGGTCTCTGAAGTTATAATGCAACATTCAAACCATTACACCATGCTGACTCACTACATCTCTCAAATACATGGAAGGCTTGTTGCTTCCCATTGTGTGCATTGTCTTCTTGACTAATGTACTGCAAACTTTGATTAACAGGATGCATAACCAAAAGCATGCAATTTTGATGGATGCAATTCACATTTTCTCTTTCTTTCCTGAATTAATTTTACTAAATTATATACATTTACCATAACTTTTATTTTAAAAAGATCATAGCAGATGGGTGGAAATGATAATAGCAATGTTTCTCATTTCCTTTAATGAGGGGGAAATTGTATTTTTTCCTCACAGCAGGAAGGAACTAGGTGGCAATTGAAAGAAGTTTCAACTATTAGATAACATTAAAATAACACAGTTTAGCCACTATTAATGTAATAATAATTTATAAAATTCTTGTAAATTCCATTATATTATATAATCTGCTTGTTCTAGTACTGGGATCTATGCATCCCAATTAAGTAGTAAAGTAGAAGGTCATTCACCTGTAGTTGTAATTCAGCACTCAGTTCTTGTAGCCAGCATTTAGCTCAAGCAATTCCATTTTGGGGGGGGGGGGGGGATCAGGCACTGAACTATTATCCTTGACCATTAGCCTAGATTTCTGTAGAAAATATTGCAGAAGAAAGTTTCATAGGACACTGCTAATCTGAATTTTAAGGCACATGTGTAAGAACCTCCAAGGTTCCTATACACTTTCAGGTTTTGCTGTCCTAGAATTTTTCTTTTTTCTTTTGAGTGAAAGGAAGATGAGCAAAATAGGTATCAGTTTGCAAATTGTTTTTAATTTATTTTATGTGGTTTGTGCCATCCTACTGCCCTTACTCTATTTCAGTCTGCTTAATTATTGGGTATCATAGTTTGCCATGCAGCTTGTAGGGACTGAGCATATTGAATGAATATATCCATGCCAGATGCCACATATGGACATGTCCCTAGGAGCCATAAGTTTGAGTCCCTGATCTTCTGAATTTATTTAAATGTCTGAAACTAATGATGAGCCACACTGCTGTAATTCCTGAGATACTCTGTAGGAAGCTGTGTCCCATTCAAGTCCAAATTACAAGTCACATTCCATTTCCTGTAAGAAAAACCTAATCAGGCTGTTTATTTGCTGAAATACACTATCGGGAATGGACAATTTTAAATGGAGCATCAATAGGAGAAATGGATGTTTGACCGTGTTCTTCTGCACTCTTCCACCCTTGCAAGCTGGTTTTCCATGTGTGAGGTTTGAGAATGTATGTTTTTTCAGTGCAAGAATCTATCTGGAATCAAGATAAATGCTTGAAGAGGTAAATATACATTTGGAAGTGTTGGGAGAAATCATCTGTAGAAGACCTGCACCAAGAAAGCAGATGGGCAATGTCATTTTCAGGGTAGATAGTGCAAGAGAAGAAACTGGAGAAGCCAAGCTGGTTGGTGAGGGCAGAAGTGTGGTCCAAGTAGTCTGGGGTCTAAGAATGAAAGAAAACATCAAAGAGAAAAGTCCAAGAAGCATGACAAAGCTCAAGAAATGAGGGGGGGGGGGGGGTGTCACACAATGTCAAATGGAGATTGTAAAGCTGTTGTTTGACAGCAAAGAAATAGCCTTTCATGTGTCAATTTACAGCTAGTTGTAAATCAACACAGTTGACCTAATTGTCTAAACATTTACTTTTTAAGGCAGACTGAGTCCTTTAGTGGACTCTGGTTGCTGCCATTTCAGTTTACAATGCTCTGAAGGATGAGTGGCTCAGTCTCTAACCCTTTTCCTTCAGGGTCTGTATGGGATGGTCCAGGCTCTATTTCCAAGGCTTCAAGAAAGTTGCCCACTCCCAGCCTCCTTGGTTCTGACTGGAACCTGTTATCTTGGCCCACCTCTTCCCTTCCTTGTTTGAGAAAGCTTCCTTTAGGTAGGACTACTTACATGGAAATGACTCCGTAAAAGGAAATACTTTGATTCAAGGATTGTGTTGCTAATCTGTCTATCCTTGAGTTTTTTCAAAGGTTTCAGATAAGATGGTTACAAAGAGCTAAATGTGTTACAAGACACTGAATAATTACACTGAACAGTTGTCACAGCTTTTCCTTTGTCCTAAGTTCCTGGACAAAGAAGAGGGGGCTAGCCAAACATGAGCTCCTCGCTTCTATCTGCATGTTTCCCAGTGTCTTCTTCTCCACCTTTCCTAGTGGAAGGCAGAGATATGAGTAACACAAAATAACAACAACAACAAAAATACATTTCCTTTCTTCCACCCTGTGATGACTGGTCTCCCAGTCACCTGAGGACTTCTCCTGAACTACAAAGGGTTAATCTGGGAGGAGGTACATGCTAATGAGAGATGACATCACATGCTAATGAGCAGCTACATCATAGCTGACGTAAGGCTCACTTGGCCAATCAACAGTGCCAGAGCGGCAATTTCAAAAAGATTCCGAGAGAGGGCTTTAAATACCCCTGTAGGACCATGTGTCCTATGTTCTCCATCTTGGCTTTGTTTGGGGAAACCAGAGGCTTGCCTTTGTCCTCTGAGCAGCCGGAGGACTGGCTCTGGAATGCAGGTAGAGTTGGCAAGGAGCCAGCTCCCTGATTCCAAGAACTCCACAAGGACTACAAATCCCATCATTGTGTGAGTAGTTCAGGAACAGTGTTAGTCAGTACGTCTAGTCTTTTTGTTATGTTTATCTAATAGCTTGCCTGAAATGAATATCTTTGTAACTGTGTTTTCTGACCTGCAAGGCAAGGAGGCCTGGCATGAGTGATACCTTCCTATTCTACACTATTTCTTTAAAATAAACTTCTTTCTGTTAAAGCATCTGCTATATCTTTGCTCCTGTACACGTGCCTTAACTCGGTTACTGATTGCTGTGGGTTAGCAAGAAAGGAAACTAGATCTCTCTCTCTTTCAAGCAAGTCTCAGTGTGTGCTTGAAAAGAAAAATAGTTCATTGATAATTCACTGAGTGGTGGCAGCGGAAAATATAGTTATTTCAAGGGACTCCCTGGGAGTAAGGGCCACACACAGGGCATTGCTCTCAAGGAATCATCACACACCCCTTCTGCCTTCCCTCCCCGTGGAGCAGAAATAAACATGTGTGTGTACTAAGTAGCCAAAAGCACTCTGAGGTGTAACAAAGAGTTTAAGAAAGTTTATCCTAAGAAGGAAAAATTAGAACAGGTTTCTTGGTATCATATCTAGGAATATCCTTCTCCAAGCATAGCTTAAAAAGTTGCAAAGTTACAGAAACAGATTACATTCCAGAGACACCTTGGAACGAACAACCAGCTAGGGAAATGTACCAAAAAGCCCTGGGCTCTTTACCAAAGGAGCTCCCTTTGGTAAAAGTAGACCTTCTGTTTACAGGTTTCCCCATGGCTAAGGAAGGGGAGCTCGGACCATTTTGAGATCAGCATCTTCCAGCCTTCTTCATGTTGATAGTCAGCATCCCAAGGACAGCTTGAAAGAAAGCTGGCTGAAAACAAAGGCGTTTATACTCCTGACCTCTGAAGGTTCTAGATGTCTTAGCATCTCTATACTCATTGGAAACTGCATTGGCAAAAGGTATCTCCCTGATTTTATATAATCCCTGCCATCCTAATGGTAAATTAATCCCTTAGCTGGATGTAACCTGGTTTACAGCCATTAAATAGTGTATGGGTGAATTATCACAACAGTGGGGTGGGGTGGGGTGGGGGTTTGAGATAAAAGAAGGGACAAAATATGTAGCAAATTCCCATGGGCATCAAGGGAATGAAGATCACATTTCAGAGTTTACAAAGATATACTAGGGTAAGTGGGCAGTTTCCATTTTTGTTGTTGAAAATTTTGTAAACTGGGGAAATGCTTTCAGTTTCTTAATCGTTCTACTCAGCACAGTTAACCCATTAGTGCTGCAATTCTAAACATACTTAACATAGGTATAAGATTTATTGAATAGACTGAGCAAGTAAACAGGCCTAGAATTGTGCTGTGGGCTGAAAGAACTAAAAGTTACTACTTAGTGGACATCTGTGATGATGTGCTCTAATGAAGCTTGTCAAATCTCAATGACACATCTAAAGTCTCAGGGGATCACTATGCTTCTATAGATCTCCATTTGGAGAGATTAATTTCAGACTGAGAGCCACTGCAGGATTAAAAAGTTTGATTTTTGTATCTGTGTGAGTTTTGGAGCCTAGGCACTCATCTGGGGATTCTGGACCATGGCAGCTGATCTATCCATGCCTCTGCTACAAGAACCAGTTCAATGGGGAAACTTCTTATTCAGCAAAAAGGATGGAAGAGTTCACCCAGAAGACAAATCCTCCATTAAAGCTTCCAGGCAGGCTTGCTCTCTGGATTGATCAATCATATGGTGGTGGAAGCAGCTGCTCCTCCTTTTTATGCTCATGTTCTTGACATAGACATGTCTACATCTTCTTCCACTGAGTACCCTGTCACTCTTCATCATTTAATAAAAGCTTTGTGGCATTGTATTGGCCTCTACACTGAAAATAGCACATGGTAGTGTTGTATGGGTTTTGAATTCATAATTAATATCTGTCCAATCTTGAGATAAAAAGATTGTCTCTTAATAGGAAGCATTTAGCAATAGCATTTACATTTCTATACCACTTATCAGTGAACTCAGCACTCAGCAGTTTAAAATCTGTAAGCCAATTGCCCCCAACAAGCTGGGTACTTGTTTTACTGACCTACAAAAGGATAGAAGGCTGAGTCACCCTTGGAGCCCTGGGATAGAACTCACAACCTTGTGGCTGCAGTACTGGCATTTAACCACCGCACCACCAGAGCTCCCTGAATCTCTTAAGAATTTGCTTTGCTTTGTCAAATTGTTCATTCTGCTACTCAGTCAACTTACTGCATCTGCACCAGAATTTGGAAGAGACTGTTTTTTGTTCCACAGTTCCCAGACTTGTCAGGCTTTAGGGATTCTGGGAATTGTAGTTGAAAAAAGTGACTTTCTTGAGCTCTGACCCAGACCTTGGACTGTATCGCACTGCTTAAATAACCTGGCTTATCTCTTCCAAATTTAAGTGTAATTTGGACTGTAGCCAGGACCTATTGCAAGGATTTTGCCACCGAAGCCGCCAAATAAGTCCAGCCCAGCTGCAGCCCGGATCCTTGGTATGCTTTGGAGGCCATTCATTTAAGTTAGAAGGCTATGTTCTACAGTGGCTCTGTTCTTTCCTGGAGGGGCACTCTTAGAAGGTGGTGCTGAGGGATCCCTGTTTGACCCCTTGGCCATTGGCCTGAGGGGTCTTTCAGGGCTCAGTCCTATCCCCCATGCTTTTTAACATCTACATGAAACTGCTGGGAGAGGTTGTCCAGAGTTTTGGAGTAAGGTGTCACCTATCATTCCTTTCCAAAGAAGCTGTTTCTGTCCTAAACTGGTGTCTGGTCATTGTAATGGACTGGATGAGGGCAAACAAACTGAAGCTTAATCTAGACAAGACAGACGTGCTCTTTGTCAGTTGAAAGACAGATCCAGAAACAGGGATTCAGCCTGTATTAGATAGGGTTGCACTCCCTCTGAAAACTCAGGTTCGTAGTTTGGGGGTACTTCTGGATTCAGCACTGGGCTTGGAAGCCCAGATATCAGTGGTTACCAGGAGTGCCTTTTCACAGCTAAAATGTGTGTGCCAATTGCACCCATTCCTGGAGAAGTCAGACCTGGCCACAGTGATACATGCCTTGGTTACATCCTGTTTGGATTACTGTAATGCGGTCTATGTGGGGTTGCCTTTGAAAAGTGTGCAGAAACTTCAGCTAGTCCAAAGAGCTGTAGCCAGGCTGTTAACTGGAGCTGGCTTCAGGGAGCATACAACTCCCTTGTTGCAACAGCTCCATTCACTGCCACTCTTGTTTCTGGGCACAGTGCTGGTTTTGACCAATAATAATAATAATAATAATAATAATAATAATAATAATAATAATAATAAT
>NC_056524.1:205394481-205642736 GCF_019175285.1 Sceloporus undulatus
CTGTTTATTTATAGCCTGCTTTTCCTTGGCAGATCAAAACGGGTTACACAGAAGTACACAAATGTACACATAAAGCCCTATACAGCTTGGATCCAGGCTATTTGAAGGACTGTATCTCACTGTATAAGCCCCAGAAATTGGGATCATCAGGAGAGGCCCTTCTCTCTCTCCCACTACTCTCTCAGGTGAGTTTGGTGGGAACAAGAGAGAAGGCCTTAGTGGCTGCTCCCAAGCTTTGGAACTCCCTCCCCAAGGAGGCCAGGATGGCTCCATCCCTGCTGTCCTTCCGACAACTGATAAAGCCATTTTTATGCTGCCAGGCCTTCACATGACATGGATTCGGCTTGTTTTTGTTTTAAAGAGTTTTAAATTTTAATAATGAAATGTTTTTAACTATTTGAATTGTTGAATTGTTTTTTAAACTCTGTATTTTTAATGTTTTATACTGTTTTAACTTGGACTGTTTTAGATTTGTTAGCCTCCTTGAGTTCCTGTACTGGGAGGAAGGCGGGATATAAATAAAGGGAATAATAATAATAATAATAATAATAATAATTTTATTCCTCTTGATTTTTGCCTGAATTTTCTAGTGCAGCACCCTACCAGTTCTATGGTTTTATTTAAATAGCTAAGTATTCATTTAAGTTTCTACAATATTGCAGGGTTTTTTTTTGGTGACATGCATGCTGTGTAAATTAATTTTTCTTTTCTTTTCTTTCCAAATACTTATTTTCTTTTGATGCCCAGTGCAGATAAAATATGTGTGAAACTTTAATGAGCAGAGCCTTAATTATAGATGCAAAGCATTTGAAATTTCTATTTCTCTGCCTGAAAACATTTGCTTTAACTCCTACACTATCTTACTTTCCTTTCCTAACCTGATTATTCTGCATCTGCAACCTGTCTTGAAATGCTTAGTGCCTCACATTTATTGCCAGAGAGTATTTTGATTTCAGGAGCCCCCTCACTATCCTTTTATAGAAACATTGCTGTTACTGCTCTCAGTCTCCATATGCTCCTACAGAGATTTGCGTTATTCCCATCTCCTGCTGTGAAAGAAGTATGGCATTTCCCATGTGAACAAGATTCTAAAAATAATTGTGTTTGTGCCATACACAAATATGGTAGAAGATACACAACAAAACCTCAAGAACAGCCATAATTCAGTTTGGTATCACTGGCACATGTTCATCTGAAATCTCTATATACAAAACATATGGTAAAGAAAATCAACAACTAAAAAATCCCCCTTCCCCACATTAGAACAACATTGTAACAGTTAATAGAAAAAAAATTGAAACTGTTCATGAAAATAATAGAGGACCCTCCTCAAGTGCAAAACGTGTCAAAACAGCCAGAAAAAAGTCAAGACAACATAGAGGTAAATTTGCACTGATAGAGTTCATGACTGTTGCAGATGCACAGAGTATGATACAGAGCATAATTAATCTTTAAGAGTAAATTCCTTAGGATCACCATAGAAGACACACAAGAACAGCAACAATAACAAACTGTTGGGTGGATACCGGTAGATACTAGATCCTGTTGTCTTTGCTACAAATACTATTTCAAGCACCCCCTTGCAAATTTAAAAGGTATCCTTAATGAAAGGAAAAACAACAAAACAAATTAAGTGCCAACCTAACATGGCAGATGTATCCCCTCTCCCACTGATCCTTGTACATCTTGCCATAAATACTTTCTACATCTCACTGTTGTAGCTGCTATTCTTTACCTAATGGTATACGTCCCTTATGCATGTTTAATTTAGTAGGACGCATGTGTGAATAAGGAGCTGAAATGTGTATATCATATGTCCAAAACAAATAAATATGAGACTAGTCCATCGAAACAAGACTTTGCCTTTTCTTTATAATTCTTTGAATCTATTTCCCCAAAACCTGAAGATTCACAACCTGCATCTACCTTAATAGGTTTCTATCTTCTCCTCTTGCCTTTTCCCAATTCTTTCTTTCCTCAGAGTAATCTCATGAGATGGATGCTCCAGGAAGGAGAACACTGGAGAAATAGATTGCACTGCTCCTGCCTTGCCTCCCTTGCTGTGTTCCCAACTTGTCATATCCCCATTCTTTCCATCCATGGACTTGTCTTGTGTTTTGGCCATGCTCCCCTCTCGTTTGTCCACTGCGTCTGCATTTCCTATTCCCCACATCCCTTCTCTCACCTTGTGACATCACAATTCAAAAAGTATGTGGAGAAGCTGGTGTGTGTCCAGAGGAGGGTGACTAAAATGGTGAAAGGTCTGGAAACCATTCCCTATGAGGAGTGATTTAGGGACCTGGAGAAGAGAAGGTTAAGAGATGATGTGATAGTCTTGTTGAAATATTTGAAGGAAAGTCATATTTAGGATGGAGCAAGATTGTTTGTTGCTGCTCCAGAGACTAGGACACGGAACAGTGGATGCAAACTACAGGAAAAGATTCTACATCAACATTTGGAAGAACTTTCTGATGGTAAGAGCTGTTCAACAGAGATTATGGTGCCTGGGAGTGTGGTGGAGTTTCCTTCTTTGGGAAATTTTTTAAACAGAGACTGGATCCCCATCTGTCAGGAGTGCGTTGTTTGTGTATTCTTGCATGGCAGGGGGTTGGACTTGATGGCCTTTGGGGTCTCTTCCAACCATACAATTCTATGATCTCCCTCCCTTTCACCTTGCACTCCATCATGTCTACCTCTCTTGTTCCTTGCACTCTGACACTGCGCCCCTTACCCTCCATCCCTTATTTTAACCTCCCTCTCCCTTCCCTCCTACTCACTCTTTGCTTCACCTTATGCCCTAGCTATGTGCCACTCCTTTACCTCTTGTACTCCATATCACATGCTCTCCCTTTGTGTCACCTTGCAGTAAACCCCACACTTTTTTCTGGCGCCCTGGTACTCACACCATGTGCTTTCCCCCTTCCTACTCAGAGGGTTGCACACCTCACCTCCCACTCTCACAGCATGCTCCTTTCTTGCACTCTGCCACTTACACCCCTTCTGTCTCTCTTACTCTGTCCCTGGCCTCACTTCACACCTTTGTGCCCCCCTTTTTTCCCTGTACTGCTGCTTACACCCCACTCTCCTATGCTTCATATTGTTTAAGCTTATCAGATGTTCATTTCCAGCCTGATCTGGGCATGGGCTGTGATCTGGATGGGTTGGGATGGAATGGGGGAGAATGGGAGTCATCACTTGGATTTTGCTTCTGATGCCACTGGGAGTCCCCAAGCCATTCCCCAGCCATGCTATGGCTGCCGATTTTAAAGAACAGAAGCTTTCTGTTCTTCAAAATCAGCGGCCAAAGCACAACTGGGGAACAGCCTGGGGACTCCCAGCGGCATCAGTGGCAAAATCCATGCGATAACACCAGTTCTTCCCTGTTCCATCCTGATCCCAGCCTTTGCCTGAATCAGACTGGAAATGGATAAGATTAATACTCTCAGAGTGCACCCCTCCCTTGCCTCTTGTGGACCGCTGTTCATACCAATCACTCTTACTTTTCTCATGCCTGAATTTCCCAGACGGACAAGAAAAGTGGCCTCCCATCTCTCGTCTTCTACACAAACTAGAGATGTACATTTTTTTTAAAGAAAATAAAATAAAGAAAGCTTGGCATTCAAGCCAAATGAGGTTCTAGTTGGGTGCTGGGTGATAAACCTAGAATCTGGGTAAAACTACTAATGATGCTTATTTTGATAAACAGTATATGTATATCTAACAGGTGAGAGACATGTCTTAATAGATGTTTGGTCCCTATATCCCAAGGCTGTGCCGAGCATGTGGTGATGATAAGCATAGTCAGATGCCAAGGTTACATAAGTTCAGTATCAGTGATGCTCAAAACCTAGCATCAGATGAAGCCGCAGAGACTTCTGGGAGAAATAATCCAAGAAAGTTAGCAAAACAGGATTATTTGGCACAATAAAACAATTAGAACGTCTCATCCTAATCCTCCTCATACAGTACTCTCCTATGTTCCACTACAATGTTCCACCACAATAGCTTATCTGTGAGCAGGCTTTTTGAGTGCAAACTGTATGTGAACTGATTTATCAATTTTTAAAAAAAACCTAGCATATTGGATATTTTAAACAGCATATTGGACATTCATAGGCCAAAGACATGGGCCTGGCATTCTATCACAATTCTCCTCTCCTTTATATACACAGCTGCATTATATATGCCATATTGAAAGTATTAATGAATGACAAGGATATCAGTTTACATCCAAGTACTCAACTTTAACTGCTCATTGGACTAGGTTGATCATTTCTCAATGGACGTGTCCAAAATTTCATTTTGTTGTAAATGATCGTAATGCATGATGTTTCATTTCATCATGCCAGTATTTATAGGAACTGGTATGGACAAAACGTGGAATTTTCAAGGAAGATTTACAAAACTAAAGAGATATTATAGTATTTATATGTAATATAAATTTACATTTGTATATTTTGATATCCAGGAGATAAACTATATTACTAGCGAGGAACTCATGAATCTGTTTTCCCCCCCTTTCATCTATGCCTATATATTTTAGTTTTAATGTAATCCTATTCTTTTGTCAGATAATTATAAAGTCTAATCTTTGGTAAACTATGTGATTGGAGGCTGGACAGATGGAATGAAACAACTGTGAAGAACCATAACTGCTCTTTTTCTGGAAAGCTAACAGGAAAACAGCAATGCTGGAAAGAAAATAACTTGTATTGGCCATTCTCATTTGGCTCCAAAATCTTCTAAGATGATTAGAACCTGCAAGAACATCATTGTCAGGTCAAAGTAAAGAAAGAAAAGAAGGATATTTTGCTGAACAAAGATCTAAATGAGTATGTCCCAGGAGTTAATCATATATATGCAAAAGCTCCATTCCATCCATTTGAAGTCTTTTTTCTAAATACATGTTGATTAGCATTATTTCCTCTTTCTTAGCAAAGAGAAAACCCATCTTTTGCATAAATTATACTGCACTCTAGCTTTCAGCATGATCGTTCTTTGGGTGCTGATTCTTAATGGGGTTCACACTTTCCTCATTAAACTAAGGCAACTGCAAAATAATTTGTACTTTAGTGCAAGTTTCATGCGTCGCTTATCTCTGCTCAAGCTGATCCAGCATCCTTAAACTTTCAAACTTATTTAGAAGGATAAATTGATTCATTCTTGAATATGTTGGAATGAACTTGATGATGATGATGATGATGATGATTTTCAATTATATCCCACCTGTTCTCCCATACTGACACTCAAATCCCATATTTTAAGAATAGCAGTAGCAAAAATGAAGACCACCCTTGATCAATGACAAAGATGATGAATAATTTGAAATCCAATTAAAATCAGTGTCAGAAGAAGAACATAAGGTTTTTTTATCCAGAAGAGAAGAATTTACCATAACAAGACATTTGGAAAATTTGAAAACATACTTATTAACTATTATAATGTAAAGAATGCAATACTTTAAATTTAAAAGACTCTTGTATTTGTGATATGTAGAATTTGCTATCATAGATGGACACTTCTCCTTTGCATCCCTATCCATTCATGTATGTTGACTCATGGTGATGCTAGTAAACTCTAGCTTACTTATTGTTTTTTTGTTATACAGTATTAATTTCTGAAGGATGTTTTGGCAAAAGTGGGCATGTTGGGGTGAGAAGGGCTGCTATCAAAAGGCATGCTACCCTTGTTCAGGCAGTGCATTGTAACATCCCTTTCATTCACATAGCAAACACCTTTCAAAGAGGAAGAAAGACAGTATGCAGGGAGGAATGTAGGAATGACAATGCACACTGCACTACCAATTGCATCCAACAAATGTTACTTTTTAAAAGACTGATACTTTAAAGACGGTAGCATGCAATTGGATCTACAGCTCAATCTCTCTCACTGTGCTGGAGAAGAATTTTGTCAAGGCAGGGTAAGAAAGGCAGATCCTAGGGCTGCCACTAAATCAGTGGGGTTTTGTTGTTTTTACCACAGTGAAGGGAAAGCCTGAACAATCATTTAGATGTGAAGCTCTACTTTGTTGATGTCTTGCAAAATGGAGACCCTTTGTCTTTCATTTGTTTAATATACTTGCTGATAGATTTCATGGCTCTGTTATTCAGTGGTCACGTTTTTGTGCACACTTCATATCTATTCTTTTCCTTCAAAGTCCAAGGTGTAGGCCAAATAGCATTATACTCAAGAATGAACTGTTGGAATAGCCACTTTTCAAAGCTGACTTTCTTGTTTAGCCCTATCAGATTGTGGCAGGGGAGAAAATTGTAACTAGGAGTGTGTACTGAGAGTGATACAAGCAAGAATGACAGTAACAATAAACAAGGTTATTTTTCTTCTATATAGCTGTGCATAATGCAATTGATAATGTCATTTTTGATGGATAGTCACATGCAGGCAGAAAGCCCTCTGTGGGGCCCAAATAGAGCAGAAACATCCTTTCAAGAGGAAGGAAATATCTTCTACTGTTTTTACAGAAGCATAAATTGTAAAAGGTCTCAAAAGGGGCAGTAAATGTTTAGAGCAGGATTAAGCAACTTTTTTTTTTTTTTTTACTTTTGAAGGGTTTCACCTCATTGGGGAAATTAGTTGGGGTGGTATATGCTGGCAGTGGGCAAGGCTGAAGGTTGCACTGGGCAAGGCCAGATATGAAAAATGGGCAACAAGATCAAGTCATTTGATTCTTTCTTCTTTTGCCATGCTCTTTTGCACCACTCTTTCCTGGCACTCTTTCCACACTGTCTCTCCTTCTGGTCTTCCTCTTTCTTCATTCTCCTCTTCTTTCTCCTCACCCAGGCTGGGTCTGGATTAACTCCTTACAGAGAGTTTTAGACATAAGGTCATGAGGCTATACCAGATTGAGATAAATGCTGCAAGTAAGAAGAGCGTCTTTATTGTTATGTGCCTTCATTATGATAACCCTGTTCAAATGGAACGTTAAACTATTAATGATATTAAAACAACTTAAAACAAACACTTAAACAGGATAAAAAGCAGTTCAAACTGTGCAATTTAAAACAATACAGACCTTCTTTAATGCCTTTCCTAAAAAACCTTCAGGTGTAAAAGTTTGTGGGAAAAAAAAAACACATACACTTCTGTTTGTTTCCTGACATCTTGTAAGATTGCAAGAAGGGGACCATTCTGATTTCCCTGTGAAGGGAATTGCAGAGCCAAGGGGCAGCTACATAGAAGGTCCTATTTTGTATCTCTAGCAACTGTACCTGTGAAGTTGGTGGGGCTGAAAGAACGGCCTTTCATGAGGATCTCAGGATTTGGCCAGAGAGTTTAGCCCTAACCCACATAGGGCTTATAAAAATAGGTATCAATTTAAAATTATCTGTAAAATGGTTAAATCCCTAAATTTTGTCTATGGTGGTTTGAAAATGTGTCTCAATTTCTGCTCCCATAAAGCAGTCTCTGACATGTCAGTATGTCATTGGTGGCTCTTCCACTTTCTTGGCTTTGGAGGAATGGGACCAACATGAAAAAAAGAAAATAGAGAAAAAAGCGTTAACAGATGGAAGCCTGGCCAAAGAGGTTCATTTTAGAAAGGACCTGCTCCATACTTCTGTGTTTGCTGCCAAGAGAAGTGGCTATATAAAAGGAGAGAAACCCTTCAATGGATAAGTATTGCACATGCTTTATACTTTTGTATCCACTGAAGAATTCAAGATCTAATATTGCATGCCACCCTGTCAAAACAAACAGATCCATTTGAACAGATGGGTAAAGTAATACACACACACACACACACACACACACACACACACACACCATATATTTTGCCCCACTCCACACAACAACCTTTCAAATATTTGAAAGGTTGCTGTGTGGGGTGGGGCGAAAATAAGAAGAACAGTAAAGGAAATCTTTCTGTTAGAGCAAAAGCAATTTTAAGATGCTGGTAATGACCTTAGGTTCCTTCTGATATAGGATTGATTCAAAATGTTAATGACTTGAAGATAAAAGCCTCTGTAGTTTATCAATAATACATTGAGTTATTCAGTCCCTGATGTCAGGGTGGTCTTCCATTTCTCATTTTGGGCTATGTTTTTTATAGCTCTCAGTCAGATAAATTCAACTCCAATTAACTCAAGGATTTCTGGTATAAATATTCTATAGAAAGCTTGGACCAAGGAGTTCTGACTCAACCACTAATTATTTATAATTTCTCTACTGCCTTTCAGTTTGCTCATTCAGTGCTTTTTCAATTCTTATCTCATTTATCACAACAACTAACTTATAAAGTAGTTTAAATGGAGTGAAAGTGGGATGCTCAAGGCACCCAGTGCACTGCCTGAAGGCAGCACAAGGAAACCCCAAGGCAGAAAGATGATCGGAACCTCAGTGTCTTACATGGAAAGTCAACACATTATTGACTAAGGCTGCAGTTCTGCACTCACTTACTTGGGAGAAAGTCCTCTTAATCTGAGTGGGACATACATCTAAGGGTGCATCTACACTTTAGAAATAATGCCGTTTGATACTACTTTAACTGCCACTGCTTAATTATACAGAATTCTTGGATTTGCAGGTTTATGAGGCACCAGCACACTTTGACAGAGAAGACCTTGTAGAACTACAAATCCGAGGAATACACAGGCTGAAGCTATAGCATTTAAAGTGGTGTCAAATTGCATTATTTCTATATTGTAGATGCATTCTAAGGCAGTTGCTGCACTGCAGAATTCAGGCAGTTTGAAACCACTTTAATTGCCATGGCTCTATCCTATGAAATCCTGGGATTTTTTAGTTTCTTGCAGCACATAACAGAGATGGCTACATGATTCATAAAACTACAGTCCCCAGAATTCCATAGCACTGAGCTAGGGCAGTTAAAGCAGTGTCAAACTGCATTAATTCTGCAGTGCAGATGTCACATAAGTGCACAGTGATGTCAATATGCCATTGGCACTTGATGTGAGTGGCTTTCTTAGGCTTAAAAAGTCTGGATTTTAATCAATTGGTATGAGTACAACCAAATGAAAGTGTTAGTGGCTATGTTGGGAGGGAGTTCTAAAGCAAAAGAGTAACATTTCTATGCTCTGATTTAATCACCCAGATCAGGGATGAGTCAGGTTTGAGACAACTTCAACTCACAGAGCATTCCTAAAGTGGTGGCTGAGGGAGGTCCATAGTGGAGAAACAACCACTTTCAAGGCTATGATGGAAGGTCATGGGGTTCTTTTCTTGTCCCATTGCAAACTTTCAGATTGTTGAGGCAGGTATACTGCAACCCTACAACAACTTCAGCTTTCTCACCATGGTTTTGGCTCCTGTATGGGCAGAGCACATGGCAATGGGATGCTCCCTCATTGTCCAGGGAGACTGCCTCATGGGAAACCTCCTGTTCAACCCTGGATTGGTAGGTTTGCTTCAGTATTCAATGATCTCCATGGGCGCAGTCCCCAGCACCCCAGAATAAAAGGAATGACTAAATGTAAGTCATTTTCATTGTTCATTCATTTGCACATTTTCCATACAAACTTAGTTTTCTGTGAATTGCTAGCAATTTCTAATTCTCAGGCAGCTTGAGGATGAAAGCCGAACTGACTTCTGTGCCTAGATGGACTAGTTTTGGCTTAGTTAAGATAATATTAAGATTCACCAGCTGGGAGCATTTTCTAACAAAACTGTCATATAAACTAACATGTACAAAAAGGAGTAGAAGGATCTGGTCTTTAGGCACTTTGACTGGCTAATGGGGACTATTGTGGATGCTGCAGTCTGAGAATAAAAATACCTTTTGCTGTTTACTGATTATTCCACACTTAGCTTCACAGCTGATCCAGTCTGTCTTGTTTTTGCCATACTTTGAACTCTGTACATGCTGTTGTCCTTTTGTCTTGGATCTTAGTGTCTCAGGGTGTAGAGTTGAACTAGGTGAGAAGTTGGAGAACTAATGGCGGATCTTTCACATTTTGTCTAATGTCACCCCTAGAATAAAGAGAAGCAGAAGAAAGGAAAATTCTGACAGGAATCTTACTGAGAAAGAAAATTTAAAGCAACCCTTGCTTAAATGAAAAGAAAGAAAGGGGAAAACTATTCCAAGGACCACTTGTTCTCATGGCATCTAACCACCATTCAGAAAACTTCAGATAAGAATGCTAAATAATCTCTTTGGGGGGGCAAAAGCCATGCAGCTTTGATCTTATCTCTTACTTGTTACTTCTTTTCCTATTATTTTTATATATATTTTCAGTTTTAGTTAATATAAAAGGCTGGTCTAACAACTGAATGGGAAAAAAATTACACAGAGAACTGCACAGAGAAAATTACACAGAGAACTACAAGATCATTACCAGTAAAAAAACCACCAATTTTTTTTGTTAGACACTGTGTTATATTTGTGTATCTTTCCTCTCCAGGTAGTCCCTAAATCAATTGGACCAAATCTTCCAGTATTTGAGAGATGTAACCTGTATACCTTTGTCTGGAAACTAATAAAACAGATTGTGGGGGTCTCCATCGTTTATTGGCTTTTGCCATACTGCAGAACTGTGGAGCTAATATTCGCCTGTTATCTGTCTGTGGCAGATTTACAATATTGCTGGATTAATTATATTAGCTAAATTTCACAACTCAGTGCATTTGAATTAACACAGCAGGAATGCAATGATTTATCAACATAAAACTTGAGGATGTTTTCTTTCCTTGCTTCTGGAATTTAGGGATTTGATATAAATTCATCCTTGAGGTTGCATATAAACTGGCACATGGCCCTGCTAGCTGTAAGAAGTCTAGCTAAAATTAATACATTCACAAGTTCTCTAGTCAAAGGTTTTTCTCACAGTAATCCATCCTAAAATAAACCCAATCTGTGACAATACTTTTAGCTCAGTGGTGTAACATACTATGTTGTTGTTGTATTTGGGTTTTCTCTTTGTTATTTTTGAGCTATACAGAGACCTCTAGTGATACATTATGATGGTAGTTTCTACCAATACCTTATTTTTTTATAATGTTAATAGACTGGATCCAAACAATCTTAGCTGAACACATTCCTTGAGAAATTTATGAATCAAGTACAGCCCTTCTTGTACACAGATTTTTTATACACGGATTCAAACATCCACGGTTTGAAAATGTTCCAAAAATGTATAAATTGCAAATATCAAACCTTGATTTCCCATTTTTTAAATAAGGGACACCATTTTGCTATGTCATTATATTTAATGGGACTTGAGCATCCACGGATTTTGTTATACACAGGGGATCTTAGAACTAAACCCCAAAGGTCCACTGTAATTATGGTTTCCCACCAATGTCACCTCCCTTCCATGGTGTTGGGATTGCATACTCCTGTGAGTCAAAAGGCTGTGTTGACAGCAGCAGTGCTGCTAGTAGGGTTTCCCATGTCAGGCTTTTGCTGAGGAGCAAGACTAAATGTTCTTAACAGCTACTGGGCAAAAGTAGTAGTGGAGGATGACACTTGTAGAGGATCTCTCAGAGACAATGGCAGTGACATCATAAACCAAGCTTGTTTGTAGTGTGAAAAAGGAGGCATAGTAAACCTCTTTTACCACAAAAAACCACACCCCCTTTGATGTGACAATTCAAAATTAAAACAGGAGCTAATGCCTGAAGATTAAACTCCCAGGTTAGATGATCTCCATGAGCTGCGGGGTACAGAACAGGACAACTGCAATAGCACTGTGGCAAATGAGGCAACTGGACTCAAGCTGAAAGCTTTTGATATGTTCAGAGGTGAAAAGAAAGACAAAGGCTGCACAACAGGGACATGAAATGTGAGAAGTGTGAATCAGAGGGAGCTAGACTTAGGCGGGATACAAACCGCCATTTAGTACGTATAGGATACGTACTAGGGTTAGGAAGGGGCGGTGCTTCCGCACCCCCCTAACCCTAGTACGTATCCTATACGTACAAGATGGCGGCGCACCTTCTACATGGGCGCCGCCATCTTTACGTACTGGACGCATAGCGTCCAGACGTGTCGCGGCGCCTATGACGTCGCGAGTCCGCGCCAGGCGCCTCGCGACGTCAGAGAGGCGCCGCAAGAAGAAGCTCCGAAATGGAGCTTCTTTTTTGCTCCGCGCGGGAGTCGCGCGGTTTGGCTGCTGTGGCTCCCGCACGGAGCAAATGGCGGCGGTGGGGGAGCGCCGCAAAGCGGCGGTTTGTACCCCGCCATAGTAAAACAAGAGAAGGGGCATATAAGCATTGCTATACTTGGGGTGAGGCAAGGCTGCATTTTATCACCCTACCTCTATGTTGGTGAATCTGTGGCATGTATACCCTTTCTGACATGCAAAGCCATCTTTGAGAGCATGTGGTGACCACAGGAAGTAGGGATAGGGGGGCGAGCCATGCATACTTGGCCTGGCTCCTTGTCACAGCTTGGTTTGCCTAAGGGAGAACCAGGCCATGATAAGGAGGGCTAGGGAGGTATGTATGGTTGGTCTTGCTCCTTGCTCTGGCCTGGTTCTCCCACAGAAAACTGAGCCGTGACAAGGAAGGGCTGCAGGCAGGTCTTCTGGGTGAAAGTCCCACCCCTTCCGACCAGAAGTCCTGCCCCTTGTTATGCTGTGGGATTCTGGGAATTGTAGTTTTGTGAGGTGTAATGAGGACATCCATGTCATCATTGTTGTTGTTGTGTGCTTCCAAGTCATTTCCAACTTATGGCAATCTTTAGGTGAATCTATCATGAACTCTCTCTAGAAGCCAAGATGACTTAACTGAGGCGGGATACAGATGGGCAGGGGAAGACGTCTTGGAGGTGTATTCTGCTGAATACGGAGCCTCCAGACCGCCCGCCCCGGGGGCGTGGCTCAGGTGTATGGGGCTTCCACATGGGGGGGCAGTGAAGACGCCTCACCTGGGGTCATTTCTGACCTGCAGTTTCCATACCGCCGCCTCAGAGGACGCCGCAAAGAGAGAGGCAGCTTCCTCACGGGCGGCCAAAAACGGGGCTTTTTTTTCTTTTGCCGGCTGGCGGATGCGCAGCTATGCAGCTGCGGCGCTCAGCACCGGCGGCAGAAAGCATATGTGCACATTTAAAGCACCCAATCCCATTTAAACTTTTTCCCCCGCCCTGGCCAAGAACAAAGGTGGTCTCCTGCCAGCTGGTGATCAGCTGGTGTTGGCATCCTTGTCCGCTTGCACGTTGCCAGTGTCACCAGCATCATGGATGCCTCCTCTCCTTTGGTCCCTGGGCTCTTGCTGAATCTGCAATGCAGAGCCACAGCTGTCGCCGCTGCCACCGCTGTCCCCCTGCCATCCCCCATCACCTCCCTTGTACATATGTAAATATTTAAAGTTTTAGCGTTTTTTTATTGTTAGGTGAAAATGGCGCAGGAATGTGTGTAGGGGTGCACTTTAAATTCCAAACTTTCCATGATTCTAGCAGCGCATGCGTACATGCAGCTCTAGGGTTAGGGTTAGGGTTAGGGTTACGAGTCTTAAAATGCGCTGCAGCTGCGCTGCAGCTTCCACACCTGCATGGCAGCTGACGCTGCAATTAAAGCCTGACTGCAAACTGTGCATATTCCAGGACCCCGACTCATTATGCGACGCAGCAGACACGGAGCTTTTAAATGGGCAACTTAAATTAGCGGCGTAGCAATTCTGGCGTACCGGTGCAGCAGCTTACAGACGGAGATGCGCAGCTGCGCACTATATAAAAAAGAAGTGGGGAAAAGCAGCACCTTTTTAATGCCGCTTCTTCCCGCTTGGGGCATGTGGGCGGCGTGTTCATGGCGGCATTCAGGTAAGGGCCGTCTGAAGGCTATACCTTCATGACGTCATGAACACACCCCTTTTTGCCCATCTGTATCCTGCCTGAGACTGTCATATTTTGGACATATTTTTGGCATATCATGAGAAGACATTTAACTGTATTTAACTTTTTATTGTAAAATCTTTTAAACAATTTTATCCATGAGCCACTTTGGGTCTCTTTCTGGGAGAAAGGCAGCACAGAAACAAAATAAATAAATAAAATATATCAGACATGAATCACCAGAAAAGACAATAATGCTTGGTTAGATAAAGGACCCTACTGAGTAGGCAAAGAAGAAGACCACACTGCAGATGGATAAACTCAGTCAAAGAAGGCACAGTCCTGCGTCTGCAAATCCTGAGCAGGGCTGTTGACGATAGGGTGACTCAGAGGTCTCTCATTCATAGAGCTGCCATAACTGAAGTCAACTTGACAGCAAGTAACATCTAATTATGACTTAAGTCTTTTTGATTTCAGTGAGAACAAAGTGCAAGTGAGTTAGTCTGAATTTTACCAAGTGAATTCATTTGTGAAATAATGGGATGGTATTCATCATTTATATTTAATAGTTTCTAGAGGAGTAGTGATGTTAGTCTGATACTGGAAAAAGCAACCAAGAGTTGCGTGCTATTAGAAGATTAGCAGATTCATTGTGGCATAATTTTTCATGTATTTGCTCATGGCATATGATTAATATGTTGTGTTTTACACCTAATAACATATTTATTAAAAAATTTCCAGGTTGATCTAGATTTCAGTCTTTGGACCAAGAACTATGCACAACTGTGCCTTAAATTATCAAAATGGAGTATAAAAGGTGACAAACACTTCATACGCAACTATGGCATAAAAGGAAGAAACAGTTCTTAAATTAAAATAACTTGACAAAGAATAATGCAGAAAATGAGCAGACAACTGTTTATAACAACTGTATCTTTCACAGAGTTTAGCACATTCAAGAGAGCTGAACTGGGTTTCTTCTGCATAAATGGTTACTAAAATTGCTTAATAATTGCTCATGTGCTGCAGTCTACAAGTGGAATATCAGCTGATCTTCAGCTGTGTCTAGAGCATCATGCTTGTTCTATGAGTATATCCTACTATATTCTATTGAGCATGACATATCCATGAAGTGATGAGAGGAGAGGTTATGATGGGAAGAGAAGATGCAATTTAAGTTTTTAAAAAATCTAATCAATCTTCTTTTTTTATTTCAACTTGTGCATTTATGAAATGGTGATCCTTGATTTCGATCATCATTTAATTTATTTTATTTTAAAGCATAAGGGCCAGAATTCAGTATTGTAGTTATGGATTCATAACATATAGATCTATAGCTGATCTGTATTCAGTAAAACTATGCGGTCTTACTGTTTAGCTATGCAAATGCCATCTCAGTACATCTTAAAAGCCAGCCACCAGTTTGGGAGAAAGAGGTCCAGCTTCCTATCAGGGTACAAGAAGGAGGATTTTCCTACTCCCTCCTACTTCCAAGTGAGACTGTGACAATCAGAAGTAGAATGCTGGTTCCAAATACTTGTTGTGTCTTTGCTCACTAGTGGGATGGGGTGGAAACATCATCCTTCTTGCATCCTGATCAGAAGCTGAATGTGTCTGTTTTATCCAATCCTTTGCAGACTGGGGGTGGGGTGGGACAGACCAGGAGACATTACTTAATTATGCAGACATAACTAAATAGCCAATCTAGATTACTGGTGAATGTATTTATTTTGGAGCAGTAATGTAGATCAGAAGCATCCTGAGCAATTACCAGTTCCCACTCTGTTTTTTACATAGTGAAATAGTGCTACAAAACAATCCTACAGATAGACAAATCACACTATTTTGCTATAGAAAGAAATGAAAAATCCCATGAGAAAACCAGTACTTAAAGTGGGTTCCTCAGCATGAGAAACAGAACTGGTACAGAGCACTTTGGAGAAGTTCTACAAGAGGAGATCACACACTCATCTCACAGCAGGGATAAACAAGATGCAGTAAAATGGCTGAAGCTGCAAAGAACTGTTTTAATTTAATTTAAGGCTCAGGAGCCCTGAAAAGCTTTAATAGTTCTTTGGCTGTGTACACTGAATAGGTAGCAGCCAGTATGTTCTGGGGGTGGAGAAAGAAGGGTAACACATTGAATATTGGGAGTCAGTGATATTGAAAGAACAGCACGTGGGCATTTCGTTCTTCTATGAAGTGTTTTCTTTGTTTACTCACTTCTTAAGGAACCCCCAGAAGGTGTTCTTTCTGTATCGCTGACTGCCATTTCGTTTTAAACATGTGAATTTTTAATCACTCTTCACAGTTAGAATTTTATCTAATTCTATTTCAGGATTGGAAGGGAAGGAATTATTGGCTTGATTGTCTAAGAAATTAGAAAAGATACTCTTTTGGACTTTATCTTCTAGAATCTTTCAGCTAATATGGCCAGTGATCTTACTGGTTACAGAATTCTGGGAGATAGTCCCAAAATGTACCTTTTCAAAACTCTGGATTGACTAAGGTTTCTGAAATTACAACTTTAAAATGTTATGTGCAGAGCTTAGCTACCTACTGTTTATATTTAAGCCACCACCATTATTCTCCCTCTCAAGTGTTTGAGAATTAACCAGGGTGTTCTAATCCCTTTATTGCAATGGCAGGGAGTCACCCTCCTAGAAAATCAGTTTGTATTCAAACTCAGAAAACACACAAAACAAAGCCTTATTTCAGCAATCATATATTCGTCTCTCCAGACATAGTATTAATCTTCTTTATCGGAAGGATTATGCTACTTGGATCATTAAGCTAAGCTCCTAAACCGAAGAGGTAGTGGGATTTGTCATATACAAGGACGTGGCATGAGGTTAAACTGCATTAAACAGATAGATCGATGTTAAACTGCCAAAGGTGATGTTAAGAATTGCCTATCCAAACATCAGAGCCACTGGCGACCAGCAGGCAGGTGATAAGAGGCCAGTGATACAGTTCCCAGGGGAGATAGCATTAAAACTCTTCCATGCCATTGTGAACCACCTTGTTGTATTGAAGGGCTGGTTGGAGACTCCCAACACAATCCTTCATTTGAAAAAGCAAAAACCGAGAATGAAGCTGTTACTTTTAAAGAGCTCAAAATGAAAACAGTAGCTTGGTAGTTATGAGGTTAGAAGTTAAGTGTCAGATGGTGCTGAGTGGTTCCACTTTGACAACCCTGTAAATTGACTTTCCCAAAGAATGTGCTACTGTTGTGTGTGAATAAAGAAAAATGAGTATTTACCTCAATTATTTCCATAACATGAGGATTTTAAAGTATCCAGAAGCAGCAGCTAAAGAAATTAGTATTATGGTCTCCTTTGTTACAGCCAGTTTTCAAATCTGTTAAAGAGAATGTTCATTTATAATAAAACAAAACAAAACAAAATAATAGAACATTCTAACAATGGAGCAAAGTAATACCAGAACAAAATAATTAGAATCTATTCAGAAATGTTCAACTAATATGGAATAATGCTTAAAGTACAATTTTAAAAGAAGGTAAATTGATTCAAGCATTTCTACAGTTCATCTGAACAACTGTATCACAGTTTACCCATGTTTCTCACCACTTTTCTGCCCCTTCACTTTCTTTATTTGTAGTTTTCCCCACTTGAAACTATTTTTGTGCCAGCACACTTATGCATACATGCATCTACAGTTCACAGGTCAGCTCTTTTCTATTTCTTTCAGGCCCAAACCCTTAAATGAGGGGTGTGGCTCCCTGTGATGCCATAGGAGACAGGTATAGTGTAACATATGTAAAATAATGTGTATGCATTATTTTATTATGTGGCTGCTCCCCGAATGCTTTCACAATGGGAGAGAAGTGTGACCAGCTATCCCATCGTCATGTTTCAGGAACACTCCAGGAAACCTTTGTTGACAGTAAGGCTCCATGTGTTAAGGGCCATATAGTTGGAAAAAACCAGAAGGGCCATCCAGTCCAACCCCTGCCATACAGGAACTCACAATCAAAGCATGGAGAAGAGGAGGGGTCAGAGTCTTGCCCTTCTCAGGAGGCTCAGCAAAAAGCAATCTGCTACAGTGTCTCATAGCTTGTGTATTCTTCATCATTAATAAGGTGAGCCACTTTGACAATGCTGTGATGTTGCTTGGTTTTTACCTGTGAAATGTTGGACGGAATATATGTCTTTCCCCAGTATTGAAGATTCCCCCACATCTTACAACAGATCAGGATAATTTCTCATATGTATGTATGTATGCGTGCATATGCCTTCAAGTCACCTGTCTGTTTATGCTGACCACATGAATTTAATAAGGTTTTCTTAGGCAAAGAATACTTAACCAAGAAAAATTGGTGGCTTTACCACTTCCTTCTTCTGAAATGTAGCCTACAGCACTTGGTATGCATTGGCAGTCTGTCATGCAAGTACTAATCAGGGCTGATCCTGCTTAGCTTCCAGGATCAGACAGAATTTGTATCTTCATATACTAACTTTAATATTATGTGCATGAACATATACAGATGTGCACATGTACAACTATTTGGAACAAAACTCTTAATTCAGAAGTAAACAAGAATTTATTTCCCACAAACTTCAACCAATAGACCACAAATCAATATCCATCTTGAACTGAATTCCAGCCCCTGCCCTCCCAAAAGGCAGAGTGCAAAAATAAACTTCAAACATTAAGAAGAATGAGCCGTCAGACTGTAATAGTTCATACTTTCTAAGGTGAGAAGCCAGTAGTCCCTTCAACATCATAAATGTGATAAAGTCACTTCTGTCTCTAGAAGCTGCTGACAATGAGGAATTTGGGGCTATGCAATGGTACCAGAAAACCTCCTGGTTTTTTGGAAGCCCAACTAAGGATGTAACTCTTTCACAAATTTCATTCTTTCATGCAAAAATGAAAAATTGTCTTATCTTTCTCCTTGTTGTGAGAAAATAATGAGGGTTTTTCCTCAGTGTAAAAACACATGGTGTTTTTTTAAACACAGAAAACATTATGTTTTGTTTTAAAGAAAATAATTGTTTCTGACAGTATCAGGACTCCTTCTGTGGCTGCACACTTGATTTTTTCAGTTCTTGCCCAACAGAATAATAGATGAAAAATGGAGACTATGAGGATAATATTCAAAGTATGAGAATCTCTGTAGATTGACACACATTTTCTTTTAACAAATAATACACTGAGAGTTTTTGTTTTGTTTTGGGGTCTTTTTTGCACAGAAATGGCATTTCTGCACAGAGAATCTTTGCTACATACTTCCAAAGGATATCCAGTTAGTGATCTCCATAGGTAGCAAGGAGTATCAAACTTCTCTCTGATTTAGCTCTTGGAAGCCGACTTACTTTGTGCCATTGAGTTCTAATATCTTCTAAGACATTGTGCTCTGTTGTTGTGTTCTATATGCGTGCTTGTTTTGAACTATATTATGATTGTTTATAGTTGAATTCTATTAATTCTATTTTAATGTCACATGCTGTATGCAGGCTTGCCATACCCAGACTTGAGGTCACGCGGATAGCGACCCTTAATATGGTGAATGGGACATGTGCCCATGCTGCACACCACATTGTGTGCTGCAGGGGTAGGCAGAATTTGCCTTACGTGGGGTGGGTCCGGAACAGATCCCCTGCGCAAGGCGAGGGCGCACTTGCATTTGTCAGCTGCCTTGAGTCCCAGTTTTTCAGAAGAGGTGAGTATAAATAAAGTTCATCTTCATCATCACCATTCTAGGGCTGAGGAGAGCAACAGATCTGCTTACATGCCCTCCTCACTTCCTTGTATGTTCTAGCTTCCCTCTCCTTTCTGTCTTGCATCCACTCTCCTAGCTGTTTACTACCAAAATTGCATAGACTGTAGCTGTGGCAGTGTGATAAGAAGGCAGCTCAGATAGTTTTTCATTACTGTTGGTTCCTCATCTTGCCAAATCAAAGATACTTTTATTCTTCTAGAATGCTGCATAGTTAATATAATTCAGAACATATGACACATAGGATTTTTCTAAATATCTAGACACTGCATTCTAATGATTTACACTGAGAGTGTGTTTATATCTATTCATGAGGTAGCTGATGATTGCATAACATATGTCTAAGAAGTGATGATTAACATTGGGAAGGCAGAGAAGGAATATAAGGACTACATATTTGATTTCCTATAGATACTTTACAAGCTCAGGCTTTAGAAGTCCAGTTTGCTTGCATATCATGGTACCTGTTAAGATCTTTTCAAAAACTTTGTTTCATATCCAGTCCGTAAACGAAGTAAGGTAATCTGTAATAAGAACCAAAGTTTTCATCATCATTACAAGACAATGGAATGGCCATGGATAGGATCTATGGTTTAGTATGTCTCTTCTGTCCACCACATAGTTATGGAAAATTAAGCTTTTCATAAAGGAGTTTGGACATTTAGAAGAATGACAATTTTAAACCCCCTATGAATGGTGGAAGGGTATTTTTTTTAAAAAAATAAACATTAAAGCTTTTTTAAATTTAAATTTTAGTATAATAATGGAGTTTGATTTTGAGTTGGCTGTCTCAGGGTGCATATATACTGTAGAAATAATGCAGTTTAACAGCACTTTGACTGCCATGGCTCCATCCTACAGATCCTTGGGATTTGTAGTTTTGTGAGGCACGAACACTCTTTGGCAGAGAAGGCTAAAGACCTTTTAAAACTACAAGTACCAGAATTCCATATGACGGAACTACAGCACTTAAAGTAGTGCCAACTGACATTATTTCTGCAGTGTACTTTCACTCTATCTCCGATTTTCATATTCAAATGTAAGATGCTCTGAGTCTGCAAAAGCCGGGGAAGATAATAGTTTCAATAAACTGTTCTGTGAACTGCATTTGACCTAACACAGAAAAGTTCATAAGACAAAATCTGAGATGTACTAAAGGGATTCAACCTCAATTATCTCAATAACTTTATTACAGTCAAAGACCACCACTCCCCAAAAGGGGGGGGGGGAGATGCAACTTTTCTCTAAGCTCTTTGCGGACTTGTTATTTCTCATCTTTCCCGAACACAGACCTTTTCAGTTTGTGTTCCCAAACCTTGTTAAGCAAAGCCAACAAAGGGTAGCACTGTGGTCTCTTCAATGAATACTCTGTTGTTGCTTCCTGATGAAAGAGAACAACAAGCTAACCTTATCTTTGGAACAATGGGTGGGCTTGTAATGTAGGAAATGTCTCAGTGGTTTAACAACTGTAAGAAAGAGCATGATTGTGTGGGCAGGATAATATTCTGATATGGGGGCCCATCTGTTCATTGAACAGCACACAGCTGTTATTGTGAAATAGGCAGTATGGGGAAGGCAGTGGAGAATAGAGTACAGTTTGTTAATTCTTTAGCCTTGTAGGCAATTGATTACTAAGAATATAACAAACTTCATGCTTTTTTTTTTAAAAAAAAAACTTCTTCAAAATGTCTGATTGTGAGAATAAAATAAGTGTTGATGGATTTATGTTATAAGAGGGATGTTTCCCATCATTTGTTCTCTTAATTGCAAATCCTGCCCTAATGAGTTACAGCTCCTTTGACTTTTGACATTAGGAAGAAGTTTTAACCTCTAATTTAAGTGGAGAGTTTCAGTTCTCATATATAAACGAAGGCATGAATTGTTGCATTCCTAAACTGACATGTCAAACTGACATATTAAATTATTTCATTACTATTGATACTAGTGGGGGAAATAGGAAAATATTGTTGTTATTTTGGGGTTTTTTTTTGGTCTGTGCCTTCTAGCTGTTTCTGACTTATGCTGACCCTAAGGTGAAAATTTGTTCAGAGGAGATTTGCCATTGCCTATCTGATGCTGAGAGCATATGACTTGACAAAGGTCCACCTAGTTGATTTCCTGGCTGAGCTGGGTTTCAAAACCTGGTCTTCAGAGTCATACTCCTACACTCCAACCACAACACTATGCTGCTATAGGAATATATTAGCTGTGGTTATTTTGTTGAGGGGAAAAAACCCCAGAAGTATAACAACAATAACACAAAGGTGGGATGCAGGGAACAACTGAAAAGATAGGTAATATATTATTATTTTTAGTTGGAGATAATTCTATGTCATTTGAGAACTTACAAATACAATTAGGGATTTGGAATTAGAGAAAAGGGAGAAATTAAGGTAAATTAGGAGGGACTTCCTGACAGTAAGAGCTGTTTGACTGTGGAACACACTCTCTTAGAGAGTAGTGGAACTCCATTGGAGGTTTTTAAACAGAGGCTGGATGGCCATCATCTGTTGAGGGCTGCTTTGATTGTGAGTTACTGCATGGCAGGGGGTTGGATTGGATGACCCTTGTGGTCTCTTCCAACTCTATGATTCTATGATCCTAAGGTAGACAACTACAAGGTATAACAGGTCTAATTTGCACTACAGATATTTTGCAGATTGTAACTGAGGTCTAAATTGCACTGCCTTTTGGTGTGGCCCAGAGCTTTCTGACAGGGAAAGCTAAATATCTCCCCAAACTCCTACCCCCTGAATTCCATAGCATTGAGCCATGGCAGTAAAAGTTGTGTCAAAGTGCTTTATTTTTGCAGTATAGTTTAAACCTGAGTAGGAGCATCCAGAGGACTGAGTGCATACCAACAGAGTTATGGAATCACAAATATCCTGTTGGAATTCTATTAGACTTGTGAGGGTGAAAAAAGCAACCAGTGGAAAACAAAACCATTGGAGCAACAGGCAAGAACTGAGGAGAAAATGTCAAAGAGGCTAGAAAGTGAGAGGGGGGAGAAGGAGAGTGTGAGGTAGAGTAAACTAATGTGGGAAGGATGTGATCAGAAATTTTGCTGGAAATTTTAATAAAGCACTCTCAGAGAAATACAACATACCCCTTTCCTTCTTTATCATGTTTTGTTTGTTGTTGTTGTGTGCCTTCAACTGACTTATGGTGACCCTCAGACAACCCTTTCATGGGATTTTCTTGGCAAGTTTGTTCAGAGGGGGTATGCCATTACCTTCCCTTGAGGCTAAGAGCACGTGACTTAGGGAATTTAATCTTATCCATTGTATCTGCAAGTTCCACTGTTTTCTGACTCCTCTTTTGCAGCTTTGGCATCACGTCATCTGTTTACTGCAGCCATTATGCTCTGTAGTCTATCGTAGGAATTGTTCAGATATAAATGAGTACTCATAGGATTTCATTCACTGGTATCAGGGCAGGCATAGGGTAGTGTGCAGTTAGGTTGCCATGCTGGGAAACTGAATTTTCATAGCCTCTTTTGGACACTTCAGAGACCTTGCCTGACACATAGATAAGAGTGATCGTACGTGCATGAACATATGTGTGCTGTACAGTGAGCAGCATAATTTCCTACCATTGACAGAAAATTTGTTTTAAGAAAGGTATATAAGAGAATTTTTATGAGACATTTTTGCATCCCATTGTAATGAAGAGTTTGTATTAGGCCTAACTGTGCAACATAATGGAAATATTATTTTATTCTCACAAAGTAAGGAGTGTAAGGTAGCCTCCTAGTTTCATTGTATTTTCTTAATGTTAAATAAAGTTAAAGCAGAGAAATAATTCAACCGTAGCAACTCTAATTGGCTGCAAATATAATCCAATAACCTCATTTCACCCATATTGTTAAACAAGTTAATTGGAGTTACATAGCCACCGGCTAAATATAGTGGTGTATGCAAACGGTGAATCTAATTTCCTTTGCAAGCTTCCCTTCAGCCATCCTAGGATTTTTGGAAGGGGGGAAAGGAGGAGATGGCTGCAGTGGTGGTGTTATTTCAATTGATACATTTTCCCCTAGTTTCTTACTAGATTGACAGGACAGAAAACAACATTAATGTCTTTAAATGGAGAAGGAGGTGGAGTGAGGATTTGTATTGTTCTTCCATCTGGGATAGGACAGGTCAGAGTCATAATAAAATAATAGAATAATTAGAAGACTTGAAAATACCAAAGCTAGGAAATTTCATGCACATGGGATGCCCTTCTGTAAGGCAGAGGTTATAGTGCACTGAATGCCAGAACTCAGGAAATTTTCTTCTCTTTCTTTCTCTCTTTCTCTCTCTCGATTGCAGCCCTCCCTATCAGCGTGGCCAGTGACCAGGCTTGGATTCTTAGAGATATAGTCCAAAAGTATCATTTCAAAGCCCTGCCTATTCTGAAGTACAAAACATCCCACCGAGTTCACTGGGACCTATCCCCAAGGAAGTGTGTATAGTATGTTTCAGTGTGTGTTTCAGTCCTCCTTCACAAATTTTTGTTGTGGGAATTCTATTTAAAAAAAACAAAACCTTTTTCTAAAAAAAGACCTATTCCAGAAAACTCTCAACACCTATTTGTTTGGAGTTTGGCAGCTTATGTCCCTGTATTGGGGGATGAGTTGTTGCATCTGTCAAATCTCTCTAAAAGTAAAAAAGAACAACAGTTATGGTCATTTTTCCACGATAGTCAATGAGAGGCACAAAATCTTAGATTTCTGAGGTTTCAGCTTGAATTCCAGGCCTGACTTGAGCTTCTGAATCAATCTGAATCAATAGAGGCCATTTTTAAAGTGCTGAATTGGGGTCTCAATTTAAATGTGTTATCTGTACACACTTCTTATGTTTACAAATAGTGAGATTTTTGGTTTGGGGTAAGTGTGCAATATGCATGAAACAGAGCCCATGAGTCTATATGTGAGGGAGGGAAGGTTCACCAGAATTCCTTGGGAGTTTTTTCCTCCTTAAGCTCTGTGCTACTATTGCAAGACTGACCTGGTTTCATTAAAAAAATGCTCAAGTTACAATGCTGGTACCCCATTGCCTGACGTGCTCCAAATGTCACTAAGGCTCTAGGTGAATTCACTTACCATGCCTCTCCATGTTCCATTCCTAGTGCTTGGGGCCAACTTCAGGACACATAGAAAAATCTTTGTACTAAGCCAGATTGGTGCCAACTGAGAATGTCTGGAGAAAGATGCCAAGGTTTTAAGCATCCCCTGCTTAAGAATTTTCCCCTTGAAATGAAAAAAATTTCCTTCCTCCCTAAAATAAAAAGTTTATCTGGGCTTGTCCCACATCTTTCCAAGGACAGGAAAATCTGGGTTGCATATGGACTACATACTGCCTGACGATGGGTGAATACAACAAGATCCGCCTTAAGAAAGTTACATCCCAGGTCTATCTCAGCAGTGAAGGTAATGGAATAATCTCCTACAATTTGTCTCTCTGCTGGAGACATCAACTGGCACCCAGAGAGCTGGCAACCTGAACCAAGGTCATTGATGAATATTGAAAAATGCTAATCCTAATAATTTTGATAAGGGACAGAAAGTCTTGTGTGAGAGATAAAAGAAAAGAAAGGTAATGTGGATTACAGTAGCTCCTTTCATATGCTCCAAATCCTGCATAGAAGAATGTATGAGGGTGAGGGATCACATCTGCTGTCTCTACCCAGGCTCCAGACATAACTGGCATTGTTTGCAATGAATCTACATGCACACAGGTTCTGGTTATGCAGGCTCTGTATGTATGGTTTGGGACTGTGCAAAACATAAACTACAGTGGTACCCCGGGATACGAATTGATCGCGTTACGAAATTTCCGGGATACGAAAAACTTAGATTGGAAAAAACTGTTCCGGGTTACGATATTTTTTTCGGGTTACGAAAAAAATATCGGCGCGAAATTCAAATGCGAAGCGCGGCTAGCGGCTTTCCAGCCGCTAGCCGCGTTTCGGAAAAGCCTTTTCGGGTTGCGAAATGTATCGGGTTACGAACGCCGCGGCGGAACGAATTAATTTCGTAACCCGAGGTAGCACTGTATATTAGAGGTAGTAGTCCAGAGGTAAATGAAGCAGACAGCTGGAGAAGTTGTGCTTGGATAGTTCTCATCATAGTACAGGTAATGCATATGTGCTTTAATTACAAACAAAAAATAAAAAAGGAAAAAACAAAACAGAGCAGTCTTGGTTTCCTCTGGGAGACACAACAGCCAATTATAACCATTAGCTACACCTTCTAACTTAGAAATTACCTTGGATGGTGTATTATGGAAAAGGAATATAAATCAGCATCACTCTGTGTACAGAGAGTGTGAAGGGCATGCATGATCATACGCCAAATATTCCTTAATTACAGCCTTGAACTGCTGTAAAGCAGATTAACATGAACGAATACAGGCTAGAGTTTAAGATATGAATTGTCCTGCTGCTTGTTTGTATCAGCAGTTATTGACTATAGATCATTGTGATGGAGCAGACTTCCCCTACATTCATATCATGGCTGTTTAATGAAATAAACAACATAGACAAAACCAACCAGCCAGCACAAATGGGGTTCACTGAGCCCTTGGTTGATTACACCAAGCTTCTGGGCTGTGTAACATTTAAATGGGTTTGTTCAGGACAATAACTAAGTTGTTATTGTGACATAATTATTGCATCTTATCCAAGAGTTTCATGGTAGGTTACTAAAAAACAACCAACCAAGCATTTCATTTATGAACCCTTTAAAACTTTTGTCCTGAAAGCTAGCAAAAAAGAAGCCCAATAAACCCTTCAGTAGCAAATCCAACATGCTGGAGCCATCAAACTGTTTGCTCATACATCCCTGCTTCTTACCCCAGTGGTAGTGCCATTATGAATGACAGCACCAATACATCACTTCCTCCCTCAGTTCTTATCCAGTAAGCATTTCCTCATTTTGATCATTCCACTACCAGCCTTATTAGACAACCCTATTGCCTAACCGTATTTTAGAAACTTTTCTTTCTGATGCCATCATAAATTTTGAACTCAATAGCCAGTGATATAACAGAGTGGATGAATGACTATCACCCCTAGTCAGCCTCTAACACCTCCTTGTTGGTCAGTCTTCTTAGGAACACAAGGCACTAGCTTATTCTTATACCAACTATAAAGCAAATAGAAAGTAAAGATGAAGCAAGGGCATCTAAGCCATAATCATTCATTTGATGACGTGGTTGAAAGGAAACACCAGGCAAACTACACCTCTGCAAAACCAACAAAACTTAACAGAGAGTTAAATGCCCACATCTCCTTCACTTCAATAGTGTCTACATATGTTGGTTTAGTTTTTTTGTAAGCCTTAAAGCAAGGCTGTTAGGCAGCAGTTCCAGTCTGAGGACACCCAGTTGTATAGGACCCAGTAGTATAAGGGTGCAGGGACAGGGTGGTCCAGGGTCAAAGCCACTAAATAAAACACAGGAACATACTATAGGCAAAGTCAGATACTTCAATATAACTCACTCAGAGTACATGGTTGCATAGGAACATGCAAGAAGCACAGTCAAAGGGCTCTTCCAGATTGGCATGCGTTCTCACAGTACAGCAACTCTTGGGAGCTTGGGACTCTGTCCCAAGAGAGCTCTGTCTCATACAAAGGTCAGGTCACTTCTTCTGAATGCAGATGACATTCATCCATCTCTTCTGAGTTTTCAAGCTCTTCCTGGAAATTAGGACCTAGGGTAGCAGTCCTTTGGTGGGATGAATCTCTAGTTCTTGGGAGATCTGGGTCCTCTTTTGAAGAGGGCTCCACCCCAAAAGAACACGACAATCTGTAACTATCTGGATTGCATTTGGAACACCCCCCCCCCCCCCCGAATCTTTGATTGGCTCCAATTCTGCTTGTCCAGTTTGCATTTGCCTACTATACTGGTGGTTTATATTAGTCTTTATATGCCCACTGCTGGTTTTTCTGTTGCTGTATGCTAACTTATTGTAAATTTGTATTGTTGTTACAATCAGTTTTTTGTTATGATGTTGGACATCCTGGAAGTTCTAATATGGGGAAAGCAAGATGGGATGTTTATATGTAATAAATTTAAATATCCACACATCTCAGCAAAATTATTAAGCATCCCATTATAGCCATGGAGTTAACTTATCTCTCAACAGATCCACTATTTATACAACAGTATAGTGTAAGAAAGCATAAATAGCAAAATGGGGTTATTGTTCAGTTTTGAACTACATTCCCTAAACTCTCAGTGGGGAAACCTAAAACAAGTCTAACAAAAATTTCAATTTTATTAACTTGCTGTTACCCTCTAAATAATAGCTCTCAGCACTGTAGTGAAGTAAAGTATTGTGAAATGGATACTTTGCTTTGCAGCAGAAGGAAATAAAATCTAACTGCTGTGAACTGTAATGAACTTGCCTGACAGCAGGAACATTGAGAAAGACAGCTGGGAAATTTTCAGTGCTAAAAACAGAGTTATGGTGGATGATATCACCAGGACCAACTCGGCTATTCAGGCAATACAGACAGCAAGTGTGGGTGGCATGGAGGGGCTTGCAATGGCAGACCCATGACTTCCCTAATCTTTGGAAAAATGAAGCAGGGTACTTCAGACAAATTACTTCACGCCTGATGTCATGGCCAGCCAAGATCAGCTCTCGGAGGATGAGGAGGAGGATGAGCCTCCTCCAGAGCAAGGGCTGATTGAGGCAACGCCAGGTGCTGTTCCTGCCCTGCCAGGTCCCAGCTGTGATCCTCCAGTCCCAGAGGAGGAGGTTCAACCAGGTCCTAGTGCCACAGAGAGGCTTCCTTCGGTACCACAGCCTAGTGGTGAGTCTGGAGACGAAGCTGGCCTGCAGGTGCCTTCTTACAAAGAGAGAAGAGCTGAGAGTTCTTGCAGACGCAGATCACAGAGGATTGCCGAGAGGCAATCAGCCAACCAGCCTCAGGTGGCACGAGGGAGAGTTTCCCTTACTTAAGTGGGAGGGAGACTAATGCTGGTTGCTAGAGTTTATTGCATGATCCCTCGGCGTGATTGCTGTCGCTCTAGCTCCAGACATCTTGTTACCTTGCTACCTTGACCTCGGACCGGACCTTTGTTATCTCTTGGCTATTGTGACCTCGGACTGTTTTGACCACGCTGCTTTCTGGCTTCTTGACTTCGGCTCGTCTTTCGGCACGCTTGACTTTCTGCAACCCCGACACCGGCTTGTTTCCTCGGCTTGCTCTTTGACTGCTTCTCCACAAGGTTTGTTTTGCCTACACGTGTTGGCTGCAGGCTTGGTTATCAGCATAAGTCAGAGATTGCTGGCAGCAATCCCGGACACCTTGTATGTTAGCCTACAGCCTTCAGGTGATCTGGAGGATATTGTCCCCCTGTTGACACAAGTCCAGTTGACTTGTGTAGATGCTAGAAAAGAGCATTGGCCTTTTCTTCCCAAGAAGTATCAATATGCCTTGACAACCCTGGATACCATTACACAAGACAGTCTTTCAAATGAGAAGGTGTGATGCTGAATCCACTCCAGTGAAATCCCCACTGAAATGGAAGCCACCATCTGCCACTGACTGCTCCCCTCAGTCAAAAGAAAATTTGGTGTACACATGCTTTCTGTGAGGTGGGTTTTCAGGATCATCAGTTATATTGGTACTTATAACATAGTGAGCTAATGTGGTGTAGTGTTTTGGATGTTGGCTTAGGACACTAGGAGACCAGGGTCTGAATTCCCACTCAACCACGGAAACCCACTGAGTGACCTTGGGCAAATCACACCCTCTCAGTTGCAGAGGAAGGCAAAGGCAACCTTGCTTTGAACAAATCTTGCCAAGAAAACCCCATGTAGGATTGCTATAAGAAATAAATGATTTGAAGGGACACAACAACAACATACACACTGCTGGCATCCTGTTTAGCACTTACAAGAGCATACAACTGAATTACAAACATAAGTTATCTGCTGGGGATTCACATTTATGCTTGATATGACTGAATGTGGGCCCAGTCTGGCAGCATCCTGACCAAAGTGTTTTCAAAGTGCTGCAGATCAGGGTGCTGGAAAATGACTTCTGCTGCTTTTTCCTGGTTGTAGGGTACCTTGAGACAAGCAGTTCTGTTAGGATCACAAAGGTCTCTCCAGCTGCCTGTTCTCAGTGCACTCCATAACAAGGAGAGTGTTGCAGACATAATTTCTTTGTTCATATTGCCTGTTGGCTTATTGTGATCCATGAATTTCATAGGGTTTTTAAAGGCAATGAATACTCCAAGATGGTTTTGCCAGTTCCTTCCTCTGAAAGATAGCCTACAACACTTGGTATTCAACGGAGATCTCCATCCAGGTACTAACTGCAGCTGAACCTGACTCCAAAATATTTTCTTTGGCACATTGAGGCTTTGATCAGGCCACTACTGGACTGAAAGGTAGGTTTTTGGTCTTAAAAAAAAATCAGATGCAATTACAGTAATGGAGCTGAGTCATTGTAGTTATGGTGACACTTCAGGGTTTTGGCCAGTGTTTTTAATGCGAACATTTAAAGGTTTTAATGTAAAACTTAAATGCAGGACACAGAGGTTTAAATCTAATTATGCAAATCAGCAGAGATCTTTTCACCTCCAGTGATTTCAACAGGCAGAGTTAAAGCCAGCATGTTTGAAAAAGGCTAATGCTGGTGCTGGTGGGGGAAAAACTAGTCACTGAAGAATCTCAGGACAAGAAGTTCTCTGAAGCTGATGTGTCCTTTTTCACACAATAAGGATATTTAGGTATAGGCTCTTTAACATTTCCTATTGAAATTGAGACTTTCTTTATCAAGGCAGCTACAGTCTTTGTTGGTACATATTCTTTTTGACAATGAAAAAGCAGGCAGCCCAGGTCAGCCTTGGGGAGGAACTGGTCACAACAGATGTATGAGAATTGAGGCTGGAGCTCTGCTCAGTGTGGCTTGTGCTCACCTTAGAATCACAGAGTTGGAAGAGACTGCAGTGGCCATCCAGTCTAACCCCCTGCCATGCAGTTGCTTGTGAGGGCATTACCACAATAAAACGCAAAGCCGCATGTGGAGGAAAGGCCACAACTTTATTAACGCAAGCATCAGCAAAAGGTAGGGTTGGCCAAAAGCATGAGTTCTGGATCATCTTACAATCCACCGTTGTAGGATAAATGGCATGTCATATAAAGCAAGGCATTGGGATGAGCTGGGGGCTAGATTAACGTCCTCTCGTATTCATGCAATCCGCAGATTGCATTTAACTAAAGCCCCTAGTCACTGGGAAGCGGTGTCACGTTATGGCCCCTGCAATGACCACAACATATGCCTTCATTGCTCCCGTGTCTCATAGGGACTCCCGATACAGTGCTGTGCAACCTTCTAGACCATGCCTACCCGATCCAGAACCTCTGCTGCCACCACAAAGGCCGTTCCAAAGGAACGCCACCACCAACCCTACCCCGAACACAACACCAACCGGGTTCAGAGAAGCTGCCAGGCCGGCTTGACCCATGCAAAAAAAATTAAGTCCAAATTGGCTGAAGCTGCAAACATATCAACGCGTTCAGCCTAGTGGAGGTACATTGAAGAAATGCATAACGTCCACCAATGAAAAGCCAGGTTCAACCTCAATGCCATCAGAATGGAAACCAGTAATCGAAGTCATCGTCCTGGGCAGCAGCTCAGCCTAAAACCACAATGATAGTGCTCGGTCCAAACCTGAAAGTGAAAGAACTGAACAATGTGCAAAACAGCAAACAAAACAGTACAAAGATCCAGTGATCAAACATGCCATGAGAAAGGTAAGAGATAGGAGCACCTGCACGAACCAGATGAACCAACCACAGCTCAAGCATGGCTATTTAGGAGCAGGGCCAGCTCCCCCGCTGTGCAGAGAGGCAGAGCAAGGAATCTGCAAGGCCAGAGATTTGGGAAGGGTTAAAGGGCAGGACAGCCTAGCATGACGGCCTCTGCAAGAGGCACGAAGGTGATCAAATTTGCACTGCATGCGAGAACACTTGCCATCATTGAAATTTTGGCAAACAAGGCCCGGACTGTCGGAAGGAGCAGAGCAAGTGGAAGATGCAGGCGGTACGGCCTGAGTTCCAACTTCCAACAGCCAAATTTCGGAATGAAGGTGATCCTATCGCTCTCTAGAATTCTGGGAAGCATGCTGGCGTAACACCGTATCGTAAGCGATGGCTGCTGCCTCGCCGGCGAACTCTCTGGCCTTAAGGACATGCAGAAAATGGCTGTTGAGCTGCCAAGCCCGTTCAGGGAAGGCCATGGAAACCACAGCCCTAAAAATGGTGAAACCTTCTAGCCAATTGTCAAAATTGTGGTCAACTGGAGGGGAAAAGGGGGCCTTCTTTTTTCCCTTGGATGAGGTAACCACCAAAGCTGCTTGACCTGTCAGAGGAACCAAACCAAAGACATCAACGAAACAGCCTCTGAGATTCAGCTTCCTGGTTTTGTGAGGTAGATGAGAGCCAGGAGGGCGCTCTCCAGGTGTGCAAACTGGAAATCCTTGTGCTTCCTGGTCGACCCAAACCCCCTGAAGACCGGGTCACCAGTTACAATGCTTGATGGCCCAGTGCGGCAGGCCTGGGGCCAAGGCATGCTCAACCCAAAAGCGATCTCTGCCAGCAGGTAAAGGTGAGTTAACAGCATTGAAAGCATCTTGAGCAGCTTGTGAGGATCGAACCCGTCGGTGTCTTTTCTTGGCTCTGTGACCTTTCTTGTGCTGTCTACGTCTGTTGTCACCATCAACGTTGCCGAACGCCTCACTGTCCGAACTGGAAGATGATGACGACGTCGAACTGGAGCTGGATGACGACAAGACAACAGAATGCTACGCTGCCACAGGGGTCTTGTCACGGTCTGCCGAAGGTACTTGGCTGGAAGATGAGGCACCAGGAGATCTGGCAACTGTTGGAAGTGAAGGAGATTCTGGATCACTTAGCTGACAAGGTGAAGTGGCTTTTGCAATCAGCTCAGCAATGGAACGTGACAGCTCCGACATTGCTGATTGAGACAAACAATGAACAGCTGGCGATGGCCCAACACGTGAAGATCCTGATGTAGAAACAATTCTGGAACTTGAGCCCAGCATAGTATCAGAGGAGGAAGTGGCATTAAAATCCAAGGTCGGCATACGCTGAAGTCCCCCAGATTGACCAGACGTAATTTACGTAGCTACTGCCGAGGATGTCTTTTTGCACCCCGCTTTGCTGGGCGTGATGAATAAACAGTCAGCAATCGCCAGTCAGAAAAAGCAAATAACAAAACAGGTGGCTGAGAGAGTGTGGCCAGGCTGAAAAATTTTGAACAGAGAACAGCAAGCAAGCCCAGCACAGGGTGTCCTTGGGCAAGCCACACACTCTCCAAAATCAAAAGCCCTATCCAAATACAGGAGGGAAGGGAAAACAGCCAAAACTACTCACTAGCTGGGCCCCATGGCAGGAAGCCCAGCCCAAAATGGCAGCCGCCACAGCTCTCTATCCCCCAAGACTGCAGTAAGGGTGGGGGAGTGGGAAGAAGCCCCCACCTGTCTTGTGCAGGGCTGCAGGGACCCTAATTCCAAAGTGGGGAGGAGGGGGCAAACCCCTTGTGCTCACCTCCCCGAAACTCGGTTCTGCTCAGCAGCAGAGCCAAGCAGAAATGGCGCTGAGCAGGACGCCGCATGGCCTATATAAAGGCCTATTCCAAAGGTGGGGGCTGAGACAGGAGTCGCCCCACCCCCAGGAGCAGCCAGCCAATTGGCTGCCCTGGAGGACCGGGGCGACCATAGAGAGGGACTATCCGCCTCCTAGAGCGTCGCTCAGGAGACAGAAGTCCCTCCTTTTCCCCCCTCGGCCGGCCAATTGGAGGCCAGTGTGCCCCAGCAAAGTATGCTGGGGCGTGCCAGGCCTCCGTGTCGCCAGGCCCCTGGCGGCAATGCTGCCTGCCTGGTGAGTCGGGTGGCAGCCTTAAATCTAAATCAAAGCATCCCCGACAGATGTCCATCCAGCCTCTGTTTAAAGTCTTATAAGTAAGGAGACTCCATTACACTCTGAGGGAATTTGTTCCACTGTCGAACAGCCCTTACTGTTAGGACGTTCCTCCTAATGTTGAGGTGGAATCTCTTTTCCTGCCGCTTGCATCCATTGCTCCGGGTCCTAGTCTCTGGAGCAGCAGGAAACAAGTTAGCTCCCTCCTCAGTATTAAATCCCTTCAAGTATTTAAACAGAGCCATCATATCACTTCTTAACATTCTCTTCTCCAGGCTAAACATCCCCAGCTCACTCATAGGGCATGGTTTCCAGACCCTTCACCATTTTAGTCACTCTCCTTTGGACACGCTCCAGTTTTTCAACATCCTTTTTAAATGGTGGTGCCCAGAACTGGACACAATATTCCAGATGGAGCCTGACCACAGCAGAATAGAGTGGAACTATTACTTCCCTTGATATAGCCACTATACATCTATTGATGCAGCCTAAAATTGCATTGGCCTTTTTTAGCTGCTGCATCACACTGTTGACTCATGTTTAGTTTGTGGTCTACTTGGACTCCTAGATCCCTTTCACATGTTGTCTCCTTAAGCCAGGTGTCCCCCATCCTATATCATTTTTCCACCCTAAGTGCAGTACCTTACATTTCTCTGTGTTGAAATTCATTTTGTTAGCCTTGGCCCAGCTTTCCATTCTATTCAGGTCATTTTGAATCTTGATCCTGTCCTCTGGGGTATTAGCTACTCCTCCTAATTTGATGTCATCTGCAAATTTAATGAGTATGCCCCCAATCTTGCCATCCAAGTCATTGATAAAGATGTTGAATAGTACTGGGCCCAGGACAGAGCTCTGTGGGACCCCACTGGTCATTTCTCTCCAGGATGAAAAGGAGCCATTGTTGAGCACCCTTTGGGTTCAGCCAGTCAACCAATTACAAATCCATCTAACAGTTAAGTTGTCTAGCCCACATTTTACTAGTTTGATTGCATGAATGTCATGGGGAACCCTGTCAAAAGCCTTACAGAAATCAAGATATACTATATCCACAGCATTCCCTTCATCTACCAAGCTGGTAATTTTATCAAATCTAATCTATGAATTCAAGTTAGGGGGTCTCCATATCTGAGGGCTGCAATTTCTATTGCTTTTTTATACCTAGAGCTTTCTGTGTAACTCTAAAATTTAAAAAAGTGACTAAAGGGTACTACAAACCTTAATTTTATGGCTACCTTCCATGCAACTGATTCACACTGAAATGGACTAGCAATAAGTTTAAGGGCCAATTGCATAGGTCTTTCCCAAAGGATCAGCACCTGAGGTGGCACTTCTTTGGCTCATTTCATCAATTCCAGCTTTGTGGGAACTGGTCATTAAAACACCCATCCATACATACACATGCAGACAGGGTGACATTTATAATGCTAACTGAACTGACCAGCTTTAAAATTCTCTGCTTCTGCAGTTGATCATTCACTGTGTTGAGGGAGTGAGGCCCTCTATATTTTTTGCATCGTTTTAATTGCTGTTGTGCAGACCTTCCCTTTAAAATGGAGGAGGGGAGACTTATGTCTGTTCAGGGTTGTTGAATGGCATCACCCTTAGCCCAACAGCTGATGGTGAAGGATGATGGGAGTTTGCAGTCCCCCAATACATGGAGGGTTCTAAATTGTCCATTTCATTAAAGCATCCAAGTGCCCCATGACATTTTCCTGCTAGCTGATCACAACAGCCCTGCTGTTCAGGCAGAATTCAATCACCATTTTTATCAATATGACGAAGTCTGAGAACTTCTGGTTCACAGCATTAACCTGCTGTCCCATTTGGAGTGTTTCTTAACCAATGAGTATATATTTGACAAATTAGATGAGTCAGCAGAAGTGTTGCCATCAGGAAAGAGAATTACAGAATGGGGCTTAGTGGTTACAACAGTAATGTTTTTTTTTGTTGCTTCTGCCAACATATGTACCCAGCAGTCTGATTAACAATAATAGAAGCCAGACTAAATTATCCTCAGACATACCATAACCTATCACACAGACTGAGACATTAAATTAATATCTTGCCTGCTTTCATATTCTCCTGTCATATCTGACAGGAGGATGTACGCTGAAAATGTAATTATAACTGAACTGATTTGTTTCCATCAAGAGTATTGAAAGCATCAATGAACTTCTCATAACTTATAGAAATAACACAATCTGAAAACTTCTGTCTGAAGATTTTTTTAAAAGAAGGTCAAGATAGTTTTAGTTGGGGGCACTTTAAATCCTGCAAATATTTCAAGTCATAGCAAGGCCCCATAAAACAGAGTGTAACACAACTGAGCAATTAAAAAACCACTTTTAATGTGAAAACAATACAGTCAGATACTTCGAAAAGCAGGCTATTCTGCTAATCTCCTTCTTAACTTTACTCATGCAGACACTTCTCATTAAAATAAAAAAAGAAATCATATAAGGGTAGTAATTGCTTGCTCTTTTTATCCTTCTGGCTGGACAACTCTGTCCTTTTTCTGTACAAAAGTGATGTTTTTTGTGCAATTTTGTTCAGGATAAGTCCTGAACTGCAGAAAATCTTCAAACATTTTATGTTCTCATAAAATTTCTTGGAATTGCTAAAATTGCACATTGCTTCATTTAAGAAAATAATTAATGAAGTACTACATCCCAGCTTATGTGTGTTTGTAAAATACTTATATCTCTGTCTGTCTGTCTATCATCTTGGCTATCTTATCTCAGCTAGGTGCCTTGGCTTCCCCTCATCTCGAGCCATCTGGGTCTCCTTATACGGCATGGCTGGTTTCCTGCACTGAGGGTGGTCCTTTTTCGCTACCTGCCTAAAACATCCCTTTAATATTAATTTGATATAAAAAGTTGAAGGGGTGACGAAGGGCTGCATTCTGGGTTAACATTTATGTACATACTATATGACAATGAATGTCATATACAGTTAGATTTTAAAAAAAGAAATGGCTTAAGCAGATGCTTGAATTGATAGTAATTGGTGCTGGAGACTAATCTTATAATAAGGAGACAAGTCACTTATGTGTCAAAGCATACTTGATCACAAAAGTGTAGTTAAGTGTAAGTTGGTAAAGACGCAGCCAATCCTGTCACTTTCCCACTTCTAAAACTTCACACTCTTTATAAATTTTCCGAGGCTCAATCCCATACCCATTTTCTTGGGAGCAGAGTGGGCCCTTAATATCTGCTTGGGTTTGCTTCCAGGACCCCCTGGGAATATCAAAATCTATGCATGTTCAAGTCCCATTATATACAATTGCACAGTAAGATGGTGTCCATTATATAAAATAGCAAAATCAAGGCTGTTTGGATTTTTTTAAAAAAAATATATTTTCAAGCCATAGATTGTTGAAGCCATGGATGCAGAATCCATGAATATGGAGAGCAGATGATAAGCCTAACTGAACTCTTGAAAGAAAGCCCCAAGATCCTGCATTGTCAGATGTAATTATGATTACATTGTTGTAACAATGTCTGGTGATGGCCCATTACTGCCTCCCCCCCAAACTCTTCACCAAAGCAGCATTCAGACTGAAGAGTTTCTGAAGCATGGCACATTGGGCTTCTGGGATATGACTTGTGCAACACTCTCCTGGTCATGGAGCATGTTCAGACCCCTAAGGGCCTTGCCGCAACTGCTTCTCTCAATGTACCCAACTGGCAGAGTGATTGAGATGTCATTTCTCAGGACCCAATGCATTTGAGGTGCTGCCTGAATGAACAGGTAGGTTTCTGGGATCACATCTGGTTATTACTGACTAGGAACACCACTAAGGGGGTGCTGGAGGTTCAGGCTACACCAGGTGACATCCTAAGGGTGACACCACTCCTTCCGAAATGTCTGCCTTTTGACAGAAACAGGCAGCGCATTTCCCTGCATCCCTTTAAAATGCTTGAGTTCAGTAGAAGAGATGGATTGAGTGGAGTGAGGCTCAATAGGAGGAGAAAAGTGAGGCCTCGTTTTTAAAAAAAGAAATGTATTTTTTAAAAAAATTTAAAAATATTATTTTAAAATTTTCTTTAAAAACAATATATCTCACTAAATTTTCACCTTAATTGTATGAATCTATGTACATGTAAATACATTTAGGCTGTTCGTATGACAGTGTAATTTAAAAGTATAATTTTAATTTTGCTAGTTGTTTATTTCATTACTATTACCTTTATGTTCAGTGATATGCAGAAATTATGATTTATGAGTAATAGTCCAAAAAAACCATTACTGAGAATTCTGTATGGTGTGGTATGGGAGGAGATCAATGGTGTGTGTGTGTGTGTGTGTGTGAGAGAGAGAGAGAGAGAGAGAGAGTATGAGTTAACATATAAGAGACACCACTGCTAATGACTATAAATGTGGATCCAAATAGTTACAATATCCTGAGTCCAGTTTACAGTCCCATAACTATTGAACAGGATGCTAGCTACACTTTTAGGCAGATATGTCTTGCAGTCAATTTTATATATTAAAAAAGTATAACTGTATTTGATTCCTTATTCTCTGAAAACTAGTTGAAGAAGTTTCCAGTAGTTAGTAGTGTTTTGTTCATTTTAAAAAAACCCAGTTCTTTGTTTATATTTAGATCCAAAGGTAGGGAACCTTCCAACTGCCAATCCAATTCTGCTTTTTGTTCTTTTGGATTATTTATAAACTCAGATGGCATTGAAAATAAACACATGCTGCGTTTATTTAAAATTCACTTTTTTTGCAACCAAAATGCTTGGGTAATTTCATCCAGATGAAAAAAAGATGATCCCATCAGAGTAACACAAGATTTGCCTTTCTGAAAAAAAAATCTAAATGGCACAATCTGAAATTCTGCTTGCATATGCACATAACATGGCAGGTATAATGCTGGCAAGCGACTGAAAATGACACAAATGATTGAAACCAGTCCAAGCCCGAATTCTCCATCTGTGCCTCTTTAATTAGCATTAATACACTGCTGAGAATGGCTGTGAAAATATTGTGAGGTTTCACTCTGAACAGCAGCTGCCTTGAACTTGAGTTGCAAATCACCCTATTGGAAAGTTCTTAAAACTATACTGTTTATAATTTCCACTGCAATGGAGTCACCCTGATCCAACCATAGGCCATGTATGCTTGAAAACACAATGCTGTGTGAAAGGCTTTGGGTAGATAGAGAATGAGTTGCAAGCAGAAATGGGTGTTGGCTGTGTGAGTCCCCAACTTGGCACAACAACTGGCTGTCCACACAGACCCCACAATTAACTGATTGATCTGATATTTGATATTATAATATTTGCTCTGATATGATATTGGTATAATATTTAGGAGATTATTCCAGCAGACGTTACTTAGGGGCTGTGTAGACAGCCCTGAAGGGGCTTTTGGAAGCTGCCTTGGATCCCATCCTGGGAGAAAAGTGGAGTATAAATCCAACAAACAGATCTTCTTGTTCTTTCTGCAGGTTTTGGCCCAGTTGATCATGCTCTTCTTTTGAATTTCCTTTATGGCATAGGGTTTACTGATTCAGTCCTTAGCTGGTTCATATCTTGTCCCTCAGGTGAGTCATTTAATGTGGTGACTGGAGATCATGTATCTTCCGCTTTCTTGCTTTCAGTTGGGGTTCCATAGGATTCTGTTCTGGGCCCTTTGTTGCTTTCTCTTTATACACTCTCTTTGGGTAATCTTATTCATTCTTGTGGTTTTCAATATCGTTCTTATGCTGATGATACTCAGCTGTACTTCTCTACTCCAGAACTTTCTTCTGATATTGAATGCTATATATCTTTCTGCTATCTCAGCATGGAGGCTTTTTGCATAAAATGTAACATGGTAAAGTCAGAATTACAGTGCGCCCTTCGTATACACAGGGGATCCATCCCCCCTGCATAAGGGAAAAAAACGCCGGACCTCAAGTTCCATTGTTTTCTGTGGCAATATGCTCCAGCACATGCACCATTAAAAGTACTGGAGTTCACCATTTGCGTGACCTTGAGTCCGCATATGGCAATCCCATGTATGGCACGGTCACGCTGTATTTATTTTTTTCCCTCCAAATCCTTCCTTACAACATACATTCTCCATCACTGTTAATAACATTTCCATTTATCCCATGAAGGAAGCACATTGTTTTGGTTTTATTTTTGATTTGTATAGAAATGTACTTGCTATTGCTATTGTTATTGCACAGAGCTTTTGAATGGAAGATAATTTTAGCAGAAGAAGAGTCTGTGAATTCAGCAAAATGATGGATTAAATAGGTGTTTGGTCTCATCTGCATGGTTCTTATGTTCATATACGCAGCAGCCAGGAATGTACATATTTAGCTCTATCAAATAAGGGACAATCATGTTAGGTAGAATGGCAAGGGACTAAATAACTTCTCCAAGAGTAGTAATTGAAAGTAACTGAGAGTAGTCCCGATTGCACAGCACTTTTGAAAAGAATGTGATTTTAGTGGGAGAAGAGCCTGGTGTGATAAAGTCCACTACACACACACACACACACACACACACACACACACACACACTATGTACAGTTTTAGCAGGGATGGCTTTTTTGTTGTTGTTTTCCCATAAAGCACTGTGTACATTGACAGCACTATATAAATGAATGAATAAATGAATGAATGATACTGGAGATGGAATGATTAGTAGAGAGAGAAGGGGGAGAGAGAGAGAGAGCACCTACAATTCTATAGTACTGGCAAGATATTAGGAATGGAACTTCGCAATTCATAGATATGCATATGTGTCTTTGAGTTTTGTTTTAATTCTTTCCTTCTGCTTCTGACTAACCCAATACTGGAACAGGAATTCACACTGGTTTTCATAACACTCTAGGTTATGGCCATTCTGGGAATTAGAAAAGACAGTCCTGTCAAAAATTATAAACATATCTCAAGAATTATTTGGTATCCCAGGAGAATGTGGAGTATGTTCCAGGATATCACCCAAGAGTGTTTGCTTGGAAAATTTTTTGGTGGTAAACCATCACAGTATTAATGTGTGCGTGTGTGCACATTTACTGCTAGTGTGTGTTCTGTGTACAGTAACATCTAAGAGGCTCCTGGAAGGCCCCTGAATACTGCTCTGCTGAAAGCCTAATTTAGCTGAAAGCAGATTTTATATGATAGGGTTTAATTGCTTAAGGTCTCAAAGTTTTTCCTGAAAGTGAGGTATAATCCTTCCTTTCATCACTGTGAAGTACTTGAGGCAATCAGAAACTAGGAAAAAAACAAGTGTGTAAACGATTATGGAGTCTACATACAGCATTAACTTTATCCACCTTTGGCTTCAGGTATTTGGCATTTTGTTGCCTATATTAAATGTTATGCTTTCTCTTCTCTTATGAGCACATATCACTTTTCCTCGTGTGACATCAGGACAGCAAAGTCAATAATAGCCACTGGGGACAATATACTTTCATATGTAACTTCAAGACAAGTCAGCTAAAGGCATGAAGAGAGAGGGGATGCTTCCAGGGAAATTTAGGATTTAGGGCGGGCTAAAGAGTTGAGACTGCCATGGTCGCCTTAGTCAATAATCTCCGTCTGGGCATCGACAGGGGAAGTGTGACCCTGTTAGTACTCTTGGACCTCTCGGTGGCCTTCGATACCATTGACTACAGTATCCTTCTGGAATGCCTGAGAGAGTTGGGAACTGGAGGCTCTGCTTTACAGTGGGCTCCAGTCCTACCTCTCGGGCAGATTCCAGATGGTGTCGCTTGGGGACAGTTATTTGGCCAAGAGGGAGCTTACGTTGGACATCCCTCAAGGTGCGATTCTGTCCCCGATGCTGTTTAACATTTATATGAAGTTGCTGGGTGAGATCATCTGAAGACATGGGGCGGGGAATTATCAGTATGCTGATGACACTCAAATATATTTCTCTATGTCTCAGCCTGATGCAGTGACTAAGAATGGCATCTCTCCTTTGAATGCCTGTCTTAAGGCAGTAATGGACTGGGTGAGGGAAAACAAACTCAAGCTGAATCCAGGTAAGAGGGAGGTACTTGCTATAGAAATCCCCAATCCGGGAATGGAGTTATGTCAGCCAGTTCTGGATGGGGTCACACTTCCCCTGAAGGACTCTGTCTGCAGTCTGGGGGTGCTCCTGGACTCATCTCTTCATCTGATGGCTCAGGTGGATGCAACAGTCAGGAGCACTTGTTATCAGCTTCGGCTTGGGTCCTGACTTCTTGCAGGAGCGCCTTCTTCCATATAATCCACCCCACACTCTTCGTTCATCTGGGAAGAATCTGCTGCAACCTCTTGGACTAGACTTCCAGCAGTAACCCAGAGATCTTTTTCATCAGCCACTCCTAGACTCTGGAACGACTTGCCGGATGAGATCTGACATATTACCTCCTTGGAAACCTTTAAGAAGGCCATTAAGACTGATCTCTTCCAGCAAGCCTTTCCAGATTAGAGCACCCCCACTGACCTGCCTTCCCCTCTCTACCTTTCTCCCTTATCCTCCATCCTCATTTTTACTCTACCCCAGAATCTGCTTGGAATTTTTGATCTCATTTTAGTGTATGTATATTAATGCTTTTAACTTTCTTTGGTTTAATCTTTTTTTAGAGTTTGTGTGATGTAAGGTACCTTTAAGACACAGCCCTTAGTGATATCAGCTGTAGTGTATATATACTATTAAGAGGGTTGGAGAGGGATTGATTGTTCTCTCTTCCTCATCTCACTCTCCTGGGACTGGCTGTGCTCAGTAGCCTAAGGATGAATAAACTTACTGCTCCTACATGAAGATTGGGCTCTGTGTGGATTCTTATAAGATTGGATTCCAACAGCAGACATCACATGGTGTCAGAAGTAAAACCTTCCTGTACTGAAACTTGGACTTTGTATATTTCACAGGAAGAGTGCTTTAAAATATGGATTCACTGCGGCTTCCCCCCTCCTCTAAATATGGAAGGTAACATGGCTCAGAATTTGAGAAAATGGGAACAGGCTTTTCAGTTATATATTACTGCTGCAGGACTTAACAATGTAGCAAAGAAGTGGCAGATAGCTATCCTGCTGCATTGTGTGGGAGAAGAAGGAATTTCTGTGTATAACACTTTTGTTTTTGCTGATGAGAATCCAAAAGACATTTCAGAGGTTCTAGAACAGTTTAGAACCTACTTCTTGCCGAGAAAGAATGTTGTTTTTGAAAGATTTTGTTTCTGGAACCATATACAGAGTCCAGGAGTGAGAAATGAACAATTTATTGCTGAGCTTAAACTGAAAGGAGCCAGTTGTGAATTTGGGACAACAATTAATGACATGATAAGAGACAAAGTTGTTTTTAGTATAATGGAAGAAAGACTGAAAGAAAAGCTTTTAGAAGAAACAGACCTTACACTTGAGAAGGCTGTGGAAATATGCCGTGTTGATGAGATAACGAGAGCACAGCTGACAACTATGCAAACAACTTTTGAAGGAGTGTGTGAATTACAGGAGGCTCATGGAGATATCAGAGGGACTGCAAACGGAGATAATGAAGGAATTGCAACTCAAGCTTTGGGAGTAAAAGACTTAAGAACTAGAGATAAATGGAAAAGTCAGAACAAGTGTGGCTGTTGTGGCACAATTCATGAACCTCAGAGATGCTTAGCATTTGGGAAAACTTACAATAAGTGTGGCAAGAAAAACCATTATGCCAAGTTATGCAGGACAAAAATGGTTAATCCTGAAAATAGACAAACCAGACAACATATTCATGAGTTGTGTGTAAGTAACCTATTGATAGCAGAATTAGACAAAGAACTGAACAATACAGGGTTGTATGCTGATATTTCTATAAGAGACTATATAGTTAATTTTAAGTTAGACACTGGGACTGAAGCAAATGTGTTACCATTCAAAATATTTTCTAAGATACCTGGTACTAAGCCATTGATCAAGAGCAATGCAGTTCTTGTAGCATATGGTGGGACAAAAATACAACCAATGGGAATGGCTGAGTTTGAATGCAGTACAGCAAAAGGAGTGCATAAATTATTGTTTTATGTAACAGATTGCTCTGCAATTCCATTACTAGGTAGACCAGCTTGTGAGAAGTTAGAGTTAGTTCGTCGGATAGATCTCATACACACAGCTGGGTCGTTAACACAAGAAAAATTAGTCAGCTTATATCCTGAGATTTTTCAAGGTTTGGGTAAGTTTCAAGGATGTCATCACATATACATTGATCCGACAGTTGCTCCTGTTGTCCAAGGATGTAGGGGAGTGCCTTTTGCAATACAGTGGTACCTCGGGATACGAAATACCCAGGTTACGAAATTTTCGGGATACGAAAAAATCCCATAGGAAATCATTGTTCCGGGTTACGAATGTTTTTTCGGGATACGAAGAAAATTTTTGGTGCTTTTTTCGGCTTTTTCGCACGAAACGCGGCTTTTCCCCATTAGCGCCTATGGCAATTCGGCTTACGAAGGCTTTTCGGGTTACGAAAGCGGCCGCGGAACGAATTACTTTCGTAACCCGAGGCACCACTGTATATGATAAATTAAAGGATACACTCAGTCAGATGGAAAATACAGGAGTTATAACAAAAGTGATAGGACCTACAGATTGGGTGAGCAACCTTGTTATCACAGAAAAAAAGAATGGCACTCTGCGTATATGCCTTGACCCACAAGATTTAAACAAGGCAGTTAGAAGGCAACATTATACCATCCCAACAGTTGAAGAAATCCTGAGTCAGTTAGCTGGAAAAAAATTGTTTACGATCATAGATGAAAAAGATGGTTATTGACAGGTAAAACTGGATAAAGCATCATCCAGATTATGTACATTTAACACGCCATGGGGAAGGTATTGTTTTAATCGCTTACCATTCGGGCTTAAATCTGCAAGTGAGGTTTTTCAACAAAAGAACCAGGAGACATTTGGACATATAAGAGGTGTACATATGATAGCAGATGATATGATTATAGCAGCAGAAACAGTGAAACAGCATGATGAAATTTTACACCAGGTTATGGAAACAGCACGTGCCAACAACATTAAATTTAATAAAGAAAAGATCCAGTTTAAGGTAAGCTCTGTAAAATACATGGGTCACATAGTGACTGCTGAAGGAGTCAGACCAGATTCTGAGAAAGTAAAGGCTGTCCAAGAAATGAAACCGCCCGAGGATAGACAGGGGGTCCTGAGATTTTTAGGGTCAGCACAATATTTGGCAAAGTATATTCCACAAGAGGCAGAGCTGACGGCCCCATTGAGAAATCTGTTAAAAAGAATGTAGTTTTTCAGTGGATGCCAGAGCATCAAAAAGCCTTCGATGCTATCAAACAAAAGTTATGTAGCACACCTGTGCTTCAATATTTTGATGTGACAAAGCCAGTTGTAATTCAGGCAGATGCATCCAAAGATGGCTTAGGAGCATGTCTGCTTCAGGACAATAAGCCAGTGTCCTATGCCTCTAGGTCTCTTAACTCAGCAGAAAAACATTATGCACAAACAGAGAAAGAATTGCTTGCAGTTGTATATGCGGTACAAAAGTTTCATCAATATATGTTTGGTAAAACTGTGTTAGTTCAATCTGATCACAAGCCTTTAGAGTCAATCTGCAAAAAACCAATAGGCAGTGCCCCTGCTCGATTGCAACGAATGCTTTTGCAGCTTCAAAGGTATCAACTTAATATTGTATATACCCCTGGTAAACTTATATATCTGGCTGATACCTTGTCAAGAGCCACTGTAGATCCTCCTTGTAGTGAAGAGCATTCCATGGGAGATGAGAAAGTAATACATGAGGTGAATGCTTTAGCAATGCATCCTGACAAAGTGTGTATAATACAAGAGGCAACAAAATGTGATCCCCAGCTTAAGATGGTTCAAACATACCTAGATCAAGGATGGCCACAATATATGAGAGATGTAAGTCCGATAGCAAAATCTTTCTGGCCAGTTAAAGATCATGTGTGGTGCCAGGATGGAGTTCTTTTTATGGGAGAAAGAATGATTATTCCAACAAGTCAAAGACAAAATGTACTTACACAACTTCACGAGTCCCATCAAGGGATTCAAAGGACCAAAGAAAGAGCAAGGAAATTAATGTATTGGCCTGGTATGTCAAGAGATATTGAGCTGGCTGTGGGGAGCTGTAGTGTTTGTGCATGTTTTGCTCCAAACAACCAAAAGGAACCACTCAAACCACATGATATCCCTGAAGTACCATGGGAAAAGGTGGGGACAGATATTTTTGAACAGGATAGTTGTCCATTTCTGTTGATAGTTGATTACTTTTCAAAATATCCAGAAATAATAAGTCTACCTGATAAAACTGCCAAAACTGTAATTTGTAGGCTTAAGTCTGTGTTTGCTCGCCATGGGATACCAAGAATAGTGGTGAGTGATAACATGCCATTTGCTAGTCAAGAATTTAAAACATTTGCTAAAGAATGGGGGTTTGAACAATGCTTTAGTAGCCCAGGATATGCACAATCTAATGGTATGGCAGAACGAGCAATTCAGTCTATCAAACAGCTTATGAACAAAGTAAAGAAGACTGGTGGGGATTTACATCTAGCGTTGTTGGAATATCGCAATACACCAGTCACAGGGTTGTCATATTCGCCTGCACAAATGTTGATGGGCAGGATGTTGAGAAGTAAACTTCCCATAACAACTGGTTTATTATGCCCTAAGATTCCTATTAATGTGCATCAGGATCTACAAAGAGTTCAACAAAGACAAAAACATTTTTATGATCGAACAGCTAGATCACTTCAACCATTACAAGACGGAGATGCAGTTTGGATGCAATCTAATGACCACAAGGAAAGATGGCTTCCTGCCACAGTGATAGAAAGATGTAAACAATCACGGTCATACCAAATAAAGACTATTAATGGTAGGATATATCGGCGTAACAGACGCCAATTAAGAAAACGGATGCCAGAAATTATCAGAGACAGAAGTGTAAGACCAGATGCATTAACCAATGGATATGGTGGGGCTTCTGAGAATAATGATGAGGTACAAACATCAACAACAGATAGGCAACCGACATATATAACATCATATGGTAGACCAGTGTTTAGGCCAGAGAGATATACTCCTTGAAAATGCACCTTGGCCCTAAGGTGGCTTTTTATGATTTGTGTAAGTTAGGTCAATGAGAAATATTGTATTCTTTGTATTTATGTTTTCTACTTATGTTTTTAAAATTCTGTATACAATGTATTATTTTCTAAAGTGTATAATTGTTTTTATATTTCCATGAAAGGGAGATGTGATGTAAGGTACCTTTAAGACACAGCCCTTAGTGATATCAGCTGTAGTGTATATATACTATTAAGAGGGTTGGAGAGGGATTGATTGTTCTCTCTTCCTCATCTCACTCTCCTGGGACTGGCTGTGCTCAGTAGCCTAAGGATGAATAAACTTACTGCTCCTACATGAAGATTGGGCTCTGTGTGGATTCTTATAAGATTGGATTCCAACAGCAGACATCACAGTTTGATCATGTTTTTATGTTTGGGGGGAGGATTCAGGATCTTGGAATTTAAATGCATCTCTTTTTAACTGTATGATTTTTTACTGTTGTAATCTGCTTGGATTCCCTGAGATTAAGCAGAATATTAATATTAATAATAATAATAATAATAATAATAATAATAATTGTTATTATTATTAAATCTATGGTGGATTGAGAAGACAAAGAAGTCAGAGAATGAGTTCTTCTTTACCTAGAATGACATGAATTCATTACTGATTCAACATTTCTAGATATTATTCCAACCTCTGCACATCAACATTTGCCATAGCTTTCATTTGATGCCCCAGATCTTGTTTGATCATTGGAGGAGCATAAAACTCAGCCATTATACGTAAGTTAGTGGTTAAGGTGATAATTGTTGCTCCTTCTTTCCTGGATATTTTAATTTTAATTTCTTAATTGAATATATTTTAATTAATGTGTCTAATTGATACTGTTAATTTTTGATTTGTTGTTGTTCCCTCCCTTGATCCATGGGGAGAAGTGGGTAATTAATAATAATAAATTCAGTGACAGCTGGATAACTCCTTGATACAACTCTGATTAGCTGTGGGGATGTGTCCAGTTGACATCTGTTTGTTGCTGTACAACTGAGGAAGAAGGATAAGCCTTCTCCTTATCAGGCAAGTATGAAATCTGCTCCTTTTTCTTAACCTATGCAATAACAGCCGGAGTCTGGCTGCATCAGTGATCATGGTTGAGTGTAAGTGTGGTAGGAAACCTTCCAATTGCCAATCCACAGTTGTAAGAAGAACATTGGGTAAGGAGGCACAAGATACCTTCTTGTGCAATGTCAGGAAAAAAAGGATTCAGGTTGATATAACCAAAAACTGTGCCGATGTAAATCACCTAAAGGTTTCTGAACTATACCTTTCTATAAAGGTAAAGGTAAAGGTAGTCCCTTGACATGAATGTCTAGTCACAATCAACTGTAGGGGATGGTGCTCACCTCTATTGTTAAATGTTGTTCAAGGACTACTCTAGCGTAGAGATAGGAAGGCCAGGAAAAAAAAACTGGGAAAAATATGGAAAAAACAATTTTCCTGTTTTTTTTTTCCTGAAGCTTTTTTTTTTTTTGTCTTTTCCCAAAGAATTGTTTTTTCCCCCAAAACGGGAAGAAAAACAGTTATGGAATATTTTATTTTAGCATGATGAATAAAATCTTTAAGACAAGGGGTTCCATATATTCTCCAAATCATTTCAAAAAACTAGTACAGTATCAGATTACTCTAATTTCTGTGCACTAAATAAGGAAAAGCAAGTCATGTGTTACAAGTGGAACTCTGCAATGCAAGAGCAAGATGCATTTCTTCCTTTAGGGGGCACTGAAAGAATCTGGTTTATGTTTGGAAACACTCACACTAAATCAAGAAATAAAGTGAAATGTGAAAGGGTAGAAAAACTTCTTTTAATCCAGGCATACCTTCAGTTTTTAGAAGTACATGATAACTGTGATGATGACAACCATAACAAAGTAGAAGCAGAAACTGAAACTGATACTGATAACCAGGAGTGCATCCACACTGCAGAAATAATGCAGCTTGGCACCACTTTAAATGCCATGACTCAGTGCTGTGGAATTCTGGGATTTGTAGTTTTATGAGACATTTAGCTATCTGTGTCAGAGAGTTCTGGTGCTACAACAACTACAGTTTCCAGGATTCCCCAGCATTGTGCCATGACAGTTAAAGTGGTGTCAAACTGGAATATTTTTGCAGTGCAGATGTAGTCCAGAGCTTAGAAAATGAATCTGATTAAATTTCAAGCCTATTAACTGAATCTTAGTCCCGCCTCCCTTTCATTCTTTTTAAGGGAATGGGTGCTTTATGTCTACTTGATACTGTGGAGAGGAAATATAAATAATTTTTGATACTAATGTTGATGATTTCTTCTGTATTTTTTAAAGTTTCTTTCTTTCTTTCTTTCTTTTTTTTTTTTTTTTGCCTGCTCCATGTAAACTAGCAAAATCAAAGTTGAGGAGATTATTAATCTAAAAATAAAATTAAAAAATAAATAAAAGTAAATTATGTTTGCAATAATTGTTTGAATATACTGTATTTTAATATACCAATTGTGACAGTTTTACCCCAAATCAAATTGTACATAGTCACATTTTATGTTCCTAAAGTAACAGAGTGACTTTCAACCTGTAAAAAGTGCAAATGGATTCTCCTTTCCAGATCCAAAAGAAATTTGGTGCCACTTTCACAAAGCTTGATAAGAATTTTTAATTTTTTTCAATTTTTCTGAAAATTTCCCAAAAAACCTAGAAAAAAAATCTTTTTTGTGTGTGTGACTTCAAAATTTCCAGAAATTGTACATCTCTAATCTGTTGGTCATGTGGGAGCATGACTGCACCAAATGTTGTTACCTTCTCACTGAAGCTTTCAAATTGCTAGGTTAGCAGTAGCTGGGATTAATGACAGAAGGTCACCCCATCATGCAACACTCTGCCAGCCTTCTGATCTTCCAATGATCAGAACTGGCATCTTAACCACTAAGCCATGGTATCCCATGCACCTTTCTATAAAACATACAGTTAAAATGAATTGTACATTAAAATGCATAAAATCAATACATGTACATTATATATTTAATTAAATGACTTGTTTTCTTTTTCTGGCACTGTAACTTAATTAATGCACCAGGAACTTTACAAAGATAAAAGACACCCAACAATTATGTGCCCCTTTGAAAATGAATTTTAGGTATTCTCTAAGTTTCCCTGTAAGACAGGTGGAAAGGAACATGAAGCAAAGGGAACATGTGGAACACAAAATAACAGGGAAAGTTTGGTCTTTCCTACACCTTTACCCTAACAGTGCCCTTCCTGTTCCCTCCTCCTCTAGCACATGGACTGTCAGGTAGACTCTGTTCATGCAGGTGAATCTATATCTGCAATGAAAAGAAAAGTCAGTAATGGGTTTGCAGTAGTTTAAATAAGCATGCTGAGTCTTAATTAAATCAACCCACTGATTGTTACTTGGAACATACTATTTCAGAGGATGGATATTTGAAAGATGAAATGGTGCATCAGGTTGCAAAAGGTGAAAGTGAACTTCCAGGTATTACAGGAAATTAGGGAAAAAGAACAAACATATTTTTCTTAGCTGAGGTGGTTGAATGTGAATCTATCAGGCAGCTGTGCTATCAATCTTATTATATTAAGCATAAGTGTAAACACTGAAAAATTCATGAAGCAGAATGAAACAGTAAAGCCTAGTTAAAACCCTGAGCTTGGATTTGATATATGCAGTGCTGACAGGATAAAGTGAAGGGAAGAAGAAGAGAGAACAAGGGCAGCTTTACATGCCTTTTTTAAAAAGAAAGAGAGAGATAATTTGCATTCATAAAGTTCAAATGCTTGAGAAGTAGAGTTGTATCATATCCATGAAAAATATTGCAGGGACATGCTGCATTTGAATGTTTCCTTTGGCTGTCCGGCTTGGTATTTAAAATGTAATTTAGTCTTAATGATATGACTGTTCAGATGAATCCAGAGATCCACAGATAGGGATTCTGAAATGGTTTAAACCTATAAATAAAGGATCAGTGTCGGGATTGGGAAACAGTTGATGCTGTAGTAAGCTGAGCCTGACTCTGGACCTGGCTGGTGTTCAAACAGCAATGAGAGGGGTCACTTATTAAAGGTTAACTTGAGGGTTAATTTGTTTTGAAAGCCTTAAACCAATGTGTAGGTGCAACAAAAGGGTTCAGACAGTTTGCAAACAGCCATGATTTTAAGCAGAGCTTTCAAACAGTGGGTTGTTAACTGAGAGAAGTCAAAGAACTTTCCTTTTATATCGGGTTTAAAAATAATGGCATGTTCAGTTCATTCTGGGATAGTAGTACTTTATTTGCTTAAAAGCCTGACCTTCTTTGCTCTTCTGTTTTACCCTTCTGGCTGCGTACTGGCTGCAAGCTGTTATTTACAGCAATCTTAACTGCTACATTTTATTCAACCTATATACTTATGACTTGATAATAAATTTGCCAAGTCCTTTAGTTTTCCTCAGTTTGGGAATCAAAGCAGATTACAATGGTTAAAACAAACATAGCCAAAAACTCATACAAAGGTTAAAAATATAATCAAATGAATAATAAAATTAAAAGTGGTTAAAAATATAAGCATTATGAAGAAAACAGGAAACAGGCACCACAAGATATTATGCATTACTCACTTCCCTTGTGCAATCCATCTTCAAAAGTCTTCACCTCCAGATAGCAAGGAGGGTTCCATTCTAACCAATGTTGAAGGTGAGTTCCAGAGCCTGGGATCAACTTCCAAGAAAGCCCTCTTCCATGCACCCATCAGACGTACTTCAGGAAGGTGGTGGGATGGAAACTCATATGAGAGAAAGAACTGAGCTTTATTGGTCATGATCAAGGCACTTTAAATTGTGCCCTGAAAGAAACCAGCAGCCAATGGAGCTGTTACAAGGGAATGGTGTGCTCCTTATACCCAGTCTCAGTTAACTAACTGGATGAAGCTCTTTGGACAAGCTTAAGTTTCTGAATACTGTTCAAAGACAGCAGCATATAGAGAGGATGTAGAGTTTAAAGGGATGCATTTGCCACCATGCCCAAAGCTGATATCTCTAGGAATGGGTATAACTGGTGCACTAGTCTTTACCTTCCCCAACTGGCCAAAGAAGCATTGACTTATTCAAGAGAAGGCAGTCATTTTTTCTTTGGCAGGAGGGAGAAGCAGGCTTCTCTGGGCCTCCCTAGCCTGTCAAAGAAGGAATGGCTGCTTACTTGCGAGGAGACAGTCATTCCTTCTTTGGCAGGAGGAAGTGGGGAGATATGGGGAGGGCAGGGAGACAGGGTTAAGGGTTAATGAAAAAGAGAGCATGCATGGAACGTCAATGACAGAAAAAGCCCCATCATGCTACCGAAGAGAGGTGTAGTATTAAAAGTTCCAAAACTTGTATGTTTGGTTTCTTTCTTTAAAAAAAAAAAATGCAATTGCAGCAAGACTGAGGCAGGACAAAAGTTCATGTGATGCAGTCCTTAATGATAAGTGGAACCTATGAAACATATTGTCTTGTTCACTCATTCAAGATCTTAGTTTTTTTAGGAGTCCTATTCCAGGAGTGATGTTCAAAAGCCAAAAGATGAAGTTAGCTAGTCCGTATAACAAAATTCCTGTGAGCATCCATAGCTACATGAAGGTCAAACAAACAGGTTGCTTAGGGCTTTATCACATAAGACTTGGAAAGTGGAACTAGAGCAGGATAGTAGCATCTTGGCTGCACCTTATCACACAATGTTGTGTTTGCCCAGTAGCTGGTCTTTAGGCTATCTGTTGCTGGAGTGCTTCTTTTCATTGATGGGCAAACCCTGCAAATGCCTTCCAATTGCACTGCTTTTGCACAATTGAGTGTGATAGGTTTCAAAGGTGTTCTGATATTCAGACACTCACATGATGTGAATGGGTGTGATTATGCTCCTCTCCACCTTCCCCGCATTATTCCCAAGCAGGATACTCCCTCCCACCACCCAATTTCTTTTCTTTGCACAATTGTGCTAAAAATGAAAAGGATAAAAATAAATACGGGCTGAAAGGCATGCTGGGAAGGGGTTAAGGCAGGAAGGCAGGGCTATGGAGGTTGGTGCAAGGAAGGCAAAGTCTTGGACAGAAGCAGCACCATGTGGATTTGGAAGAACTGTGCGATAATGAATGTCCCAACCTAATATGTTTGCATTTCCTAGACAAAAGTAATTGTGGTGCCTAACAAACATGTGATAAAGTCCTTGATATCTGTCTGATTTCCAGTTTTCTATAACTCCCCTGCAGTATCTTGAAACAATGCCAAGTTTATCAGGCATCCACATTTTGATTTCTTGGCATAACTGAATGTATCTGCATACAGGCAGGTTGTGGAACATGTTGGAGGGTTCTTTCCCCCATAATTTCAGGGTGAGATGTCCCTCCTCCACTTACTCCTCCAACCAATGCAATTTCTTCTTGATCTATACACCCTCTAGTTCAGAGCATGAGTGTTTCCCCCCATAGCTAGGACTTCTTTCTTTCATCATTATGGCAACATCATTGGATGCTTAAGGGAGATAGTACCCAGATTATTTCTGGATTTTCTTCACTTGTCAACTATGGCCCAGTATAGACTGGTTCTTTGCGCTGGCCTGGAGCCAAAAGTAGGGCTTAGGAGAGCGGAGCATCCACATGTTCCCAAGCCCTACCACTTGGCATGCTCAATGATGACATGGCTTGTGTACTGTGTCCAAATGGTGCGGCACACGAGAGACATCACAATGTTGCTCCAGGGCACTTATGGTGCCTCGGCAGCGGTGGAGACATGCGGCTCCTATTTGGAGTGGATTGGTGCCGTGCTGTGTGGTTGCCGATCTAGGGGAGAAAGGGGCAGCCTCTGGCCACCCCTTTCTCCCAATCTGTACAGCCCCTACATTCCCTTCACTTTCCACCAATGATAATCCAATGTTGTTATTTCTTGGATTCCCCCCCCCCTCATTTTTTTCTCACTCCTTTTTGTCATGTTGTTCCTTATGCCTGTTATAACGTTTGCCTCTGTTTTTGTCCAGCTGTCTGTCTCTCCTCTTTTGAGCCTCTATTAAAAACCCATTCTTATTATCTTCATGAGGTTTTTTTTCCCAGCTGTTCCACAGCACCAGGAAGTTTCCTAATAATTCCAAACACTCAGTGTCATGCTCTCCATTCTTTTCTTTTCTCTGTGTTGAAAACTCAAAGTCTCTAGCTTACAAAACCATTACACATTTTATAGAACACACAGGTAACTACTAATGCTAAATAAATATGAATGTGTAGATCACACTCTTTCCAACCTGAACTGAAGAAAGTAACAACATTGAAACCCTAGTAATGTGTGTGGGTGTATGTGTGTGTATGCATGGCACACATGTGTAATTTAAAAAACAAATGAACATCACTTCTGACAAATTTATTCTGGATCCCAGAAGGATGCAGTTAATCACTTAAAATACTAATTCATTACAGTGATTAGCCAACAGAACCTTATAAACGAATTAGCAAAATACTGCTCAAAATAAATGTGAGTTATATCCATGGTGGCAGTTTACAACACTCTTATTGCCAACATTTTAAAGTAGAATACAGTACTAAAATATTCTCCAGATTAAGACCATCCAGTGTTAAGGTTTTGTCTGTGGATCCATAAAATTTCCTTTTTATCCAAAGTACTTTGAAAGAGATAGCACTGGGATTCCAAACACAGACAAATAAAAGAAACAATGGCATTCCAAGGTAAACTGTCTAGTCACTGGTTGCTCAAGCATTCTGGTCAGGATTGTAGACTGGTGATTCTTGAAAGTTGTACGCAGATGTCAGTGTTTTTGATACACACTGAAGATGGCATCCTGTATGTTTGCATTCAGTTACATACATAAGATTACAGGGCATACAGGTGATAGTTTGTGTAATATATTATGTCCTGGTAACCAGTCTGTATTGCAAAGTGATTGCCTTCTTAAGATACACTGGTAAGGCAACACATTGAATTACAAGGGTGTGATGTGAGTGTTGGACTACAACTCTGAAGACCAAGGTTCAATTCCCAGCTCTGCCATGAAGCAGTGTGGTGTAGTGGTTTGATTCTTGGACTATGACTCTGGAGACCAGGGTTTGATTGCCAGTTTAGCGATGAAACCCATTGAGTGACCCTGGACAAGTCATATGCTCTCAGCCTCAGTGGAAAGCAATGGCAAACCTCCTTCTGAACAAATCTTGACAAGCAAAGCCCATGATGTAGTTTTAGGGTCAGCATAAGTCAGAAATGATTTGAAGGTGCAAAACAACAACAATTCAGGATTGCTGACTCATTTATTTATCATATCACAATAGATTTGGTGGCTGGCAGAAAGCTATACTGGGAGATTTGCTCTCTCTCTCTCTTTCTCTCTCTCTCTCTCTGTGTGTGTGTGTGTGTGTGTGTGTGTAAGTGAAAGAGTGGATATCTTTTCTTAACTGACATATACTGTATATACGCATGTATAGGTCTAGAAATTTAGGTCAAAAAAATTGACCCAAAAAAACCTGACTCGACTTATCCATGGGTCAATGTAAATACTGTATCTTAACTCTTATTTAAAAGAAGGAACCATCTCCTGATGAAAAGCAAGAGTATAATATGTGAAGCACTGACCCCCTCTACTCTCTCATCCATCCAGTCTTAAGAGTAAGCACATAGACTTCATTTTATAAATTCTTTCACATTGTTTTGCTTTGCTTCATCTTTTAGATCCTTTGCTATATGGCCCTAAGTTTTACCTTCAACTTATCCACAGGTCATAGCAAAATCCATAATTTTGGCCCCCAAACTTGCCCTCAACTTATACATGAGATCGACTTATAGTCGAGCATATATGGTAGTAGTTAGGAGGTGCTAATATGCATGTTTTCTACATATAAAAAGCACTCACTTAAAATTCTCTACAACAAAGATTAAGAATATACAGACCCTCAACTGTTGTTCTATTGTAATTCCCATGAGCCTCATCCAGCAGATGATGGGAAACAAAGCTAATACCATCCAGAGGACTACACTGTCTTCACTCCTGCTGTACTTCATCTATTTATCAAACTGGAGTATGGGCTGATTTGACCTGATTTTTATGTATTGTGTGGAAAGAGAGAGAAAGGAAGAAAGAAACTTGCTTTAACATTTGTTTTTTTGTTGGCTGAGGAAACCCTCAAATTTTGAAGGTGAAACAGTGAAACATTTGCAAATCCAGTTCTCTGAATAGGCTACCATAACCCCAAACTGCACTTTAGACAAAAGTATGTTTCTGAAAAGCTACCCTGAGTCCTTATTATGTGCCTTTTTGCAGAAAGAAGAACTAAATTCCACTTCACAGCACATTTTAGCTGTTCATCGGTAGTGATATCATAATGAAAGCAGATGAGATGTGCAGTTTATGGATGTGCAAACAATACTAGCAAAGTAAATATGAAATCTGATAGGACAAAATACAATGGAAGCAGATGAGCCCTGATTGGTTTTTTTTGCTTACTGAGATATCAAAGGAATCTGAAAGGAAATACAGGAAGCACAGAAAAAGAGAGGAAGGAGAAATTACATTCAGAAAAGCGATATTCACATAGCAGTAATCTGCCCTTCAGGTATTATTCCCAAAGAAGTGTAAAAAGTGGCATCTGTTTGGACGATTCTTTCCAATATAATTTTCACTATGACAGCATCTGAAGGAAAACTACTTCAATTAATTTTTTGTTTTGCTGCAGGCAGATTGGACTGTACTTATTTTCTGTTGTGAACTTGTTGCTGTGTTTGTTTCAGAGGCTGGTGGTCTTGTAGGAAATGTTTTTAGCTAAATGTTGAAATCACTTCCAAAGACCCCTTTCAAATGTTTTAAAGACATGGTCTTTAAAATGCTGCCCACTTTTCTACATCATTTGAGTTTGATTTTTAATAACAGTATATTGTAGAAGAGGAAATAACTTACTTCCCTCATTACTACTTCTTCAGAATGTTCAAAACATTCTACAAAATGGTATTCCCCAAACCTCTGACCCCTTTCCAAATGTTTTGGCTTAGAGCTTATACCATTCCTGACAGTTGGCTATGCCAGGTTCAGATGATGGAGACTGTAGCCAATAACAGTTAGTGCAGGGGAACAACAAGGAGAGGAATCAGAGATAAGTCTGGGACAAGGCACTGAAGGATACAAGGGCACTGAAGTTTGAAGGAGCAGGCCAGGAGGCTTGTCAATAGGCAGTCCAGTGTCAGAAACACAGAATGGCATCTTACCAATTTGTAAAGCTCACAGGGAACAGTCCAAGAAGTCTACAAACTGTGCAAGCAGTCAGATAAGTCAAGAAAGTCTGATAATAAGCAAGAGTTGTCATGGCAGCTGAATACAGATGCTGAATTTAGCAGCCCAGTATTGCCATAGCCTGTGTTCATATGTGTTTATCCAATGGAGTCTAGCCAGACAGTTGCCAATCAAAGCAGGCTCGGTTGTGTCAAGCTCTGCTGGATTCTTTCACTCCAGCACAGTCTCCTGCTATCTCTTTCCTGCTATCTCTTCTGATCTTGTCTCTCCTGGGGTGTGTGGAGGCTTCTCTTTCACAGTGTCTTCCAACTGCTCATGAAGGAGAGGAGATCACTCTCCCTTAAAGCAGTGGTATCCCTGTAGCAACAGCATTTACATTTCTATACTGCTTTATAATGAACTCCGCACTTTCTAAGTGGTTTACAATTTGTAAGCCAATATCCCCCAACAAGTTGGGTACTTATTTTACCAACCTATGAAAGGATGGAAGGCTGAGTCAACTTTGGAGCCCTGGGATTGAACTCACAATGTTGTGGCTGCAGTACCAGCATTTAATCACTTCACCACCTGGACTTCTTCCCTAGGGTTGGTGTCAAGTGAGCTGTTTTTGCTCTGGTGTGGCTGCAGACCAGAAGGCACTGCCCCTCCCAGCAGTCTAGGCTGCTTGATAGGGCAGTGCTGCAGCCTCTGGGGGGCTGTTTGGGCTCTGGTGTGGCAAGTAAGAAAGGAATACAATGGCCATTATATAAAGTCTCTAGGGAGTGCTTTATTTTACCTTTAATGAGAAATAGGTTATTTTTGACCTCCCAAAAAAAGGTACTTTATCTCCTAATGGACACAGATAAATATGTGACTTGGCATATAGCCCTATTTACTTTTGCTGCCAAAAAGACCAGGATGAAATACTTAGCAGAGATAGCAGTTCCTTGTAAGGGGGATAATTTTAGTTAAAAGAGTTTATATGTAAATTTTAATATATCCATGTTATATATATGTAACCAGCTATGTTGAATTTTTGCTGTTTGATAAATTTTATTGTATATTGATTTTATGGAAATTTTATGTGTGTTGTTTTATTGTTTTGGTTTTTGAAAAGACCACTGGCCCAAAGCAATAAAGACTGATAGTGACAATGCCCTTTCTTGCTCACCTAGCAGTTGCCCCAGTCCCATGGGGTTTTACCACTCCATTGGATGCCGATCCCCACCTGGGGTGTCACTTGGTACAGTCCACACACCCCACATCACCTACTGACACCTCTGCTTTAGAGGGCCCTGGCTTGGCCTTAGTCTCCAGTGGTCCCAGAGAGTGGCTTCCTAATTTCTCCTGCTGGTTCTCGTCTGAGAACTCTTTGAGATAAGGCATGATATAAAAGCAGATTCATAACTTACTAGCATTACTGATATAAAAATCACTCCTAGGAATATAAATCTTATTGAAATAATAATAATAATAATAATAATAATAATAATAATAATAATAATATTTTTCATAACATATTGAGGACAAAAACATTTGTAAATGTTCTTTATATTCCTACTTCTGCAGGACTAGTGGATACCACAGTTCCCTGTGCTGGTCTGTACATGAGCAATGAACAAATACAGGTCAAGGGAATTGTGCTTGAAATGAAGGAGGAGCCATGACATGATACATTTCCACACACTTGTGTAGGACTTGGGAGTTCATCGCATTGTAAAAAAACAAACAAAAAAAAAAACAAAAAAAAAAAAAACACGACTTACCTCCTCTGAATGGAAGTATCTTCTGGGATGCACCCGGGTTCTGTCACACACACTTTGCCGCCAATGCTGCCTCCTGGTACCTCCCTCCTAAAATTCAGCTAGAATCTGTCCTCAGTTGGCTTATTTGCAAAGTTGCGAAGCTCCCAGCTTTGCAAATCAGCCATCTCAGGATGGATTCTAGCTGGGTTTTAGGTGGAATGCAGCTGGGAGGTGACAAAATGCGTGTGATAGAACCCAGCTGCATCCAGAATTTGGAGGAGGTAAGTCACGTTTTTTTTACAAAGCGATAAACTCCTTGGCTATGTTCCACACAAATCATGTCAAAATACAAATCAAGCCTAAAGAAAGAGCCATACAGTGACCCATATTCCACAGTTTGCTGTACTGAGAAAGCTATGATAACCCCCTCCCCACCACCTTTCTCAGTCAATCAGGCCATACATAAAAGCTGGCCTGAGCTGGTGAAAAAATTCAGATGATGAATTCTAGCAACTTCCTGCATCTGCTTTGGAAGGCCTTTGATTTAAAAAGAAAAAGAAAAAAAGAATGCTTCTTTGCCAGTTCATTTCTCACGGCTCTGTGCTTAACATAAAGAACAGTCAATGAGCTACTTAGGATTAATTTGGCTGACTGCATTGAGAATGCCCTAACTGAAGGGTTAAACTTAATTGCATTTCATTTGAACTTCTTTCTTGCTGAGGGACCAAGACCTGCTGTGCTTGCGCTTTTTAGCTGCTGAAGTGGGCACAAAGGTGTTTCACAGGCTGATGTATTCATTCCCCCTTTTAGGACCCATCACTTTTCAGTTTCCTGGAAATTTGTACCACATGTTAGCTTTCTCTCCTTTCTTTAATGCAAGCATTTTTTTAAAAAACGGCTTCATGCTGAAACATTAGTTAGCTTCACGGCAGGTGTTTTAGATCCTGGCATCTTGCTGGTATTCTTTCAAATTGCATAGCACTTGAAAAGGCCCACAACACAAAAGGGCACCCAGTTAATGTTCCTTAATGGGAACACAATTGTCATCTTTGCAGTCCTGTCGACAACATGTCTCATTACCTCTGACCTGCATCAAAACATAAACACTTTAAGCATGTTCTACTCCATTAAAGTCTGGTGATTTGCAATGGGAAACTGCTGGCTTAGGTTATATTACTTTCTTATCACAAGGTCCTTGGGCTGAAGGAAAGTTACAAAACTCTACTAGTGATTTTCCTGGAAGAGGAAGAAGAAGATGGGGAGGAAACATTCAGAAACTTATCCTTTTAGAACCTTTCCCCCAAATATCTACAGAAATTAAATCTGGGTTTTTCTATTTCTGGCCTTATGTGAGTTTCTTAACACCAGGAGATGGTTCCATACTTTGTACAGTGAAGAAATTCAGCAACAGAACATTCACAGAAATCTAAAGAACTGGGTTTTTTTATCAAAATGTTGAAATCAAGCCTACCTATTTCCCCCCTCATATCCTCTCCCTATCTAACATCCTAGGAACTATACCTAGATTCTCATCGCTGTTCAAAGGTCTATTTGAAGTTTTACTCCCAATGATGTCTTATAATCTCCCCTGTTTAATAACTAGATTTCAAATATCCCAACAATTTTTCCCTTGCTAAATATTTATGAAAATTCCCTGTCATAACCAAGCTCAGCAAATCACAAGAAAAGCACAATGCTATATAAATTATTCAGGAATTAAATAAATTCTCTGTTTAGACAAAACACTCACTGGGCCATATACAAGCTATCAAAATATCTAAGTTAAAAAAAAAGTTATACACACACCTTTGTATAAAAGTTGCTTAGAAAATACAGTTTTCCAGCTGTGATAATTATGTAGATACAAAGGGAACAGAAAGAGAAAACAGACACTATTGTCTCTTCACCTTCAACCTAAACTCTGTGTGGAACAGATGTGCAGTTGTTGTTTGGGATACTGGTGTTTGGGATGATGCATGCGTCTATTGCTGTCTGGCTAAAGCAGTTCTGGCTATGATAATGCTCAGTTTCTTAAGGAAAAAAGGGAGATGGCAGGGGAGGGATGTACTACTGAGTTTACAGTATATGGTGCAAACTGCAACATTCTATATATTTATTCAAATTGGGCCTTAAAAGCTTTTTATATTCACTGTTTGTGACCCTTTAGCTTTCTTCCAGGGTAACAATAAGACTTATAGTCCCAGCTAATAAATATTTATGCTAGGGCAGTGGTTCTCAACCTTTTCCCTCCTGGGCCTCTTTTTACATCTACATGCGCATGCCAGACCCCTCTCCCACTCAACAAAGCATATGATAAAAACATTTTTTTAGTTTTCATATTTTCATTCACACATTTATCTATACTCATATTTTAACATTTTATAAAGAAATAGCATCATTCAAATTAGAACATGTTTATTCCAGTAAATTCAATACCGAACTCAACCCAACGTCTATACTTCTTGTGAGGCATGTGTCTGAAAAGAGCAAAAGAAAAGGAGAGGGTTAGCTTTGCTCCTTCTAAAAATAGAAACTCCACCAACTGCAGGATTTTGCATTTGGAAAGAGCAAAAGGAAAGAAAAGGGTTTTAACTTGGCTCCTTCCACAACCAGAAACAAGGGATTTTCCCTTTAGAAAGAGAAAAGGGGAAGGAAAGGGTTAACTTTGCTCCTTCCAAAAGCTGAACTGGCAACAGTTGATAGATTTTGCCTTTGGAAAGAGCAAAGGGAAAGGAAAGCAGGGACATCAAACTTTGCTCCAATGCCCTCCCAAACCAACACCATGCACACAAAAGTCCCAGCTATTGCACCTCGACAGTCACTTTGTTCTCTTCCTCTCTCACTCCCTGTGATGCAACCTAAAACTGAAGAAGATGCTGAAATAGTGTTTTAAAAACTCTCCTCTCTGGAGGATCACCTAATCAGTGCCTGAGGTTGGTGCCCCCCTTGAGATATTGTCATGCCCCGCCATTTGAGAACCTATAGGCTAGGGTGAAGATATACATGCTAATTCCTTTTTGATAACCCATTCTTTTTAGGATTCAGTACAAGTTTTTTCTCTTAACGTTTAAAGCTTTACACAATCTAGCTCCCCCTTATCTGTCAGCCCTTATTTCATCTCACCATCCTGTTCGAGATTGGCAGTCCAGGAACTCAGGGCTTCTCACCCTGCCTCTGGCGGGGTACAGACCGCCGCTTTGTGGTGGTCTGCCGCCGCCGCCGGCTAGTCCATGGGGGAGCCGGAGCCTCCACACGGCGCGGCTCCCCTGCGGACTGAAAAAGAAGCTCCAAAATGGAGCTTCTTTTTCCGTTGCGTTTGCGACGTAGCGAGGCGCCAGGGGCGCACTCGCTACGTCACAAGGGACGCGACGCGTACGGACGCTCAGCATCCGATACGCAAAGATGGCGCTGGCCATGTAGAAGGGCCGGCGCCATCTTGTACGGACGGAGTCCGTACTAGGCCCAGGGGTGTCTAAAAGAGACACCCCTTTTTTAAAATGGGACGTCCTCCGGACGTCCCAAATGGCAGTGAAGAAAGCCTCAAAGATTTCTTCTTCCTTGGCTCAGCTTCATCCTTTTTCACTTGCTGCACTGTACTCCTGGAATTGCCTCCCTGAACATCTGTGTACTATCTCTTCTATTGATAGTTTTAAATCTGAATTAAAGAGTTTCTTGTTCTCTAAAGCAGTTGGAACTGTATTTTAATACTGTTTTATAATTTTATATTTGATTATATATATTAGTTGTTTTTACAATTTGTATTTTAACTGCATAACTTGCTTAATTTTGTATAGTTTATATTTTATGACTTTCAGATTGTACACCATTGGCAAGTTATATGCTGTTTGATGATGATGATGATGATGATGATGATGATGATGATGATGATGATGATGATTTTATGCAGCTAGACACTGGTGTATCCATAAAATCGGGTTTTGCCAGATTTCTTGTTTTCCTTGCTGTAGGGTTATTTCAGCCTCCCTTCACATCAGTGTGTGCACATGGCAATATCTGCCAATAAAGACTGCTCAAAAGGTGATATACACTTCTCTATGTAATTTTAAAAATATGCACATGTTTTAATATTCCTTTCCTAGTATGTATAATTTAATATACTTTGTTTTGAGGTGTTCTTTCCCTTACTACATTTTTATGTCCTGTTGTGCAATATACATTTACTTACAGGTTTGTTTGTTTTTAATACTAGGAAAATGCCTCACAAAATTCCAAGAAGAAAGGATTTTGGTGCACTTGATGATTTCTCCTACATTCCAAAATACACTGGCATGATTTTGTAGAAGTGGGACTACAAGTTTTCATTTCATATGTTTTCCCTGGTTTCCAATTCCTTAGAATTAGAATAGCTTTGTTTACAGGGTGTCCCATATGTAGCAGTTCAATATATTACCCATCTCAGCCTGAGATTCTGAATTTGTGTGTGTGTGTGTGTGTGTGTGTGTATAAACCTAATTATTCAATTTGTTCTTTTACTAACAGGAAAACTGAGAAAGGAAAAATATATTCTTTGTTCTTTCAGTTTCCTTAAGTGAAGCTCATATGAATAAATGCTTTGTGTCCTTTAATGAATCATTCAAATTTCTTTTTCAGTTCATAACCTTTTCTAACTCATGGTCTCCCCATTCCAGTTTTCTTTCCATATAAATGCAAAATCCCCAAGCAAAACAGACATGCTGAGGGATATTAAGAGGTGAAAAGTGAAAGAATGAACATAAATAAATAATCTCGATTTGTCAGAGCTTCATGGAATATTCCGACTTCTTGTTTGTGTTATGATATCACCCATCCAAATGCAGTCAGGAGATGGAGAAATGTGTTTGACCATGATTACACTGCGCTGTTTGCAATTTCCCCATCTTATTCAGAACAGAGCTGTGACATTCCATTTATCCTATGACATCTTTAAAAACTTGAAATAGTTATACGCACAACTTTTTTTGTCTATAAGTGAAGTGTCTATTTATCACAGCTTTTGAAGAAAAGTAGAAGCAAAGCAGGTAATAGCCAGTAAAGAATTAGAAGACAAATGACAAAGAGTAGGTTTTAGCTAGGCTTTTGGCTAGGCTTCAGTATAGATCTCATCCTGTTTCATTTTTCACCTTCTCAGTATATGTTTGGGAACCATTGCTCAGTCTTTTCTCTGACTGTGTTGAAATAAAAACACATTCCTGCAGAAAAGATGCAGTACATAGAAATGTAGATAATATGTCATGATTTGGATGATCCCATTTGGAAACTGAAAATTCAAAATGTAGTTACCTTTAGGATTATACATTCATAAACAAACACAATTTACAATGTGTTGGGTGAAACATTCCCTCTGTAGACCTATGGTACTCTGTTCCCTAGCATTTATGTCTATATCATTGCTACCTGCCCTTTATATAGCTGAAACTCCAATGTTAACTGTTACTTCTAATGTCCTCATTTGGAATGCCTTCAGTTGGAATCAGCTTTGAAAGAAAGGAACATTTCTTGGATATATATTTGTGTAAGAAATGGCATGGATCTTCAATATTTGATGTGGTTGTTGTGTGCCTTCAAGTTGTTACTGACTTATGGTGGCCCTAAGGTGAACTTAAGGTGGCCGTAGAGCGAGCATGATGTAGTGGTTTGAGTGTTGGACTGGGACTCTGAAGATCAGGATTCAATTCCCAGCTTGGCCATGAAACCCACTGGATGACCTGGGCAATTCACATGCTCTCAGCCTCAGGAGAAGGCAGTGGCAAATCTCCTTTGAACAAATCATGCCAAGAGAATCCCATGATAGGTTCACCTTAGGGTCACCCTAAGTCAGAATCAACTTGAAGGGTCACAACAACAACAAAAGGTGAACCTATCATGGGGATTTCTAAGGCTGAGGTTGTATGACTCATCTAAGGTCACACAGTGATTTTCCATGGAATTGAACCTTGATCTCCAGAGTCATAGCCCAACACTCAGACCACTACATCCAGTGGACTGTCAACATTATGTCAACATACCTTCAGCATTACTTGATTGGGAAATGTAGGCCCTCTTTATTCTTTCCCAATAACCTTGTTTTGTGATGGATTACTACAAAAAAAAGAGATTCCACATAAACATTAGGAAGAACTTGCTGAAGGTAAGGGCTGTTAGACAGTAGAATACACTGCCTTGGAATATAGTGGAGTCTCCTGCTTTGGAGGTTGTAAACAGAGGCTGGGTGGCCATCTGTTGGGGGTGCTTTGACTGTGTATTCCTGCATGGTGGGGCTTTGGATTGGATAACCCTTGTGGTCTGTTCACACTCTACGATTCTATTATTATAATTCAACAGCAGAACATTCATAGAAGTCTAAATATCTGGTTCTAAATAACTATGATTTTATGATACTTACATGAGCGTTCAATGATCCACAATGATTAATTTCCCATTTACATCATCATTTTTAACTATGTTGTTATTTTTTCTCCTTAAGTATGTTCAGATAGAAAGGCTCCACTTGGCCCTATTTGACTGTCTATCAGTGTGATATGTTTGTGATACCAGCAAAATGAAATATCTTGCACTACAAATATAATACCCCAATCATTTTATAGCAGAATATATCAATCTGTTAGCTTGAATGACCACATTACTTGAACTCATGTTAAAAACAGCAAATTTGGTCTACATCTCAAACCATCTTTTCAACACACACTGCAGTTTGTTTGGTATTATAGAGGTTAACTGACAGGGCCCAACAGAATTTGATTTGGTGGTTGAATTTATATTCTGGACAAGCTTCCAATTTCTTGCTAGCTTCTTCTTTGAGTGGGTATAAATTTCTTGAAAAGTCATTTTGATTTTTTGCATTCGATAAATGACTGCTCCAGATCTATTTTTCTCCTCTCATTTTCTAAATCCATTTTTTTTCTTGAAGCAATGCCTGTCTATTTTTCTCTCTAGTTATCCCTCTGTTGACAAGTACCAATACTATTAAGTTTAAACAGAAATCATTGTTGAGTCACTGCTGTCCATCTTCATCTCAATAACCTCAGTGGGTGAACAAGATTTCAGAAAGACCTTAATCCTTTTGTTAGAGCTTTAGCATTTGGGGTTGACTGTGCTCAACAATAAAACTATCACAGATGAACCTTGTCTGATATATTATCTATCAAGGTAATATAATGAGCATCTGTCCCAGACTGAAATTTCCATGCAGTACCTATTAAAACTACTCAGCTGTAATGCACTGTGTGTTAAGACAGAGGAGGAAAAAGACCCTCAGATTCAGCCACTGCTTTAAGCAGTGATGACATGTGCAAAACACAGAGAACTGCTTTAAGTAAGGAAGAAGTAGAACCCTTGAATAATAAGATATTTCCTAGTGCAAAGAAGCAAGAGCTCTTGTAACAGTGATATGAGGTTGCTGCTGCCCCGATCCGGCTAGGAAAGGGAGGGCCTGTTGAGCCCCATTGTCTATTTATTTAAAAGGATTGAGAACTACAAAAAACAAATATCACAGCCATCAGCAACATTTACCCTGTCTAGAAGACCCCATTATAGGCAGAGGTTTTGTTTTGTAAGCAATTTAGGAACATTGGGAAGATTAATGTGGCCTGAGGGCTGCATTTTATTAAACACTGGCACAAATTAATGAAAGAATTGCAGATTTAAAAATTCTTAAACGCCCTTCTTCATACTAACCAAAAATGGTTTTTGACATGCTGTTGATAATGAAGTTGATCCAGGTATGTTTTACTCAGTTTAATAGAAAAGTGAAAATACACACATAGCCATGTATTGTTCTCTCTCTCTCTCTCTGCATTTTATTATATAATTATCAAATAAAGTTTATTAGTTTGTTTCAGTTACTCAGTTTTCCAGACATCATGCACTGACACACACACACTGCAAACATTTGATATTTTCCTCACTCATATTTTGTTCAATTTTATGAATTATTGAGTTTGGGCCTATCAGTATCATCCATTTGTTTTTCAAGTTGCACACATATTTCCTTTGATTTCACTGTGCTAAAGGAAGTTGTCCAGTCTGTCACGCTGAACCAGCTTTTGGGAGAAGGTGAATGAGCAAAGTAGGGATTGCCAAAAAACTAAAAACCTCTCTGAAACCAATATGAGAGTGTTATCTGTTACAAAGTTTTTAGGGACATAACCTTATCTACCTATGCTCTTAGCTTTATTTTTCCCTATGTATTAAGCTAAAAATTGATTTGTGCTTCTTACCCATTGGTAGTTTCTGAGTCTATGATGTTCTGTAATGTTTTTATCTTTAAAAATTCTATACTAGTTTTCAGAAACTATAGTTGTAAATCTGTGCAGGCTGTATTCATGTTCTCTAGGAATTTCTTTTGTCAAATCACATGCAGATTGCAAAATAAGCAAGAGGCTGGTGGTTGGTCTCTTTGGCAAGTGTGAGGGTCAGGACTGCACCAAACTGCTCTCTTTCAGAAGCTGTCAGATTTTGTCTTCTTATCTCCAGGGTGCCCAGTACCTTGTGCCTCAGTGAGATTTGCTTTTGCTAGAGCAAGGTTTTTCCTCAGAGTCAGACACTGGGATGACACTACTCTCAGGCTGAGAAGAACAGTGTCTTTGGATGTCTAATGACAACAAGTACTTGAAAGCCCTATGCCTAGGGAGGGAAGAGAACTGGCTTGTGCATTATAATTGGCCAGAGCAGGCATGCAAAAGTATTGGCAATCCAAGATGGTAGGGTCAGAGTGGGAGAAGCAGGGCCCTTATTTCATTTGGTTGTATGTTATCTTAACTGTATTAGAAGACCACAAGGAAAAAAGCTAGCTCTGTACAACATTTTTAATAGGCTGCTGCTCAGCAGTCTTTCATACCACCTGCTGTCCTTCTCCAACACAGTAAGAAGGCCTCTGCTGTGTTGACTGACAACTTGAAGCATGAAACATTTCTTCACTTGGTGTGGGATTGTGTATATTTTCATCATTCAGTCTGATCTTATATATATCATCCAATGACTTTTCTCCCAAAACTACCTTCTTTGCTTGAGAAAGCAAGAAAATGTACAACATAAATTCAAGTTGTTGTTAACTGTTACCAAGTCAACTTCAACTTATAGCAACTCTATAAATAAGAGACCTTCACATCACCCTGTTATCAACAGCCCTGCCCAGGTCTTGCAAATTAGGTCTGTGGCTTTCTTGATTGAGGGACTGAACAGACTAGCATAAAAAGCTGGCTTCCAGCTGGCTTGGAGTGTGGCGTGCAGACTACACATGCCCTCAAGATGCCCAGAAGCTGGCTTCAAGATACACAGCTGCCCAGATATGGGCCGGCTTCTGGGCGCTCTGGCCCTGCAGTGTTTATATGCCACATGCAGCCAGAGAGTCTTAAAGTCAGCTTCTGGCTGCAGTGGGGAGGAAAAGATGTCTTTTTGCCAACACAAAAAGGAATGGCTCTTTCCTGCTCCTTTTTTGTCTGTCAAAAAGGCAGATTGGGGTCACAACATGTGGTTGCCGCAGCCTCAATCTGCCTTTGGAAGGGGCGGTTTAAAGCTGCCCCTTCAGGGCAGTCTGTTTCATCCCTGAGTCTATCCACCTGTAAAACAGTCTTCCTCTTTCCCTACAGCTTTCTACCTTGCTAAACATTATTGTCTTTTCTAGTCAGTCATATCTTCTCATGATATGGCCAAAGTACCACAGCTTCAGTTTAGTCATCTTGGCTTCAAAGAAATGTTCAGGCTTGATTAGTGCTAAGACCTATTTATTCGTCTTTTGGGGAGTCTATAGTATCTGCAGAACAGCATCACATTTCAAATGAGATGATTATGTTTTTATCAGTTTTATTTACTGTCCAGCTTTCACAACCATACAAACAAACTGGAAATGCAATAGCAGGTAGAATCTTGACTTTGGTATTCAATGATGTACCTTTATTGTTGTGGATCTTTTCTAGTTCCTTCATAGCTGCCCTTCAGCAGCCTAGTCTTCTGATTTTTTTTTACTGCAGTCTACATTTTATTAATGACTGAGCCAAGTTATAAGAAATCTTTGACTATCTCAATGTCTTCATTGTCTACTTTACCAGTGTGGTGTAGTGCTTTGAGTGTTTGAAATATGTTTGAATCCCCTCTAAGCCAGGAAACCCAGTGAGTAACCTTGTGCAAATCACACTCTTTCAGTTTCAGAGGAAGGCAAGGTCAAACCTCCTTTGAGGTTGTCTTGCCAATAAAACCCCCTGATAGGTTCACCTCAGGGTCACAATAAGCCTTGAAGGTGCACAAAAACTTCAAAAAATTATCTGTGGTTATTACTTTTGTTTTCTCAACATACCTACTTCCGCTAAATCTAATCCAGCTTCATGTATGATACCTTCAGTGTACATATTAAACAGATAGGGTGATAAAATGCAGCCTTGCTTGACCCCCTTGCCAATTAGAAACCATTCTGTTTCTCCATATTTTGTCTCAACAGTAGCCTTTTGTCCTGCATACAACAGTGCAATCAAATGTTGTGGCAAAACCATTTCTCTAAGAGTGAGCCATAGTTGTTCATGATCTATACAATCAAAAGCTTTGCTATGTTCTATAAAGCAGAGGCTGATCTTCTTTTGAAATTATTTAATAGGTTCCATTATCCAACGTATGGGCCCAAACAGACAGGCCAAAGTAAAGCTGCTTTGAGTCACTTTGGAGGTATGCTGTTTAAATGACATACACATTTAAGAGACCAGAAGCTGCACCAAAGCTGTGCTCCAGTCCTTAGGACTGGAGTGCGGCTTTGGCGTGGCTTCCAGCCTCTTAGGAAGCATGCATCATTTAAACTGCATACCTCCAAAGTGACCCAAAGCAGCTTTATTTTGGCCTGTCTGTTCAGGCCCATATGTTTGTAATATGATCCCTAGTGCCTCTTCCTTTTCCTGAACCCTACAGCAGTCATTTCTCACTATATATATGATAAAAGTTTGTTGTACAGTAACATCTTTAGCATCACTTTGCTTGCATGAGAAATTAATCCAATGGTCCTGTGGTTATTGCAATCCCTGGGATCTCTATTGCTAGTTCTGTTGGTAGAATTTTGACAATATTGTCATCTGTTTCTTGTGATTTATTTCTATCAAGTGCTTTGAGTGCAGCTTCCACTTCACATTCTGAAACTGTAGGTTATCCTTTCCCCCCTTTACTTATCTTTATTAATTTTTTACAATATTTATGCCCTGCACTTTATCCAAAGAGCTCAGTATGGCTTACAGTAAAATCAGTTTGAAACAATAAATGATTACAAAAGTTTTAAAATATTAAAAATATTAAATAGTTTCTCAATTAAAAAGAGACAATTTAAAAATGATTTAAATAATATTGAATAGGTTTTCCTTGAAGTCTTATTGATATTATTCAGTCAGACCTTGTATTACATCCCCTGAGTGTTTTTGCTACATCTCTCCTCACTATTAATGCCTCAACATTTCTTCATAGATTTTCATTTCCTGAATAAAACACTGTGTAACATGTTGGACATGACTCAAAATGTCCCATTCCAGTTCGTTTTAGCTCATTCACCCCAACTATTGCAATGTTTATACATTACATGTGTTTCTCACATGTCATGTTCCTACAATATGTGTTGTGCACCTTCCGACTTTCTTTTCACCTCTGAGCACATCAACAGCTAAATGTCCTTTCAGCTTGAGTCCATTTGCATCATTAGCCACAGTGCAACTCATGCTTGCTCTCTGCCTTCATCAGTAGCTTGTTGGGTGGGCTTTGGCCTGAGAATCGTATCTTCTGGCACTATCTCTTGTTTCATTTTGGATTGTCTCATCACTGGGTTTTCAAGGTGAAAAAACTTCAAGAATGCTTTACCATTGCCTTCTTCTGTGCAGTACTAACAAATGTCAGCTACAATGCCACTGCTGTTGTCCTCCAACAGTGTCACCTTCCTCACACTACTGTTGTTTCCCAGTAGTTGTCTGGCAAATTTTGTCTGGTTCTTCAGCAAAAGCCTGCCTGACTTTGGAGACCCTACCAGCAGCAATGCTGTCGTCAGCTTAGCCTCTTGTCTCAGAGGATCACACAATCCCATCATGTTGTAAAGGTATTGCAGTTGGAGGGAGAGATTCAGGTATGTTTGCTTTAACTTGATGTGAACCTCCAATTTCCACAACAGTGAAAGCATTAACACAGGAGTGGGGTTTCAATTGTGGGATTTAAGCATCACTGTTTTGTTGGTTCTCCTGCCCCATCATTTCCTGTACCTACCATATTCCATTGAAAGTGAATTTTGCCATTTTGTTCTAATTAGTGTTATAAAGTAGAATGTGAGAACTGAAATATCTTTTGTTGTGATGCTCATTGGAAGACCACTGAGAAAACATAATGATGCAGCTGACAAAACTGTTTTAGAACTGGATAAACTAGTTCCCAAGAAATGTCCCATCCACCTGTGGAAGACAATACCACAAAATTATCTCAGTGAAGATAAATGTCTTTGCCCAAGATGAAATAACCCAGCCGAAAACTACATTTTCTGTTTCTATCACAGCAGGTAGTTTTTAGTTTCCATAGTTGCCCCAAACATGACTTATTATTATTATTTTTTTTGGTGACACAAAAGGTTTGCTGTTATTTTTAGGGATATGGTGGTAAACAAAGATGAAAATCATTTCTCCAGTCTCATGAATGTGAACTTGCTGCACTGCAGACTTCATAAGAAGATCAAAGGGAATTCATTGGGTATATAGTTAGTACAAGAAGCAGTCAAGAATAGAAAAAAAATAATTTAGTTGAAGCAAATCCTATTTGTTCCTTTATAAAATATCAGTATTGTAAGGTTTGTTGTTGTAATTAGAATGAAAGAGTTAAATAAGAATTATAATTTAAATAATGGCTCAGAAACATTTCCTCAGTTCTTTTCAAGGCTTCACAGAACCTTATCTTAATTTCAATTTACCCGTGAATGGGTCTTTCATGTTGGTAATCGCTATGGTCAAGGAAGCTGTCTCACCTTCAAAATCTCCCATCCTTTTAATTCTAGTGTTTTGGATGTATGGGCCAGAGAAAAAATGATGTAGGTTTGAATATATTCCAAGGGCTTTATAGGTCTGTTTCTGACTAAAGGGCTTAGAATCATAGAGTTGGAAGAGTCCAGAAGGGCCATCCAGTCCAACCCCCTGCCATGCAGGAACTCTCAATCAAAGCATCCCCAACAGATGGCCATCCAGCCTCTGTTTAAAGACCTCTAACGAAGGGGACTCCACCACATTCTGAGGGAGTGTGTTCCACTGTCAACAGCCCTTACTGTCAGGAAGTTCCTCCTGCCTTATTGCATTATAAAAGTAAGCTGAGATTCAGTGACAGAGAAACAGGTTTCTGCTTACCTATTCACCTGCCCTCAAAGCAATTTTGTTCTCTTCCTCAGGAAGACGGTCATAAAAAGGTGTCTTTTGTCACACTGGGAAATTCTATATAGTAAAAGGCATGCTTTTATGACTGTCTCTCTTGGGAAGGAGAATAGAAGTGCTGTGAAGAGCATGAGGAGAGGTAAGCAGAAAGCTGCTTCTATGCCACTCCATCTCAGCTTACTTTTGTAATGTGAGGCTTTAAGACTGACAATAGATTATAGTGACTGACATTAAGTTCTATGATTTTTAATTTATAGCTAGTGAAGTTATGTGTCATAGCCATATACAATACCCCTTTAACAGGCATTTTTTGTAGGTAATGTATCCATGAAAGGTGTTTATATATGTTTCAGGATGTATATAAGTTTGGTTCAGATGAAGTCTTAAGTGAATTCAATGCCTTTGGATGCTTGAGGCAAAGCAGGTTTCCTCCAAAAGTTACTAGAAGTCAACTTTACCTCAGAGTTCAGTGTGAAATATGGAATGGCAAGTTTAAAAATGAAACAAAAACAGTGGATGTTGTGTTTCATTTCTGTATAATATTCAAGGTAGTAGAGAGAGAGAGAGAGGAGGGAAGGAATGAATTTGAGTGACTGACAGATCTTCAGTTGCATCTCAGGAAGTAGGCTGAAGTCTATGGAAGCTCATGCTGCCAATTTCTTTCTTTCAGTTAGTCTCAAAGGTTCTACAAGGTCTTTCTATGCACTTGCATGTAAGTCAACCTCATGTATAAGTTGAGGACAGGGTTTGGGACAAAAATTATGGATTTTGATATGACCAGTGAATAAGTCAAGGATAAAACATAGGGGTATGTAACAAAGGATGTGAAGGACAAAGCAAAAAAAAAACAATGTCAAAGGATTTATAAAATTCCAGCAGGCATAATTGTTTGTTCTCACCCTAAAAACTGGATGAAAGAGGACAGAACTACAATAAAAGGTATCTGTACGATGTGTGGAGGAGGCAATCAGGCATGCGTGGGACTAAGAAATTGCACACACATCAAAATGGATGTACAGGCAAAACAAATTTAACTTTAATGTGATAACTTTGCCTGTATTTAACTTATAAAAAATATGAAAATGTCATATTCCCATCCTTCCAAGAGCAAGTCATCTCAATGTTCCCTTGAGAAGAAATACCAAAGAGCCACCATTTTCCTGCCTAAGCATTTGAAAATGCCAGAAGTGGTACTACAACACAGAGAGTAAAGATTGGTGCTTCTTTTAGGTTCTTTGTTGACAAACTAAGCTCTCATATTTTACCACTCTAGTCAGAAAAGAGGATGGTTCCTTTTTTGCATAAGAATTAAGATACAGTACTTATATGTTGACCCCAGGATAAATTGATGCAGATTTTTTTGGTTGATTTTAGAGTAAAATCTTTAAGGTTATACATGAGTATATACAGAAGGGAGCTAGGAACTCACATTTTTTTTTTTGTGGTGTGCTGTTAACTGCATCAAACATTTTTAAAATGAAATGAATTGAGGGCAAGGATAAAAGCAGCATGAAATATCTGTATTTAAAATCCCTGAACTTGTTTTCAAGCATCCTAGTTTCTTACCCTGTTAATTGTTGTTGTTGTTCTTCTTGTGTGCCTTCAAGTTGCTTCTAATTTATGATAACCCTACCATGGGGTTTTCTTGGAGAGATTTGTAGAGGATGTTTGCCATTGCTCCTCGTCTCTCTGAGGTGGAGAGATTGTGACTTGCCCAAGGTCACCCAATGGGTTTTTCGACTGAACTGGAATTTGAACCCTGGTCTCTAGAGTTGTAGTCCAACACTCAAATCACTATGCCACACTGATTCTCTGTTAAATATTCTTCTTAAATTTGTGGCTTTCTTGCTTGTAGACATCTCTATGAAGTAAAACATTTTTGTACAGTATAGAGTGATAAAACGGGAAGAAATCACACTCCCACCTCCAGTTTAGGACTCTCCTTCCACATAAAACATTTTACAGTGCCTATCCTTCTGAACTTGGCAGCTTTGTTAAGGTATGTTAAGGATTTTTTAAAATCCTACTATTATAAGAATTATGGTCCAAGGAATGTAGTGGGATAAGAGGGTTGTTTGAATGTCTCAGCCAACCCACATTTTCCACACACATATATTTCTGGTTAGGAAGGGGCAGCTAATATTACTTATAGAGGACAGCGCAGTCTGAGAGCAGGAACAGCTGAACAAAATGTCTGCATGATTTGTAGTAATCTGTCCAACATACTTCATAAAGTACTATGTTCATGAAGGGTGCCCATGATAGGTCAAGCTCATTATAGGTCAAAATATAGGTCAAGCAATTGATTTAACACAATGGGAAGACACATGGACTAGGACATTAAAATACACTAAAAGCCAGGGCATAAAAGAAAACTATTATAAAATGCTGTTCCATTGGTATTTAACACCAGAAAGATTATCTAAAATGTACAAGGGAAGAGGGAATAAGTGTTGGAAGAGAGAAAGGAACTTTCTTTCTTTCATATATGATGGGGATGTGAAAAAGTAAAAATGTACTGGTTGCGTTTCCATAAAGAAACAGAGAAAATGCTTCAAATTAAAATGGAATTAAAACCTGAAACCTATTTGCTAAATATAATTGATAGCAGTATTAAGAAAAAATGTAGAAGGGTGTTATTTTATTTAATTACAGCTATAATATTGATTTATGCATGGCAATAGAAAGAAAAGAAAATCCCAGACTTAGAAGACTGGCTTTTCAACATCTACGAAACAGCAGAATTGGACAAATTAACAAGATGGCTATTTAAGGGAAGTGTCAGAAAATTTGAGAAGGAGTGGAAACAAGTAGAATTATACATGAAACAGAAATGGGGTCTTTCTTCTGTAAGGATTCAGTAACTGATGGATTGATAAATGAAAGGGAGTAAACCAAACAAATGTTTTGTAGTATGTAAATGAATTTGAATATAAAGATAGGTGGGACTATAGCAAACAAATGTGACAAATTTTCTGTAATGAGAGGAAAAATAACAGAAAGATATAGACTTATATTTATGACACATAGCAGCAGGGGTAGCAGGAGGGAGAAATAAAGGAGATGAATGGAGATCTTTTTGGAAGTGGTATGGATGAAATGTTCCTTAGGTATTATTGAATGTAAATGAATGAGTGGGATGTGAACAGGGTTAGAAGGTAAAGTAAGTTGAAGAAGGAAAGAGAAAGTTGGAGGGAAAGAAGGAAGAGTGAAGGAAGAAAGAGTAAGAGGAGAGAAGGGAGAGAGGGAAGAAGTACAGAAGGAAATTTCTTGAGAAGAGATTTGGTGGGAAGAAGGAAGAAAGGGTTTGAAAGAGAAGGATACTTTTAGGGACAATTTTTAAATTAAATGATAATGAAACGATAGATGATATTGAATTTTTTAAAAAATATATGATTGGAAAATGTTTAAGATAACCAAACAAATGTTTTGTAGTATGTAAAATTGTAAATGTCCTGATTATTTTCTTTTCATTTCCTTTTTCAGTGAATGTTTTCTGTTTTTGTTAAGGTTCTTCTGTATGTTTTACATTATATTTAAATAAAATATTAAAAAACATAAAAAAGAGATCTCTCTCTTTGTTTTGCATGTCTGACAAAAGTTTTTATTTTTATAGTAATTTCCCTACCTCATTTCTTTTCTTAAAAAATTCGGTAGGAATGCTTGAGACATTTTGTTTTTGTGAATTATTACATAAGGTTACCTGATTTATATTGCTTGGAGGATCAGAGCATAGGTATTATAAGCTTCCTGAATGTTTCCATATAATTCTCAGGTCAAAAACAAAGAGATTTTATATATATATTGTGTAAAATACATTTGTAGGTATTAAATTCACTTTTACTTTTAAAAATATCATCATCATCATCAGATTATCAGATTAATACAGAAACAGAATAGACTTTCTGATGAACACATGCAATTGAATAGAGTGGAAACATTTAGTGTTTTATCTATCTCTTGCCTGTGAGGGCGTCGCCACAATAAAACGCAAAGCCACATGTGGAGGAAAGGCCACAACTTTATTAACGCAAGCATCAGCAAAAGGTAGGGTTGGCCAAAAGCATGAGTTCTTGATCATCTTACAACCCGCCGTTGTAGGATAAATGGCATGTCATATAAAGCAAGGCATCGGGATGAGCTAGGGGCTAGATTAACGCCCTCTCGTATTCATGCAACCCACAGATTGCATTTAACTAAAGCCCCTAGTTACTGGGAAGCGGTGTCATGTTATGGCCCCCACAATGACCACAACGTATGCCCTCATCGCTCCCGTGTCCCATAGGGTCTCCCGATACAGTGCTATGCAACCTTCTAGACCATGCCTACCCGATCCAGAACCTCTGCTGCTGCCCCAAAAGTTGTGACAGCAAACCACGCACCCTAGGGAGGGCGGGTGGGAGAGCCAAGCAGAAATGGTGCCAAGCAGGACACCGCATGGCCTATATATAGGCCTATTCCAAAGGTAGGGGCCAAGAGGGGAGTCACCCCGCCTCCAGGAGCAGCCAGCCAATCGGCTGCCCTGGAGGACCGGGGCGACCATAGAGAGGGACTATCCGCCTCCTAGAGCGTCGCTCAGGAAGTGGTAGTCCCTCCTTTTCCCCCCTCGGCCGGCCAACTGGAGGCCAGTGTGCCCCAGCAAAGCATGCTGGGGCGTGCCAGACCTCCGTGGCGCCAGGCCCCTGGCAGCACTGCTGCTTGCCTGGTGAGTCGGCGGCAGCCTTAATTTTTCAAACCATATTTTTTAGAAATTGAATGTGATGGTTGTGATCTCTAAAGTCTTCTTGGTGTATCTTTTTGTGGCCTCTCAAAACTGGTATGGAAATTTGGGGATGGATCTTTTTGACAGTTGTCCCATTTCTATAGAATTCTGTTGATACCTTTTCAACACCTGTCAAAACCATATCTATTTTCCTAGACATTTGGGTATTATTAATACCCAAATGTCTGTCATGAAGTTTTGTGTTTATTCTGGTAGGAGGGAGATTATTCATGTTTGATGTGGTTATTGTGGATGATTACATTTAGTATGGTATTTTAAAATAATTTGTTTCTGTTGGCCATGTATTTATAGTTTTATTATTTAGTAATATTGAATATGTATTTTTATATTTTCATTTTGCATTCATTTATTTATATCTCTTTGGTGGAGGAACAGGTGACACATAATTTTAGTAAATGAATATCAAAAGACATGTCAATCATAGTCCTGGCAAAATATTTAAATATTTCTGGGGGAAAAGGCAAATTTTCCCAGGCCTACTGATGGAAATGTTTACCCATTGTTTGCCCCAGTTGGGGAGAAAGGTGACAGAACATCACACCCTAACTGAGATGTTAGTTAAACTGGAATACTGATATGAATGTATTTAATGCCCCATCTTTAAACCTAAATATTCCATCTTAACTGGCTTATGGACTGTAATCAGAAAACCTTTGATAGAACGTCTTATTTAATTCATTTAAAATGGTCTAAATTTAACTTGTGCAAAAACATTTAGGTAAGTGATAGCAGGAGCTTCAAAATTGGTTAAAAATGAAAACAAAATAGCTATTAGTTTCTGCTGATGTGAATGGTAATATATGCAATAAAGGGCTTGGAGTGAGATTGGAAAAAAGAAGAGGAGAAACTATGCTCCCAGCAGGCAAAATATTGCTGACATTTTTAATAATAATGAAACATAAGACCTCACCAGGGCAAATCTAAAATCCATTTTGCATGTCAAAGAATAGGTTGCATTTAATTTGTTTAGGATATTTTGCTAGGTTTCCCATTTCATATGAAATAAGTTGAAGGTTATGAAGAGAGTTATTAAAACTAAATGATTGCAAAGAGTTTGAAAAGAAAAGCTGAAAGAACTGCTTTTCCAGCCTGCTATTTGATTGATAGCAACCTTTATAAAAAGGTACTTGCTGGCTGTTTAAACACCACATTTTATTTCATATGCAGGGAAATGTAATGGATAACACAGCTAGTTGAAAAATTGCAAGTCATGTGTAATTCAAAAATTGTTTAATTTTCCTTAATTTCTTTGGACAGCTGCTATAGCTGTGTCCATGGTCTGCATAGTTTCACATAATTTAATAATGTGGCTTTCTGATTTTGATTTTTTTAAAAAAAATATCTTTAAACTGCTCAACATACCCATTTGATGTCTTGATATTAGAAGGCTATGATAAATCCTTGGAATCTGAACAATCTGAAAGAACGTTATTCAGGCAGGCATTCTTCTATCCTTGGATGGAGAAGGGCAAACTGGATAGATGGAGGGGGAGGAAAGAAAGAATGATTTGGGCTCATTTTACTTATTCAAATAAGTATGTCCTAATTTGAAAGGCTTCCTCCAGATTCAATGCATCAAATTCAATGGTGTCAAACTGCTGTAAGTAGAATGATAACGAATCTTAAAACCTTCTTACAATAGCTGTGGGATTGATTGCAGTGACATAAAGAAGAAGGTTTGATGGAATTTTTCAAGAAGCCATTTGATCCCTTTGCTCAGTCCATCCCGGCTATCACAATACAGTCATTAACACTAGTCAGAAGTCCTTGGGGTAGGTGCTCCAGTTGTTCTTTTAAGAACAGACTGCATTGTTCTTAAAATCTGTTGCATAGTATGAGGATATTCTTTGATCCAACTGGGAGGCTGGGTTGCCTCAATGTTATCCCCCATTGGGGATACCCACTCCTCACAACATCACTGTTCACATACTTTCCATGGTACAAATGCCACCATTCACATAACCCTGCAGGTTTTGAAAGCAGACAGCAGATATATCAGCGGAGATGATGCAATTTGTGCAACAGATACAATTGACAGAATGCCTCTCTAGACATCTGATTGAAATAGGCACTTCAGCTCTGGGACTGAAAGTATTTTCACGGACAATCTTCCCCTCATTACATATGAACTACTTTTTCAAATCTGCCTCTCTGCCAAAGGCTGTAAAGAGTAGAATCTCACCTTTTCTTTTTGGATGACATAAATATTTAATAAAGATTTGAAGATATCAAAAATACAGTCAATTTCTCACTTAAAGTGCTTAATTTTAGTAGGCCATGAAAACAGAATTATGATTAATATATTGTAAACATATCTGATGTAAAAGAAGTAACTATTTTGGGCTTAGAGGGAGGTTAGGAGGCAACAAGTTGTCTATTTTCTCCTTTTAACAGAAAAGCAGTAATGAATTTTCACAGACTTTATTTTTGAACAGTGCCTTTGATTTAACAGAAGTTTGCACTGCACAAAGATGTCACAGCTCCCCTTCTAATTGATTCTAGTAGATTTCAGTCTGCAATGTTAACTACAACTGAGAGTTATCAAGTTCAGCTATCAGTTTCAAAAAGCAAAGACTTTCCCATTCTCAGATCTTTCAAACTCCCTTATAGTAAGGCCTCACTCATTTTTGCTAGATACATTTTAGGTTGCTTCACACACTATACTGTGGGAGACACATTTTTCCTACCTTGCATGCTCCCATCAGGAAAATACAGCCTAATTTGGCTCTGGTGACTATGTAAATGTAATATATATCACCTTAAGATATATTATGCAACATGTGTTATATCTGTCATGTAGAGTAAAATAGTTGAACACGTGGTTCAGATAATGTTTTGCTTTCATATGTGAATGGCAGGAAGATCAAAACATTCTTCCTTGTGCATCCAGAAGGCCAGTTGGTTACTGTATTATATCTGTGCATGGTTACAATGTTCAAGAGAACACATATTTATCCAATCGTAAAATTTAGTCCATCTGAGGTCTGCATAACTGGGTCTGAGTGTAACATGACATTAGCAGAGCATAACTGTGCCAACCTTTTCTTTGTTGTATTTTTTAAATTTGGGCAAGAGGAAATTCACTTGTTCTTTTGGACCCTGTGCAAGCAGCTGTTGGTGCCATTCCTGTGCAACTAATTATGCAAATTGCTCTGCATCTGTTTGTGGAAAGGTGCTACACTGGGATGTACACATTCAAACCATAGGATTCTTCTGTTGTACATTGTCTGATATTAGGTGTCTATGAGTGCAATTTTATTGGCACTAGTGGAATGACACTGTTGCCTACTGCCCTTGCTTACATATGGTTGATAAACCTTTGTTTGCAATTCAAGGACACCAGCACTGAACTCTTGGCAATTCTGTGCTTAGCATCATAGATCCTATATTATGCAAGTATGGTCTGTTCAACCAATCTCATTAAAGAATTGTGGCCACCTCACTGATACTTTGCTTCCTTCTCTTGCTTAGAATTGATGATTAATGTCTCACATTTATCTTCCCTCTTTCTAGCAGATTTAGTAACAGTGTTGGGAAGCTGCAGTGAATAAAGTCATCAGACAATGGACGTTTTCTTGTTCAGTCACAAATTACATTATTTCATGTACTTTAAAAAAATCGGAGGGGTGAAAGGTCTATTCATTTCTGTGTCTGAACCCAATTATGACCTTGTGATGAACTATTTGCTAGGGTTCCAGTGTATGCAGCATTATATGTATTAATACCCAACAAAATCACCAGTGACAAAACCTAGTTATGTTTGCAGTTCATCTGCTCCAGACAACTGGCTGCAATCAGTTTTCAGTAGCAGGCAGCTACTTGCCATGCAGATGGCAAGCTGTTTGTTTTGCATTTGAAGAATAGGTGGCTTGAAGCAAAGGGAAAGCTAATGACTATGTGAAGCAGAACACAAATGGCTGCTGAGATATAAGGGGTTCTATTATATGAATAAGATGCATCATATTCCCATTTTTGAGGCCCTAGCTACTTCTGAACAGGGAGCAGACTGAGGGCAGTATTAATTCTCTTGCAGGATATGCCTGGAAGTAAAACAAAAGCATTCAACAAAAGCTGAAGGCAACAGTTCACAATCAAACTGCTATAAAAGAAAATGGCTTTGACAGTAATCACTGCCATTCCCAGTTTGCCGACAACTCTGTTTTGTGTAGTGGCTCAACAGCCACTAGGTATTTTTGTTCTCCTTTTGTAATTGTCTTAGCTAGCAAGCCGATTCTGAAAGTACACTGTAGATTTGGCAGGTGGCAGGATCCAGTTTGGACATTTTGCAGTTGAACCTGTTCCCACACATCAAAATCTATGACAAGGAAGACTACTACTATGCTTGGGGATGATCACAATTGCATCCCAGACAGCAGAATTAAAATTTCAGGGTTATAACCAGTAGATTCTTTGGTTTCTTAAACCCCGTTTTATCTGTAAAAATCTCTCAACTTTGTAAAGATAGGCTTCAAAGGGCAAAATCATTACCATCTGATACAGTAAAGCTATATTTCAAAGGAACAAACTAGCAAAAGAACCTCTGAGTATTCCTTGCCTTAGAAAACCATATGAAATTCATGTGGTCACCATACGTTGACAGGTGACTTGAATGCACATACCCACACACATGCACACATGTTTGTAACTATACATATGATTGCCATTTTCAACCACAGCTATTAACAAATGAGATTCTAGGCTGCATCAATAGAAATACTGGGCCGATACACACCACCATAAAGTGGTGTGCTGCCAGCGATACTAGGGTTTAGGGAGTGCGCACCAACTGCACACTCCCTAACCCTAGTCCACGGCAGCACTGGCATCATGGCAGCCTCTTGTCCACACGGGACCTGTCAGGATGCCGGCACTGCCATGCAGCGTCCCCACAGCCATCATAAGGACTGCGACATCATAAGGACTGCGGTGCCACCCTTATGACATCATAAGGACTGTGATGCAACCCTTATGACATTGCAGAAAGGAGCTGCATTTTGCAACTATATGGCCGTGGAAACAATCCTGAGGGGAAACTAATTGTATTAATTTTTCTCATGGAGTTGGCAGTGGTTGTTCTAGCATTCTTGTTCCAAGACGGGGTGAGGGACCGAGCATGAAGCCCCAAGGACAACCCTTTTCTGAGCCATGGAGAAGTGGCATTTTTTCACTTCTCTGTGGTCCAGAAAACACTGGATTGGGGCCGCAGGGCTTCCGGTGAGGTTGCCCTGGCCCCAATCCACAGCAAAAAGGGGCGGGTGCACGCCGCCCCTTTGGGGTGGTCTGTTCCAGACCATAGTGTCTAGATTGAGGAAAGTAATAGTACCACTCTATTCTGGTTCTGTCAGGCCTCACCTGGAATACTTTGTCCAGTTCTGAGCATCAGAATTCAGAAAGGATGTTGACAAGCTGAGATGTGTCCAGAAGAGGGGAACCAAAATGATGAAAGGTCTCAAAACCATGTCACGTGAGGAGTGACTTAAGGAGCTGGGTATGTTTACCCTGGAGAAGAGAAGATATAGATGATACAATAGCCCTTTTTAAATATATGAAAGGATGGAGATGAAGCAAGTTTGTTTCCTATCACGCAAGAGAATAGGATTTGGACTGTGGTGGAGTCACTTTCTTTGAAGTTTTTTAAACAGAGGGTGGATGGCCATCTGTTGGGGGTGCTTTGATTGTGTATACCTGCATGGCAGGGGGTTGGATTTGAAGGCCCTTGGGGTTTCTTCCAATTCTATGATTCTAATCATGGATCTGAGGATCCTCAACTTCAAACATCTTTGGTCCTATCCAATGAGGTCCTACTTTCTATGAGTATCATATTCTTCCTTTGCCATTAAAGTGCTTAACATAAGTAGCAAGAAAAGGAAATTATTTCTACTTTTAATACAATAAACCCTTATTGAATAAGCTGATTTATTGGTTGTATTGTGGTAATCTATTGATCATACCATGATGGAAAGGGAAGGCAGACAAAATTGGACCGTTCCAAGCATTTGTCCAATGCCTACCCTTCTTCATGCTTTCTGCCATCTTTTCCCTCCTGCCATCATTTCCTGTACCGGTGTTGCTACGCCAGCATAATGTGCCTGCATGATACTGGCCATTATGCTGAGTAATGAAATAAAAAATGCTTCATGTAGAGTTGTGTTAGTTCATTTGCTGAATTTCTATACTGAGCTGTGGCCAAGGTGGCTCACAATAGATCTTCCTTAACAAAATACATCACATTTGATGAGAGAAAGAAAAAAGAAGAAACATCTTTGAATAAATTTGTGAGTTCAAATAAAAATAAATAAATAAATATAGAATATCTTCAGTACTACAGTACTATCAATGATTGATACACAGAAATCCCAATCAAAGGCTGCAGGCTAGAAAATAACAATACTATCATTCATTACTAATGCTGATCAGTTTGAATAACAAGGAGCCACAGCAGCCTGGCTTCAATAAAAGTCTTGGTGAAGTGTTACCAGGCTAAAAATGTTACCTAGCTGGCTCGTTCTCTATTTTCAAAGAGACTAACAGATGAAAAGATACTTTTTTTCAGAAGGATTGCATTTTAGTCTGTCTGGGATGAAGGTTTGGGATTTGTGACCCAACCTGTGTTCTATGATCTTTGGTTATAGGCCCTGTAAGCATCTATAGAGATCTATCTCTCTATCTGAAGCTGTGCATTCTGCAACTGTGTCATGTTCCAACAATTTCCAGTACCTCATGTGAATGAAGAAAAGAGTGGAAATTGTATTTGGCTTTACATAGTGCCAAACCAAAAATACTGACACTTTTAATGATTCTATCAACTGCAACCCTACTCCTAAACATTTGGCAATTTTTGGGAAACTGGGGTTGTAAACAGAAATGCTAATCCATAGAGTTAGTAACCCTTCCACATGTTCTTTATTTTTTTTTACTGGACTCTCTCTTATTCTGCTCTCCTCAGGGATTTGAAGTCTGATGGGCCCTCTCTCATGGGGCCCATTCACACTACAGAACTATGGCACAATTATTCCACTTTAACTGCCATGGTTCCATCCTTTGGGTTGCTGGAACCTGCAGTTTACAGAGGGGGAATTAGAATTCTCAGTCACAGAGCTCCAGCATCTACCCAAATGACAAGCCCCAGAATTTCATAGCATCCAGCAGCGGCAATTAAAATGGCATAATAGTGCTATAATTCTATAATATGAATGAGACCCTGTTCATTTTATATATTGGCAGGAGAAATAAGAAACAATTAATTGATGGAAGACAGGTTTGTCTTTGAAGTTGTATTTTTGATGCTACTCAGATTTTTGGGCCTAAATATTAAAACATAAATAAATATAGACAGAAAAAGGAAGCCCTTGTTTTAATGGCTGTGGTATTGAAGCAGTTGAAAATCAGATAGCAGAAGCTACCTTATAACATATGTGCCTATTGTGACTAAGGACCCAAACAGACAGGCCAAAATAAAGCTGCTTCAGGTCACTTTGGAGGTATACTGTTTAAATGACACATGCATTTTAAGAGGCCAGGAGCTGTGTCAAAGCTACACTCTAGTCCTTAGGACTAAAATGTGTCTTTGGCGCAGCTTCCGGCCTCTTAGGATGCATGCGGCATTTAAACAGCATACCTCCAAAGCAACCTGAAGCAGCTTTATTTTGGCTTGTCTGTTCAAGCCTAAGGGTAGGTTTTTCAGGCACTGCTTCAATTTCCCTTGCTACTTTCACACAAAAAGGGTCTGCATGCAAACATTTTGGCATAACCCCAGCTCCTTCTACTGTCAATTTAAACAGCTTTAAGGCTGTTGGGACAAGGTATATCAAAGAGAACTGAGTCCACAAGAGCTAGCGCCTACTCTATAATAGTGCCAATGTGCTGGCTTAATGTCGGTTTAAGACATAGGCAAGTAAGCTTATTTGTGGGCTGCCCTTTGAATTTGTAGCTTTCAGGAATCCGGGGCAAAAATTATTCTGTTGCAGTGGGACATAGTACTTTTTGTCTTTGACTAAAGGCCTCAGGGACTTCATACAGTGGCTGGAGTTATAAACTCATTTTCAGTCAATCTGAGCTATATGCTGTGCATTGCTTAATTAGCCTTTATCTTAACCAAGTGATTTTACAACCTTCTATGTTTTCTTATTTCTGCAAGCAGCTGCCTCCCATATATTATGTTTTTATCCTACCCATCCAACAAATAACTCAGAGTAGCACATACAAGGTTTTTCTCATCTGCTTTATCCTCACAAATGCCATGTAATATAAATTAGGTCAAAAGATCAAGGCAAGCCCAAACACATTTTGTGAGCTTCATGATGTAGTAGAGATTTCAAGTGCCTATGTTCTGGGAGCTGATGACTCCAGGGTCAATGAGATGGTGGATCTGCTTGGTATTTTGAACTGAATTTTAAAAGACTGATCCAAAGTGCTGAACTTGTTTTGGAGATTGGGTTCAGCCTCTTGGGGAGCCCCTTTAAAGTTCAGTGAAACCCAGAGTAGCTTCATCACCTCACTCATCCATTACTGTTAAACTAGGAGTGGGAGGATGGCAATGGCAAGCCCCTTCTGAAGAAATCTTTCCATGAAAACCCCATAATATGTTCACTTTGGTCATCATAAGTTGGAAATGTACTTGAAGGCACACAACAATAGCAACAACAGGAGTGGCCAATTGCAACTACTTTAGGCACTCCAATGGGATACACCTCCTCCCCCATAGCAGGCCCAGGGACCTCCATTTTCTGCTACAGTCCTTATCAAAATTGCAAACAGAAGTGATGTAATACCATCTAAGTGTAACTACTGAGGGAAATGCAAATATTGGGGGGGGGGGGTTTCAGGATGTGAGGGGGCTTTTTGGCAGATGTTTTCACACATTTGTTTTTTTCTGTGTCATTTGCAAATGACAATTTCATGAAATTAACACTGTGGGGGTGTTGGGGCCTTTGACAAGGGCTTCAGGGGCCACACTCTGCCCACATATGCTTTGACATCCAGACATGGGTAATTCTTTGAGATATTATGGACAGGCAGAGAGCTAAATATGCAGGACTTGGGCTAGCAGCCCCAGATTTGGTTCTTGTAAGATCTAATTTGACCTTCAGCAGTGAACTAAAGATTCAAGAAAGAATAAGACCATAAATGTAGCTCCTCTATGAAGGCAAGGGGATGTTCTCCTTTGCCTCAGTGCTGATGTATGGTCCTAAAAAGAAACCTTGATTGTTTGGTGTGGTTAAAATAAACCATTGCCCTGCAGTGCTGCTACATCCCTAGCATCTCTCAGCCTTTGTCCTCAAAGATTCATTGAGAAAAAAAGGACAAATGAATTCTCCTTGCCATTTTGCTTGTAACTGCAATGAATTCAGAATGCACCAATGAAAGATTCATTAGTGTTGTACAAGGCAGCTTGTCCTCATGCTAATAAAGAGATTTGTACTTTCCAGAGAACACTCTGCTGTTTAGTCGATTGTTAAAGAGAAAATGAGACAGTAACACAAAGGGGATTTTAACCTAATTACAATGGAGTCTAAATCATAATTTTTAAAGGTCTTGGATAATAGTAATAATAAAAAAGAATAATTAACAATTAAGTAGGCTGCTTTCCTCCCCCTTGCCCTTTTGATACTGCATATTTGGATATATTCTCTGTCTGAAAGCTTGGAGGTGAAGTATTGCTGGCTAGCATGGGGCCATCTATGTTGTCAAGCTGGAACACCTGCTGGGTACTGTCAATAAAATCCATTCACTGGGGAAAACAGGCAGTAATGCAATAATGGTTTGGCTAAACTACAAATAGATGTCTGAGGGTTTACTCACACACACACACACGCACACGCACACTGGCTTTGGGAATTCTTTGGTTGCTTTCACACCTCAAAGAGGCTTTTTGGTGCAATAGTATACTATAACACCAATAACTGTATTTATATCCCAGCTATCCTCCAATAAGGTAAAATATGTTATTTTTCACAACACCCTTGTGTAGTAGTTCTGGCTGGGAAAAAGTCATGTCACTCACCAAGCTTCATGACTCATTGCTGACTTGAACCTAGGGGTGGAACAAAATTTGGGGGGGGGGGGGGAATGCTTAAAGACATGTTTCCTGAGTGTCAGAAAATCCTGATGAGCAGAATCCTGGACTTCCCAGGTCAGGATGTATTCTACACATTTCATGTGCACTTTTGTGCTGAAAGTGTTTTCCATGTAATGCCCCCACAAATTTTGTGCAGAATAAACCCCCAACTACATCATTTTCTACACAGAAAATGATGGCCATACACATGAATATTATTTTCTGTGCAGAAATTGTTGCTTTCTGTGAAAAAAACAAAGCGTGAATTTGTATAGAATACATCTTGAACTGCAGATAGTATTCAAAAACTGCACAGATTTCAAAGACATTCTCATGCTGGGCCTGTCTGCATAGACCAAAAAAGAAGAAGTTTCACCTCATTTTGAGCCTCAGCTGTTTATGGCCTGTTACAGACTGCCAAAATAAAGCTGCTTCAGGTCTCTTTGGAGGTATGCTATTTAAATGATGCATGCATCCTAAGAATCCAGAAGCTGCACCAAAGCTGCACTCCAGTGCTTAGGAATGGAGTATGGCTTTGGCGTGACCTCTGAACTCTTAGGACCCATGCATCATTTAAACAGCATACCTCCAAAGAGACCCGAAGCAGCTTTATTTTGGCAGTCTGTGACTCATGAGGCTGAAGCAAGGTGAAACCTGGATGAAGCAATGCTCCAGATGAAAAACAGGAGCAAAATACAGCGTCTTTTCTCCCTCTAATGAAGAAAGTGTGCATTATAGTACTGGCCCATAAACAGCACATGAGTGCAGGAATGAGGGAAGGCCCAGGCAGCTTACAGAAATAGTCTGGAGCATGCAGTCTTGGCCCAGTGGGATGTAGTCACTGGAGCCTTTGCTCACCATATGTTTTTCATTTGTCAAGTGTACAGATGCAGCATTGACCCATTGCACCAGCGATCCAGAGACTAGAACACGGAACAATGGATGCAAACAGAGTCACACGATTGCAATCACTCTCTCTCCCTCTCTCTTATAGATTACATGTTTATTACATCCTAGGGTGTGCACATGGTCTTTTCTTCTCACATGAGAAATAGTGGCTGTTCTACATTATGCAGTTATAGCATTATGATTCCACTTCAACTACCAGAATGACATCTTGTAGAATCCTGAGATTTGTACTTCGGTGAGGCATTAGAGATTTCTGGCTATGAATTCTTAGAATTCTTATCTAAACTGGAAACCTTAGGATTACATAGCATGGAACTATGGCTGTTAAAATGGACTCACTGTGCTATACTTGTGTAGTGGGTTTAGAGAGCATGACCATCCAAAGATCACCATGGGAGCTTTAAGGCTGAGTATAACCTTCAAAGTTTACATGGTTTGCAGTTTATAAACTCTGAAGTTACACTTTTCGTTTACAATTTTCAAACATTGTAATGTATATTCAGGTAGCTTTTACATTGTATAGACCTGAGCATTTCAAACTGGCATACTGTCAAGTCAGTACTAGAACAAATGTTTTGTATACAGAGTTTCAGCCCTTGTCCTTTCCAGATAGAGATACAAAATCTGTCTGGTATCCTGTCAGGAATGAGGCTAGATCAGTGGTTCTCAACCTTCCTAATGCTGCAACCCTTTAATACAGTTCTTTGTATTGTGGTGACCCCCAACCATAAAATTATTTTCATTGCTACTTCACAACTGTAATTTTGCTATGTATTTTCCAATGGTCTTAGGTGACCCCTATGAAAGGGTCGTTTGACCCCCAAAGGGGCTGCGACCCACGGGTTGAGAACTGCTGGGCTAGATGGAACAATGGTCTAGCTCAGTGTAAAGCAGAAACCAAAACTCATGCATTGACACAATGCCTAATGATTGGCAATACATAATAGCTCTCTATAAGAGAGCAGAAGAAAACCAAGAATTCCAAAACTGGTTTTAATTTGGAATATTTGAATTCAAGCATTGGCAGGTTTGAGAACTATGCATTCCTCTAAGGAAATAATTTGCATAAAGGTATAATGGTTTCTGAAATTATAAGACTAAAATGTTTGTTTCCAAGCAACTGCCACACTATGTTTCTTTGGACAAGTGTCTCTGTTTAGTCTGATTATAGTACTGTTCCAGTTGAGTGTTTGCATTGACATAAACCTGGTAATGAAATGCCAATATGCTAATGTTTTGCTCCTTTTCTTGCTGTGTCTCTCTGTCTCTCCTTTCTTTGTGTGAAAATCAACTTGATAAAATAACCGCATAATGGAAACTGTAGCTTTTTCTACAGGCTTTACACACACACACACACACACACACACACACACACACACACACACGAAAGGCAAACAATCCAAGCCACATTGGAAAATAAAACGTACCAATAAAATCTGAATCTGACACAGTGAGAAGTAACCAGAGTAAGGAAAGATTCGGAACAATTGGGCCATAGTGAATATGTCAAATGCACTTTAGGTAAATGTTTATCAAAATTTAGACAGAATGAATTATTAAAGAGGAACAGACGCAAGCAAAAATATATTTTGCCATTGGCTTTCTCTGCTTACAATTTATCATCTTCGGGGTATAAGAAAGTCTAACACTCTCAATTACTGATTTTCTCTCCAGCGTTAAAGATTGCCAGACTATAAGACATCTAGATTGCATTGTACATTGGCTGTAATTTAAAACGAGCTTTATAAGTTAGATTAAGCAAATTAATTTATGTTATTATATGTTACAATAAGAAAATTAACTTAATTAGACAGGAGGTCTTGGGGGCAGGGTCATAAGTCAGGGAGGGAGATCAATGGGCACAATGGAGGGTGAAGTGGAGGAAGCATAACAAGAATTAAGCAGGAGGTCTGGAGGGGAAGGATGCTGAAGAACCAGGAGGGAGGGTATGGCAGACACTATGAAGCTGTCTTGGCATAGGCACATCCAGCCATAAGTTGCTGTTTGTGTTGGGGTGGATTTATACACAATATTGTCCAGCATCTCTTGCATGTCTGGGGGAAACTGTTGAACAAGGAAGTACTGGATTCCTCCTTGAACCACATTGAAAAAAGTACTCATGTTGATGTAACCTCAAATTATATAATATAAATCACTAAGACTGCTGTTTGACACTGCTTTATGTCATGGCTCTGTCCTATGGAACCCTGGGATTTGTAGTTTGTTCTGGCACCAGAGTTCTCTGACAGCGAAAGCTAAATATCTCACAAAACTACAAATCCCAGAATTGTATAGCATTGCACCATGGCAGTTAAAGCAGTGTTAAACTGCATTAAGTCTGCTGCATGGCATTGTGATGTGAGTGTTGGACTACAGCTCTGGAGACCAGGGTGCAATTCCTTACTCAGCCATCAAACCCATTAGGTGAACTTGGGCAAGTCACACACTCTCAGCCTCAGGGGAAGGCAATGGCAAAAACTCTTCTGAACAAATCTTGCCAAGAAAACCTGGTGATAGTTTTGCCTGAGGGTTGCTGTAAATTGGAAATGACTTGAAGGCACACAACAACAACAAAAGCTGCAGTCAAAGAGGATTCTAATCAAAATTCATTCATTCATTATTAATTTTATTATTTTCTATCGTCTCTTCCCCCCAAGCCCAGATGGGCTCCCACTGGCAAACAGTGGTTAAATTTAATAAAGCTATTTCCAAAATGGAAATGATCATATTTCTGCCTGATTTTGAAGCTGGTAAAGGTAGAGCCTATCAGAAAATGCTGAAATCTAACGGATTAAAAGGAAGAAACTATTAACATGACGCAGGGATTCAAACCCAGACTTTTCAGTATCATGTCAGTGATGAGCAACCACACAGGAAACAGAGAACATTTTTTTAAAACCCTACTTCTGCCTAGTGGACCAGACTGGTGCATTTCTCTGTGCATGAAGTGATGTAATGTCCCTTCTGGCTGGCATCTTTTACTATTCTTTCTCTCCCCCGACCATGGTTTTTTGGATAGGTTTGAGGGACTTTGAAGGGTTAGGAAAAGCAGACCACTTCAGCTTGGGCTCATTTTGTTCACTTTGGGGGCAAAGAATTGTCCAAAAATCAACCCATTTTTCACAAATGGTGTCTGGGAACTTTGAGGGGCTTATGTGGGGCTTCAAGAACCAAACATAGGCATCCCATGTGGTCCATAGATTGCACTTCGCCCACCCCAACACTAAGGACTCAAAACTCAGAATCCACAAAACTGAGAGAATGCACTTTTTTTAAAAAAGGCAAATCAGCTGTAGTGGGTTCCTGAATAACAGTGATATTGCAGGGTTGAGGAAAGTTTAATGCTTTCTGCTGTAGTACGAACAGAAACTGCAGATCAATTTCTTCTGTGTGGAGAGAATCCTATAGTGACAGCAATGGAAGATTCTCTCCTGATGCAAATAATTTCAGAGAGGCAAAGCTGAGGGAAAACGGTTTAAATGGCCTTCCCAGTTTCTCAAGGTCATGATGCAGCTTGCCTTCTCCATAGCTACAAGTTTATTGCATTAACATCATCTAGTTTGCCCCCAAATAGGTAAACAGTCTCACATCTTCCCTTTGAGACCTACTGTTTTAATGTTGCTGAATAGGACATGGCGGAAGATACCACACATAGTGGAATGTCTTTCTTCTTCTTTTTAACCACTTTATTATATTTTTACCATGTTATTTTGTTTACCACTTCATTTTCACTGAGCTCTAATCTTTTCAGTCTGCTACAGTCTTTCTGGAAATTCTAGTGAATGTGGCAAAGGTACTGTAAATACAAATGAACCCTGCCCAGTCTTATGACAATGCTACAAGATGCAATGCTGATCACTGTTTGAATATACAGTGTCATTTCTGCTTAAAAACCAGTGACCTGGAAAAGTCCTTTATTGCAGAGGATTATAATAATTCAGCCGAGCTCCAAAATTGGAGTGCTGACCTTATGTCACCACTAAAATTCTCAGGATATTAGCTAGCAGTGTCTTGGCCACATTCCATTTTGAGCAGTTATACTCTCTTTTTTCTGAACGTCATGTCTGAGATTCTCAATTTAATTGGATATGGTACCCCTCTCAATTTCTTGTACAGTACTGAGATTTGCATTACTGTGCCCTTGCAATGGATCACTGCATTTCTGCATTCCAGATGCAAACATTATGGCATAAACTTTTTTGTATGTGCATTAGATTCTTCAGCACTGTTAAATATTTAATATTTATATTCTGTTTTCCTCTACAAGAATGAGCAGAACAAGCAAGCTTTGGTTCGTGCCAAACTGTACCTGGTTGTATATACAAGGCTGCTACATACCTGAAAATGTCTATAATGTGGCTGCAGAAATTGTTTCTGTATTTCAGGTCATGATGAATAACATTGTAAAGTGCTCAGCATGTCTATCATTCTATGAGGAACCTCTGTACCTGTGTCACTAATCACAATCTAGGTCCAATACAAATAAAATGCAAACATGACCTTCTATTGACTTAAAAAATCCCTGTCCTGCCTTCCCCTCATCAGGGGTGGGAATCATGTAGCCTTCCAGATGTTGAACTTTTATTCACAGCAGGCTAGTCCAGATGCTACTTTTTGGCCAGAACATGGAATGAGATTCTCTGCTTCAGAAATTTCTGCAGTCAGATTTCAAACCAGTATGCACTGGATCTAGGCAGAGTACAAAGATTAAAATGATTTTCCTTAGGCAATATTATGTATGTTATAGCATATAATTATGTATTGTTCCTCTATATTTATATTTATTCCATATGTGTTTATATATCCCCTGCAGAAGGCTATTATATATATTGTTCCTGTTGTGTGCCTTCAAGTCATTTCCAGCTCATGGCACCCCTACAGAGAATCTATCACAAGGTTTTCTGAGGCTGAGTGTGTGACTCCCCCAAGATCATCCAGTGGTTTCCATGGCCAAATAGGAATCAGACCCTGCTCTCCAGAGTCATAGACCAACTTGTGAACCACACTACACCATACTCTCTGGACTTTATCACATGTGAGGAATTTCTCTTAATTTTGAATGAAAAGAAAGTGGGGCCAGAATGCATTTACGTGAATTCACTAGTTCAGCGAATTTATGTGAATGTGAATTGCATTCGAACTGGCTTCCCATTGCCTGAAAATAGCATGCCATTGCCCAAATTTGCGTGTGGTAGCCTATCATGCAATAACATGAAACCCCATGATTGCGTTCAGATTGCCATTGGATTATACTTCCAGTTTCCCTTGTCTGATAAACTCCTCTCTCTCTGCCAAAACACATTAGGCTTTCTCTATACTAAAGCAGCTATTTTTGAACATTTGAATAGATCTCCAGTTTTTCCTGTTGTTTCTACATCACTGCCCTCTTTTTTGGAGTACCAGCACAATGAGTGTGTATCGTGGCCAGAATGCAGGAGTTGCAACTTTTGAACTGGGTCAGAGTATTGATTTGTTCTCAGAAGGAGAGATGGGGACAACCCACAAAGCCCTTGATTAAATAAGCTGTACTTTATAAATCTATTATTGAGGATTAAGGAGGTCAGGGCCACCCTAAAACAATTTTGCTGCTGTAGGTGAAGCAGCTTATGCCCTTTCCTTACCAAATGAGGTGAAAAATAACAAAGGGCAGCAAATATATTTTTGTACCTGAGGCAGAAAGTCTCATGAACTCAACTCTTCTCTTCTCTTCTCTTCCATTCACGAGAGCAAAATAACCAATAACAATATTTTAAATGATTTAAATTTCTATTTTTATTTGCGACAACCCAAATCTTTTGCCTGAAGCAGCTTTCTCCCTCTGCCTAATGAAAGGGCGATCCCTTCAGGAGGCAAAACATTGAAACAGTTTGGACCCTGAAAAATGTCATTAAAATGGCCAACGGGGATGAATGGCATTGGAAAAATATTCAACAGATATTCAAAAGTTTTATAATAATAATAATAATAATAATAATAATAATAATAATAGTAATACATGTTTCTGAAGTGCTGAGATCCCCAACAAGAAGAATCCTGCAACAACTAGAATCTTCACAATTAGATACTTATTCTATGCCATTCACAAATGGTTGTTTCATGCAGAAAATAGCATAGAAACTACATTTTCTGCACAGAAATTAATTTCTTCACGAAAATATTTTCTGTGAAGAAAACAATGTTTTCTACCCAGAAAGCCCTTGGGTAAATTTTGCACAGAATAAGTCTTGAATACTCTTCAAACATTGTCTGTTTTCAAAGATTTTCTTGCAGCAGGAAGAAAATGGCTAAAATGTTGCTGCCTTAGAGAAGTAAATTAGTGAAGAATTACATCCACACTCGTATAATCTTCTGGGAGAAATAAAATCTGCTTTAGAGCAATTTTATTTTTTTAAAAACCCCACAAAAACATAATCTTATAATTAGGAAAAGGACTCACATGCAGTCTTGCCCAGATTTTTCATTATGATGAGAGTGAACACAGAATAGCAGACTTCAGAGTGAAGTAGGACAGCAGCAAACTGGGCCAGGTGTTTCTTCTAACTCTGGCAATAATGTTGCCTGGCAAGGGCTTGAAATTATGCATCGTGCATAAATATGCCAGAATCAAGCCCAGTTTTGAGAACAACGGAAGCATTTGAAGATGGCTTTTTCAGCCAGTTGTGGACTTTTAGAGCCTCCAAATTGTTCTCTCTCCTTGCAATCAGAAATAATCTGTGGGAAAGGGAATTTTGAACAGATGTGTCAGAAGTATAATCAAAGGAAAGGAGATTTTCCCTCCAGATCATCCATATGCTGCTTTTCTTCTTGTCTTTTCCCCAAACTGCAGCTCTAGCAAATCTCATTAATCAATGAGAAGTAATTGGTGGAATTTAGTTTCATCCCACTTTAGCATTTGGGCTGTACTTGAATGCCATGACTTAATCTCATAAACCCTTGAGATGTTTGGAACACACCAGTTATTAAAAACATGTGTGAGTGTGGGAGGAAAGAAAAGTAACTTAAAAGATAGTTGTATGCAACAATTGATGCATTTATTCTATGCATCCCTCCAGAGCAGGATTAGGGAATATGTGGCCCTCCTTATGTTGCTGGATACCAACTTTCTACATTTGTAAAGACTGGTCTGGCAAGCTAAGGGCTGTGAAACCATTGTCATTTTAAATCAGTGTTTCAACTGGTTCTCTTTTGCATGCAGGAATATGCATTCAAAGCACTCCTGACAGATAGCCATCCAGCTTCTGTTTATAAACCTCCAAAGAAGTAGACCCCATCACATTGTGAGGGAGTGTGTTCCACTGCTGAACAGCTCTTATTGTCTTAATGTTTAGGTTGGAATTTATTTTCCTGTAGTTTGCATTCATTGTTCTGTGTCCTAGGATATTATCACAAGTGGGGCAGGATAGGGACGGTATTGCTCCCCCGTCTTTATCCCGTCCATGCTCCAAGTGAAAGTGATTACACAAATCACTTTCACACTGCAGCCAGCTGAAAAGTGCTTTCAGGAGTCATTGTATTAATGGGTTAAATTGTTTATACAAGGGCCTGTACAGACAGGCCAAAATAAAGGTGCGGCGGGTCACTTTGAAGGTATGCTGTTTAAATGACACGCGTGTCTTAAGAGGCCAGAAGCTGCACCAAAGCTGCGCTCCAGCCTTTAGGACTAGACCGTGGCTATGCCATGGTTTCTGGCCTCTTAGGACACATTCATCATTTAAACAGCATACCACCAAAGTGACCCAAAGCAGCTTTATTTTGGCCTGTCTATACAGGCTCACAAAAGACTGCAAATGATAGCTGAACGCTCTTTCAGATGACATCTGAAAGTGCTTTTCAGAGCTGGCTGCAATGTGAAAGTGATTTGCGTGATCACTCTCACTTGTGCTTCCCTGATGGGTCAAGTGCAGGTCAAGTATGAATGTCCTTACCTGTAGGAAGGGACAATAATAATTACCTGTTGATAATATTTATTTTTTATTAACAAACATATAGGTTGAATATTGGTGGTATCTTAGCTTAAAGACAGTCACATAAGTCTTCTGTCCCCATATTTGAGACACACTGCAGCCTGGTTGTTTGTGTCACTCAACTCATCTGTCCATTTCTTTCCTTCTTGTAATTTTCACACAAGCATAGGTTACAGTTTAAAGGGAGGGAGAGCTATTAGTGAAAATGGCCTAATGGTTCCCATGAGAAAATATTATAAAGCTATTAACACACCTTTGTCAATTCTGAAGCTCTGGTTAGATATTGCCCCAGGGCAACCCATAATGATATTACCATTCACAGAAATCCATCTTATAGTTATTTTTTTCAAAAACAAAACAAAACAAAAACCCTATACTTTCCAGATAACTGTGAGCTTAATAATAAAGAATTGGAAGTCTGACAGGATAATTTTAACTGATAGAACTAATTATAAGAAAAATAGTACATATTTAAAATACAGGAGACTGGAGCAAAAAGGGAAGAAGTATTCTCTTGTCAGATGGCACATAAAAATGAACTGTTATAGTTTAGAAAAGTAACAGATGCTCTTAAGTGAAGTGAAATGAAATTTCAACAGATGAGTGATAATCTTTTTGGTGTATTGAGGAAGAAAACTTTCCCTAGGATTCGACAATGGCAAAGTACTCAAATAATGGACCATAGTACAAGCAGTACTGTATGACAATTTATCCAAAAGTAGAAGCAGTTTTTCAGGCTGTACCATAATGCTTTGGTTCTGGGGAACTTTTAAAGCCAGTCATTGAAGAAATAGGTGACTCAAGCCGGCTTCATTCTTCACCACCTTTTCCCCCTCTTCTGTTCATGGGTGTTACCACTACCCTTTTCTCCTCCTCACGTGCAAATATGGCAGAAGAACATATAGCATCTGGGTCACAATAATTATATTTGACTTTCTTAGTAACACTGTACATTTTTTAAAAAGTAAGATAGCATCAGAATTGAGCTCTGTATCAAGATCTCCATTTTAGAAGTAGCAACATATTTCAAGAGGGAGACTTATTTCATTCAAATATGTGTTCTCAGCAGATATGTTTTTTCAAAAGGGAAGCCTCCTGAAAAGCAGCAGATTGCCTGAATAACATGATTATTTGAGAATGACACATTTATATCCAATTTATATTGAAATGTTCACATTAATTTCACCTATTTGAAATGCATAAATATTTATTTCCATGGGGAAATCAAGGAATAGCAAGGCATATTCTTCATCACTTTGAAAAGAGATGATTTTAAAAATTCCTATGGAAAGCATGTAATAAGAAAATAAGAATGCTTTCTGCCTGATTGCAGTCTTCATAGGAGCTCCATCAGATCCATGGGATTCTTCCTCAAGCAAGGACCTTTTGTTAACTTCTGTGTCTACCCATTCAGGAGTAATGTTCATGCAAGGTTTTTCCTGACAGATTACGAAAAGGATAGTTTTCTTGAGGTTACATGTGCATTTGCACTGCCTTTTGTCTAAGGAACTTCTAGATCAGGTGCTGTTAGTTAAAACATGATATTAATTATTTCTTGTCAAAAGTATTATCCCATGAGTTTTGAACCACATGTGTTGTTCCTAAATTTCCACTTCAAATTGCATGCAGTAAATTGAGTTTATGTGCCAAAATGATTTGATTGTACTGCTGATTTTGTTTCCAGATCTACTTTTAGCCTTTTATATGAACTTCAGGAAAATACTTGTCTGTGCATTCAGGGTTGTCCACAATGCAATGTAGATTCAGATAGCCAAGAGGCTCATCTAGGGAGGCCTTGTGTCACTTCCAGAGACTGAGTTGATCCAGTGTTATTACTAGCACATCTAGCATATTCTAACATATTGAGAGATAGAGGCTAGAATTCTGCTGATGACACAAAGAGGAATAAATTTCTATTACTCCTGCATATGTCATTTTAATGTTGTTGTGGAAGGAGGTATCCAGTAACCCTGTTGTGACCCCCCCCTGCCCCATGTGCTGCTGATTTCTTTGGTGCTGGTATGTCTCCATATGGCTTTTTCAAGGCCAGAGAATGGTAGGGGTTTCCCAACCAGTCTCTCCTTGTGTTTCTGAACTGGAAGCACAAAGAAAACTGCTATCCCCCTGGACCTTCAGAGGGAAATTTCTAGGTCCCGCCTGCCTTCTTGCAGACACAAAGTATGTACGGGCAACTCTGGCAGCTGACATGTTGGCTGTGCATGTCAGAAGGGGAAGCAGAGGTACAATTGTAGAGGTATGCTTGGCTGAAATTTCTGTGTACATGAATGGATCTTAGCTCTCTAGATACCTCTAGGCCTCAGGGCTGAAAATGTTGTACGAGCCCTGATGGTGCAGTGCTTAAATGCCGGTACTGATGCCACAAGGTTGTGAGTTTGATCCTGCACAGCTCTAGAGTCAAATTAGCCTTCCATCCTTCTGTAGGTCACTAAAATGAGTACCCAGCTTATTGAGAGCAATTGGTTTACACATTGTAAACTGCTTAGGGAGTGCTTAAGTGCACTGATAAGTGGCATGACTCTGCTCTACATGCTTAAAAGGTAGTATAAAACAGGATGGGAACTGTGTATGCATTGGTCTAATTTCTTGTAATCTTTGGCTTAATCTCAAAATTCTTCTGCAATCAATTCAGATCCCTGAAAAGCATAATTTGTCCTTCTTCCAACAGCTTACTGAACAGGGAGGAAGAAGAAAATACAGAGAAAGATGAGGGAGAGGAGGGAAGGGCGGGAAATAGACTGACAGGAAGAGGAAAAGGGTGTAATTTTTTTCTTAGGGCATAATGTACAGTACGCCAAACTTTTTGGGAGTTTTGCTAGAATGCTCTGTGCCATCTTATTTTCTGCTGTGGATTCAAACTGCATGAAAAGAGTTTCAACTTAAAAATTAGGAACAACTTCCTAATAGTAAGAGCTGGAATAGAAGGTGGTGAAGTCTCCCTTGGAGGTCTTTAAACAAATGTTAGATCTCCATTTCTCAAGTGTGCTTGGTCATATATTTGTACTTTGTAGGTGGAGTGGACTAGAAGATTCTTGGGATCTCTTCCAACTGTATGATTCTAAGTATAAGTAACTCACCTCAGGTGCTGTGTTTGCATCTGGGACTGATGGCCTTTGACAGGGAAGAAGTTGTGGGACAATAAAGGCTGCCTTTTCTACCCTTTGTTTAAATCAGAATTTTTGCTTGGAAAAGTTCTAGCTCAATAAATAGAACAACTGCCAGTTCATAGCCTTTGACAGATTACTGTCAGAGAAGTGTGACCCTTAATAGCAAAAAGCTTCCATACCAACTGAAGATATGGAATTAAAGTAATCTAATGAATTAGTTATCTTTCAACTTCTTACAGTTATGCCATTGAAAGCCATGCCTGCAAGACACTAATAAAGAGTAAATTCAATAGTATTGGCATGATAAAGTGAACATTATAAATAAGAAAAGCAAGTCCATCATGCTCATTAGAATGGAATACAACAGAAAATGAATATAACTGGAGGTGGGAATAGACAAATCATATTACTAGTCCAATCAAATCCTGCATGGAGATTTTGCTGTTGTTGCTGCTCTTTTTTGTTAGTCAGTAATTAGTATAAATAATGCTGACTGTATTTAAATATTGTGGATAGGAAGAAAAATAGAGTAGATGTTAGCAAGCAGATGGATCATTTGATTTATTTTCCAATTACAGTTGACGGGTTGGGTAAAAAATATGCAAATCATTTATTATTTTTATGGTCCATTTACAACCATGTTTATTGTTATAATAAATAAATACATTAGCTCATTAGACTGGTACTGTAAAAGCCTTATGAGAAACAAATACTGCATTTTTCTTTACACTTCTGTTTTCCTCTATCACTTGTAAACACTGCAAGAATGAAAAGGTATTCCCCAATCTTTTAAGATGGCCTAAAAATAATTGTATATCAGTCAACCAATCAAATCAGTCAAATCAGCCATTCAAGACAAATGTTGATCTCTGTAACTAGTTAAGGATAGAGAAATGGAAATATAGTGTAGAAGCTACCACATAATTACTGCCCCAGTTTATCTTTCTCTTTATTTATTTTAAGATTCCCTTTTAATATTCTTCAACCCTCTGGTCAGGAGATACAGGTAGCATAGAGAAATGGAAAAAAATGAACAAATTCTAGAATGGGATACACACACACACACACACACACAGAGAGAGAGAGAGAGAGAGAGAGAGACTTACCAAATGTAAATTTAAACATAGGTAGATAGTAGCCAGAATCCTGTTGCTGTCTTACACATATTTAAGTCCTGTACAGTAGTGATTGAACATTTCTGTTTGAAGTAGAGCAGCTGTATTCAGTTCTAGATTGTGAAAGTGGAGTTTTGGTTGTTGTTGTTGTTGTTGTTCTGTGCCTTCAAGTCATTTCTGACTTATGGTGACCCTAAAGCAACCCTCTTATGAGGTTTTCTTGCCCAAATTTGTTCAGAGGAGGCTTGCCATTGCCTTTCCCTATGGCTGACAGCTTATGACTGGTTATGCCATTGTGCATGGAGGTGCATTGTATGGATGTATGCATTAAAATGAGCATGCACATCTAGTCACCCAACATTACCCAGTTCAGTCACCACTAATCCACTAATGAGATGGCATTGCACAACACTACATAACTCTATGGGCATGATGTTATGCTCTGTCTCTTCAATGCAGGGCCTCAGCCAGTCTCTAAGGAAGCAGACAAAAGGAACTGGTGGAATTTGAATTTGCACAACTTTAGTGCCTTCAAAGGAAACTAAAACTTCCAATTGATCGTCTGTAGAAGAAATTTGTAAGAATATTGTATATTAAGGAGATAAGATGAAATACAAAAATGCTTCATGCCTCTATCTCTTTAAATGTATGATGGTTATGCTCCTGCAGAGACAGGTTTGGGGCTTCATTCTTTGTTTTCCTCCAAATCTAGAATTTGGGATGATCTCATACTTGTGCATATTGGCCATGAATCTTATCTCTGCATGTAAAAGAATGTCTAAACATTGGATAGACACATTAACATGACCGTCCCAAGATGTGTGATTAATTAGGCTGTTGCTGAAAAATGCATGTATCACTCTTGGGCATATAAGTCCCCATGATTTTGCCAAGGATGATCTGTAACAAAGTTCTGGCCCACAGAGGTGCTGTGTGGGTTAGCTATCAATTTGGGGTCTTTCTATTGTTATTCTCTTGATGTTTCTGATAACTGAATGGAGAAATAAATTAATCATGCTTAGAAGATTTTGCTCTTTATCTTTGTATCATCTTTGCCTGCCACCTAATACAATTTTTGATTTTCAGCTCACTTTTGTTCTTGTTGATCCACTATCTTCTGTGGAACCATTGACTCATGGCAAAACATTTTCCAGTGATGTTTCTGGCAAATTAAGTTTCTGAATGGAGTAGGTACCAAGCAGTTAATGATGCAACTGAGTGGCTATGGGTGTCACATTCTGAGTTATGATAAGTCTAGACCATATCATAGCAGAATCTGTCAAAGATTATTCATGCCAGAGTTTGTTCCCAACTCCTACATTTCTCTAATATATTTATTGATTTATTAGAATCTGTGTCAGATTCGTTCTATGGTGCTCGTATTGCGTCCGCTGAGTCGCGTCCGGCAGAGTTGTTCAGGGTGGTCAGGGAGCTAACTCAGCTCCCTCCCGCCCTGAACCAGATCCTTGAACCTTCTAAGGCCTGCTGTGACTTGTTTAACGACTTTTTTGCGGATAAAACCTCTCGTATAAGCGAAGGTCTGAACGCCGACACTTTAGCAGAACCTAGGGTAGAAGTGTCCAGAGCCTCCGTGGACTATGTTAAACTGGATCAGTTTGAGTTGGTGAGTACCGAGGATGTGGACAAGATCCTCGGAAGTGTTCGGAAAACGACCTGCTCTCTTGATCCCTGTCCCTCGTGGTTAGCGGCCCAGGGGGGGCCGGCGGTAACATCTTTGTTACGCCGGATAATTAATACATCTTTAAGGGATGGGCTATTTCCATCGGATCTTAAATTGGCCATAATAAGACCGATCCTAAAAAAGCCCTCCCTTGACCCCCTGGTACATAATAATTATCGGCCTGTTTCGCTGCTACCATTTTTGGGAAAGGTGATCGAGAGGGCGGTTGCGATCCAGCTTCAGGCGGTCTTGGATGAAACGGATTATCTGGACCCATTTCAAACTGGCTTCCGGGCGGGTTACGGGGTTGAGACGGCCATGGTCGCCTTGGTCGATGATCTCCGTCTGGGCATCGACAGGGGAAGCGTGTCCCTGTTGGTGCTCTTGGACATCTCAGCGGCTTTCGATACCATAGACCATGGTATCCTTCTGGGGCGCCTCGCAGAGGTGGGAATCGGGGGCACTGTGCTCCAGTGGTTCCGTTCCTACCTCTCGGGGAGGTCCCAGATGGTGCAGCTGGGAGACGTGTGCTCTGATGAGAGGCCCCTTAAAACTGGGGTCCCTCAAGGGGCCATTCTGTCTCCCATGCTATTTAACATTTACATGAAACCACTGGGAGAGATCATCCGGAGACATGGGGCGCGGGGTTATCAGTACGCTGATGACACCCAAATTATTTTCTCTATGTCTCCGACTGATGCAGTGACTGGGGATGGCGTCTCTCCTCTCGTGGCCTGTCTGGAGTCAGTAATGGGCTGGATGAGGGAAAACCGACTCAAATTGAATCCAGAGAAAACGGAGGTACTAGTGATAGGTTCCCCTGGTCCAGGAATGGCGGTGGTTCCACCTGTCCTGAACGGGGTCACGCTCCCTGTGAAGGACTCCGTCCGCAGTCTGGGGGTGCTTCTTGACTCGTCGCTTCACCTGACTGCTCAGGTGAATGCGACGGTCAAGAGCACTTGTTATCAGCTTAGGCTGATTCGCCAGCTGCGCCCATACCTGGCCCAGAGGGACCTAGAAACTGTTGTACATGCTCTGGTAACTTCGAGACTGGATTTCTGCAACGTACTCTACATGGGGCAACCCTTATACCAAACTCGGAAGCTGCAAATAGTGCAAAATATGGCAGCCCGGCTGGTCACTGGTGCGTCCAGGACCAGCCATATAACACCAGTTTTAAAAGATCTTCATTGGCTGCCCATTCGCTTCCGAGCTCAATATAAGGTGTTGGTAATTACCTATAAAGCCCTAAATGGCTTGGGCCCAGGATACCTAAAGGACCGCCTCTCCCCATACATTCCGCCTCGCACTCTCAGAACGTCTGGGCAGCAGCTACTGAAGGTGCCTAGGGCTAGGTTGGCCTCCACTATTCGGAGGTCATTCTCCATAGCTGCCCCAGCCCTTTGGAATGCGCTGCCCACAGAGCTCCGCTCGTCCACCACCCTGGCCCAATTTAGGAAGGACCTCAAAACCTTCCTATTCCAACAGGCATTCCCCGAGTAAATATCCTGTGGGCCTCCCTCCTCTCTTTCGTGGCCAAGAGGTTGGGCTTTGGGGCTTTACTGTTGGATTGTTTTAAATATGTTTTTATTGGAACTGTTTGTATTTTAATTATGTTGTGAGCCGCCCTGATCGGAGGAAGGGCGGCATATAAATAAAAATTTTATTATTTATTATTAGTGATTTGGATGAGATTCAGCAAGTAGTGGGGTGTTGTTGTTGTTGTTGTTTACTTATATACTGCCTTCCTCCCTATATGTGTACTTAAGGCAGTGCACAACAAATTTAAAACCATACAAATTAAAACAATAAAATTTAAAATAATAGAAAAACATTGAAATGTATAAATATAAAAATTTTAAAATAAACAATTTAAAAAGTTAAAACAATTATGCATTTAAATTTTAAAATATATTAAAAGCTCTAAACAAATATTAAAATGTGAATTACACAGCATTTAAACCCTTGCCAGTCTGAAAAAGCCTGATGGCACAAAAATATTTCTATCTACTGCTTGAACAAGAGCAGGGATGGGGCCATTCTGGCCTCTCTAAGAAGGGAGTTTGGGAGCCTGGGAGCAGCCAATGAAAAGTCCCTCTCGCTTATACCCACTAAATAATAATAATAATAATAATAATAATAATAATAATAATAATAATATTTTTTATTTCTTTCTTCCCACCTCTCCCAATGGATCGAGGCGGGATCACAGCAGAGTTAAAACTACACTTACAATATTGCAGCATTGGTTACTGCACAATTAAAACCACAGCTAAAAATATGAAAACATAAGAACATAAAAGCATAGAAACATAAAAACATAAAACATCAATCAATCATGGGGTCAGCTGTTCTCGTTCCATACTAGTGGTCTTCATAGGAGGTCAGGAAGGTATGCACAGTGAAATGACCCTGAGAGGGTGATGGGGCAGAGAAGGTCCTGTCTGGATGATCTCATAAAAGGTCTTCCAAATAGCTCATAAAAGTCTTCCAAATAGCCTGGACCTAAGCCTTATAGGGTTTTATAGGTCAAAACCAGCACTTTGAATTGTGCCCAGAAACAAACTGGCTCCCTGTAGCCAGCTCTGATTAACAACCTGGCTGCAGTTCTTTGGACAAAATGAAGTTTCTGTACACTTTTCAAAAGCAGTCTCACATAGAACGCATTATAGTAATCTAAATAGGATGTAACCAAGGCATATACCACAGTGGAAAGATCTTATTTCTCAAGGAATGGCACAGTTGGCACACTAGCTTTAACCATGCAAAAGTACTCCTGGTCATTGTTGAAACTTTTATTATTTTAAACTTGTATTTAAAGTTGCTTGGAGGGCTTTTTCTCTTCTCTAAAGAAATAAGTCACCCCTGGACCAGAGTTCTGTCTTTTTGTTTGTTTGTTGTTGTGTGTCTTCAAGTTGTTTCTGACTTGTGGTGATCCTAAGGTGAGCCTAAGTTGTTGTTGTTGTTTTTTGCAAGATTTGTTCAGAGGGGGCTTGTCACTGCCTTCCTCTAAGGCTGAGAGAGTGTGACTTACTGAAGGTCACTCAGTGAATTCCCATGTGGGTATCTGAACCCTGGTCTCCAGAGTGCTACTCCAACACCGAAGTACTACACCACACTGACTCTAAAAAATCAAATTCATTTATAAGTTAAAGGTTTAAAACTGAACCTAATCACATTCATATCATACAAAATTGTTTGCATCTAAGGATGTTGGTCTAAGTATGAGAGGAGAAGTACATTTGTTTTGGATCAAAAGAGAAAATATATTTGGGTTTTTTGGGAGATGGTAGACCATGAGCAGCCCTGGCAGAGACCACAGAGGTCACTGCTTGCACATTTGGGAAATTATACTATTTTAAAGCTAACACACGCTGCCTTGACACCTATTTGTTTCCAATTTGCTCTGCCTGGATAGTACAAAGACAATTGCCTTGGCATTTTCAAAATCAGATGTGAGCAGAGACAGATAAGAAAGCAGGGTAGTGAAACCAGGGTTTGCAGATTTGAAACACCGGAACCATTTCATTTACAGTATGTTGACTGCCATTTCTCTCCTGTCTCTCAACCTGCAGCTTCCCTGTTTCCTCTGATCTTATCTGCAATCATCATAGGAACTCTCTCTCTCTCTCTCTCTCTCTGTGGGATTTTTCTAGCATCACGATATTTGGCATGGCTTGGCTTGAAAGGGCAATAGTGTTGTGCTTCTCCAATGGCTTAGGTGGTAGGAGTCTTTTTGCCTCCCACTCTTCTGCTAGAGAAGAATGAATGTATTTTTCTGCAGCCTTCTGAGAGAGGCAAATTTGAATTAATTGGGGCTAACCATATGCTGAGATTCATATTTCTGGCTGGCTTCATGCTTCTTCACATGCTTCTTAGCAGAAACTTGCTGTTCCATTTACTGTGTTGCACCAGTTGCACCAGTTGCCTGGAATTTACTAGTCACCTGTTCTTTGAACCAATAACCAGTGGTTTCTCGGGGGGGGGGGGGGGGGGGGCTATCCAAATTGGCCTATTTATTTTTAAGGTGATAAATGCTGCACATTGTCTTTATGAGAGATATTTCATCTTCACTTGAGCCTACAATGGGTAATTATGGCCCTGTCCAGACTGGCCTTGAAGCATGTACTGAGTATGTGCTAGGGTTGCCCGGGAGCATCCTTTTCAGATGCTCCCTAACCCTAGGACGTACTCAGTATGTCAAAATGGTGGTGCCCTGTCTACATGGGCACTGCCATTTTGATGTAACGGCTGCGGTGTGGCCATTACGTCCTGGAGCTGCATCAGGCCACTTGTGGTGGCCTAACCACGGCGCAGGAAGGAGCTCTGAAACAGAGCTCCTTCCCAGAGGGCACCTCGTTTCCACGGCAACTAGATTGCTGCAGGAACGGTGCCAGGGGGAAAGGGACCAAGTAGCCCTTTTCTCCCCTGGCTGCGGCTCCCGGGGTGTCCTGGGGCATGAAACCCCAAGGACACCCCTTTTCGGGACCTCCCTGGTCCCAAAAAGTGCCATATTGGGGCGTTTGGGCTGCTGCTGTGGCTGCCCTGGCCCCAATACATTGCGCAAAGGGGCGGCTGCAGCCCGCCCAAATTGGTGGTCTGTATCCGACCTATAAGACTCAAATAAAGCTGCTCTCTTTCTGTCATTTGCCCTTGCCACCTTTCCTAATGGGGTCTTAGCCATTACATAACACTATAGTTATGTGAGTTGAGATATGTAGTACAGTTTCCCTAGCCCAAGGATAGCTGCTGTTCCATTGCCCTTGCGTGCAGCTGTTTGTAAAAGGCAGAACAAGCAATCCTTTATCCTACAGATTTCTCAAGCTGCTCACCAAAGACACTATACATGTTCTCTCTTCAGCTTGTACTTTCACCGGAAGTGCCAATGTATAGACATGATTTGGAATCAAAGTTTCAAGTTAGTACCTTTATGCATACCACAAAATGCACTATACCAACCCAACAACTGCCTCCTATAATTGTCTTCTGAATTAAAGAGAAAGAGAATTCCAACCAACTGGTGAACATTTCATCTTGACTAATACTACATGCCATTAAATTAGTGTCTCTCAGTCCCAGATATCCTTGAACAACTTAAGAGTCAATTGCTACAGCCAACATATAATTAGAAGTTTTCATAGGATCTGAATCTGCAGAATTGTCAGGAAGCCAACAGTGGACTTGTAGTCATGTTTCTGTGGAACAAGTGAACATGCTCATAAAGGGTTATCATCAAAATTGGCAACCCTGCATCTTGTTTCCTCCCCCACATCCCAAATAACACTTATTACAAGTTGCCCTGTGTCATTACACAGAGCATTTCCTCACCTCTGCCACCAGAAACCTGTGGTGTGGAGCAGAAGATGGAAAACATAAAGAAAAATAATCTCAAAACATGGCTAAAGTATATGATTTTACAGAAGGAAGTCTGAAATTTTGTGTTCATTTTAACATTTAGCCTTTCCTCTTACAAGATTTTTTTTAAAAAAGAAACCATCCCATTTAGCGCACAAAGGTGAACTAATTCAGGGGTTACAGCCAATACTTTACCCAATACTAGATGTATGAGACTGTGTTAGATCTCATACAAAACTACAAAATCTCTCCCAAGATGGGAAAATTGGCAAGTTTCTTTGACCAGAAGAACTTTTAAATGTGATATCAATCTGACTCCAAACAGAGTTGTAATTCTAAAGACCCATCATACAAATTACCTTTTTTTGCCTGCTTTAGAGATGCTCTTTCGTGTCTAACCTTTAATTCATTTCTATTGATTTGTACAAATCAGTGCTTAAACTATTTTCCATGAACCACTTTCTGCTATCCTCAGAGTTCCATCACTTGAATCTCTGCATGACAGAAGTAACTAATTATAGTAACATGTCTCTACAAATTTAACTTGAAAGGATGTAGATGAGGATTCAGTAGTTCTCCCAATCAATATGTTTATTTGTGTTTTCCTCTAGAGGCTTTTAAAAGATTCCATTTTTAGGACAATACTGACATCTGCACTCATGAGTTAAATGTAAAAAATACAGAATGACAAAGAGTGATATTTTATATATATATCTATTTGGTTTACAATCAGTAGTATCCTCTGGTCAGTTGACAAGAAAAGTTAAAAACAATTAAAAATGGCCAGGGCAATCCTAAACATCAAACAGAATACAACCCAACCACAATGCCAGTCCAATTGCTCTTGTTAAATCTGATTGTTATTGAAATTTAGAGCAGAACCACTGAATCCATGGACACTGAGAAAGTCAACACTTATGCAAGTTCCATTACTTCAATGGGCTTACAATACTTTGGATGAGGGAGGCGATGATCATTCATTGCAGTTTGGTAAACATTGGCGGGATACACACCGCCATATAGTACGTACTGTATACGTACTAGGGTTAGGAAGGGGCGGTGCTTCCGCACACCCCTAACCCTAGTACGTATACAGTACGTACAAGATGGCGGCGCCCCTTCCACATGGGCGCCGCCATCTTTACGTACTGTACGCATAGCATCCAGACGTGTTGCGGCACTTATGACGTCGCGAATGCGCCTGCGGCGCCTCGCGAGTCATAGATGCGCCGCAGAAAGAAGCTCCGAAATGGAGCTTCTTTTTTGCTCTGCGCGGGAGTCGCGCAATTTGGCTGCTGCGGCTCCCACACGGAGCAAATGGCGGCGGCGGGGGAGCGCCGCAAAGCGGCAGTTTGTATCCCGCCATACAGATTTTTAATGTGAAGTCGAAGGCTTTCATGGGTGGCATCCATAGTGTTTTGTTGGTTTCTCGTGCTATGTGGATATGTTCTAGAAGACTTTATTCCTGACATTTTGCCTGCATCTGTGGCTGACATTTTCAGAGAATTCTCTGAAGATGCCAGCCACAGATGCAGGCAAAACGTCAGGAATAAACTCTTCTAGAACATGGCCATATAGACCAAAAAACCCACAAAAAAACTATACATATTTTTGTTTTCTCATCTTCTCAGACCAGGTGTGAGAATCTTCAGATGGTTCATTTGCAAATGGCCCCCAAAAGCACCAGGCAAGCTAGTCCACAGAAACCCACTAGGAGATCTTGGGCAAGTTACACTCTCTTAGCCTCAGAGGAAGGCATTGGCTAAGCTCCTCTGAACAAGTCATGCCAAGACAAATCTGTGATAGGTTTGCCTTAGGGCTACCATAAGTCATAAATGACTTGGAGGCAAACAACAACAACAACAACAACAACAACAGAGCTAGACCCATGTGAGAGACAGTCTCAATTTCATCCCTGCTGTTTAAGTTCTCAACTTAGTACTGAAGGAATAAAATTGTAAAACCTTCCAGAACGTTGATTCCCAACCCCAACTGAAATGGATAGCCTCTGCCTTGTGGGAAAGACAAAACATTTTAATTTTCTCACACTTCACATGTGAGGATAACAGTAAATATATTTCCTGCTCTTCTTTAGGGTTGAGAAGAATTTTGACAGCAACTTACATCTCTACTTGGGACTAACCATTAAGTGTAGCCTTTTGAAAACTGAATAAAACAGTAATGGCAAAACAGTGAAAGAGCTAAACACATTTGTGTGTTTAGCTCTTATATATTACTGGTGATATAAATCATGTATGTGAAGCCTGTATGGGATGACAGCAGATTACTACCCCCCTCTTCAGTTCCTTCACTATATTAATACTTTGTATTTGGGTTTTTCAAAATAAAAAAGGGGGGAGGGAGATGCTAAAAACACTTTAGATGGGCTTCACCTGTAGAATGACAAGACATAGCAGTTACTTGCATACAGAGTTTCCTGAATTATTGGTAAATTGGAAATGATGTGGTTTTCTCCATTGGACTGGGTGGGAAAAAATTAAATGCCTATGGAATCATTTTATATGAACTAAAATTGTCAAATCTTTCTCTTTCCCAGGGAAGTCTGATTTGAAAGTGGCTTTTGCAAGACATACTGTTAAGGGGAGATAAAGAATTGCACATGGTAAAGGGATTTCTGAGACCTCTATCAAGAAGTGTTAGTAGTCTTGTGAGATATGGCTGTTCAGTGATGTTATGGGCCAGGAAAGGCTTAAGGTGAGGCAAAAAGTTAATGGCATCATGGATTCAAGGGCAAATTGAGATGCACTGAGCTACACCTGATGACTATGGTGGGTTTGTTGGAACTGAAGCCACTTATTGATTTAGAAAAGCAAACAAACTGAGGATATTAGACAACAATAAAATTAATCAAAGATGAGAGTATGCAATTCCATAGAACAGGTATGTACATAGAAACAGCCTTGTATTAGAAGGCACTTTAAGTGTTTCCTATATATACCTGCCTAGGTGAGCTCTATTGAACATAGTGGAATTAGGGACTGTACAGAGAGCCCTGAAGGGCGGCATGCATCCACCCCTATTACTGCCAGATTAGGGCTGTGGCAACCACATGCTGTGGTCCCAATCTGGACTTTGCAGGGCATGAAAAGGAGCCACAAAAGTGTCTCCTTTTTGCACCCTGCAAAGGGTGTTGCCGCAGTTTGGCGGCACTGCTATGGTGCTGCATGATTCCACCCTGCCTGCACAAACTGCTGGTCTGAACAGCCTCATAATGTGCAAATATTGAATTACAATGTATATGGCTAGAAAAGCATTGTTTGCAATTGGACATGTGATTCCTACAATATCTAGTGTTTTATATGATAAAATATCACTAGTAGGGCCTGTTTTTTAAAGTACAGTGTTCCAAAATTCTTAGTGTTCTAACATAAAGGCCCTATGCTCTCCCTCCCATTCAGAACACTCTTTAATTGGAAGAAGGAATCTATACATCTTTGTCAAAGTCTCCTTCCCCCTGAATTTTAGAAAGCCCAGCCACTAGATAGGAATAAAATGTATCTGTTTGTGCTTGAAATTGTCTCTGGATGTTCTATGAAATCTGCAACTTTGTTTATTTTTTAAAAAACCAAACAATCCTGAGAACTATAGCAACAAATCGAATAGTCACCAGAAATGTTTCTTTTGTCTGTTTCCCTCCATCTGTTGAATTTCTCTTAACATTTTGATTTACTGCTGTACTACTGTACTAAAGAATCTGTGATCTAAAGATTTAAATTTTAATATACTGTGTTGTTTTCCCCCCCCCTCTTATTTAAGAATTGTGGGCACCATGTCCTACTACTGTTCTCAAAGTGTCATAAACCTGTGCACATGCTTCAGAATGTCCATTTTTAGAACTTCCCACAATGATTTTCCTTTCAGTAATGACAAGTAAAATGTTCAACATTTAATCAAAAGACAAAATCAGATACACAGGAAGAAGGGTAGAGGTAAATTATTGTTTGGAGTATGATATGCATATTACTGGGGATAATGAAGTATGGGGACATACCAGGCTTGGCAATAGTACCCTGTGGAAAAGATCACTGGATTGTACTCTACAGGCCGAACACGAGTCAACAGTGTGATAGAACTTTTAAAAAGTGGTGGGGAGTATAATTTCCTGGTCAAGGGAAGTAAAAGTTCTACTTTATTTTGCATTAGTCAGACATTGTGTGGAAAACTGCCCAGTTTGGGATGTCAGGGAGAGGTAAACCAAAGTGGGAGATAGCATGGAAAACAAGTCATATTAGGAAACGTTTAATGTGGAGAAAAGAAGGCTGAAATGAGTCAAAATGGGGCTCGACAGACGGGTAGTGAAACGCCGCCCCTGTTTGCCCTGACTCATTGCCGTGGCAACTACACAGCACAGCAATGATCCACTCCCTCTTGGGAGCAAAAAGAACCTGCTTGCACACCATGATGATGCCTCTTCTGGCCAGCACCGTTTGGGCACTCTGACTCCCATGCATCATCATGCCATGCTCCGTGTGGATGGGTGTGCTCCATAAGGGTGCATGGATGGCAAAAGTAGGGCTTGGGGTGTGTGGGCGCCCAGCCCTATCTAGCCCTACTTTCGGACTTGGGCCAGAACAAAGTGCTGGTCTGTTTAGGGGCAATATTAATATTTAAGTATTGGAAGAGTTGGCACACAGAAGAGGACAAAGGCTGCTTCCCCTCAGAGTAGGAATAATGTAATGTGCTTAAGTGATAGCTGGGCTTGTTTTGAGATCAGTGGGGGCTGGGTGACTCCCAGACCTCTCTTGCTTGGCCACTCCCTGACCTGAAGCTTTAGATTTTCTGCACTGAGCAGAGGTTGGACTACATGGTTTAGAGGAGTCCTTCCAGCTCTCTGGTTCTAGCATGATTTGGGTTTGCACATAATACAAAAGTGTAGGAAAAGGGCTGGGATGTTTTCATTATAGGCTTTCTGGAATAGGTTATCACAGGGAGCTATCCCAGGTAGGGAACACAGAAACAGTGTTAGCTTTACAGAGGTGTGTGTGTGTGTTAGATTAAAAAACAAACAAACCCCAGTCAGATGTGGTGTGTGCATGTATGTGTAGTATGGGGTAGAAATGGGGGTGTCTGTGTTGTTGTGGGCCTTCAAGTTGTTTCCAGTTTATGGCAAAACTAAGGCAAAACAATCACAGGGTTTTCTGAGGTTTGGAGTATGTGACTTGCTCAAGGTCACTCAGTGGGTTTCCATGGCTGAGTGGGGATTTGACCCCTGGTCTCCAGAGTCAGAGTCCAATGTTCAAACCATTACACCACGTTAGACCCCTTTCTACATGTCATTGGGGAAGTCTAAAGAAGAAAAAGAAAGCAACTGTAAAAGAATGCAATAACAATAGCTAGGAGTACAAAATTGCTAGGTAATTTTTTTTTAAAAAAAGGGAGGAGGCAAATGTTCTGATCCAAATACCATCTGGCAGAGCTAGCCCAGTTTTTTTAAAAAAAATGTTTCATTTTAAATGGAAAAGCAGTTCCATTCGATGTCACTGTTGGTTAATTTTTAAAACAGCTTTTCTAGAAGGAAATTATCCAAGGTGGTGTCTTAATTGCTTCCACCTGTGACTTGTGGGGCCCCTCTGATGCCATTAGATCTGATGTCAGAAGCCACCCACTGTCCCTAATCATGGAAATGAGAGTGTGCAGAGCAAGGATCTTAGATTGCTGAATCTGTAGATATCGAATCACTCTAGGGTTTGTAATTGCTTATTGTATTAGTTTAGCTGCTTACGCAAGATGTGTTGTGAATTGTAGCTCTAATTTCATTTAAAAATTTTAAAAGATAAATGACCAAGTAATGAAAGAGATGTTCGTTAGGTGGTGAATTGTCAGAGGCTTATGCTTTGCAAGCATTAAAGCCCTCACTATAGTGAAATAGTTTAACCTATAAAAATAAATGAGGGACACAGTGTTTGTATGTGTGTGTGTATATATACAATGTGCTAAGTCAGCGGTTAATCTGTAAATAATATTTTGCCATGCCATCTTCCCAAGGTTGCAGTAACTGTCTACAAAATAAAACCCTTTTCATGGAAATGTCACTTTCAATAAGAATTTAGGAGAGCAAAATGCAAAATACACTGTTATATGTTCTGATTTTTCCCCAGACTGGAACCTTTGACAACCCCAAAGTAAATATTTTCTTTAACTTCAGCAAGGATTATTGTTCAGTTTGGCATCCCAGAAAAGGGTGAAGGGTAAAAAGACAGGCTTAGAGTGTTTTGTCTAGAAGAAATACAAATGGTAGGAAATTTGCAAATCAAATACAGGTTGTGAATGGTTGTTAAAAGCGACACATGGCTATGCCAGGAAAACTGGGTGGAAAAAAAGGATTGTGCAGATCTCAAAGTACTAAGGAGCTAGAGTGAAGGAATGGATTTGTGATGCAGAGAGATTAGTTGTTAGGGAACAGAGGAAGATTTGTCTGCTTTTACCTTAAAACATTAAAACATATTACATGACAATACAAAATGAACAAATTTGATCTCTAGTCTGATTGGAAGCCCTTGGATGGGATCCTACTTGATTTTTAATGCATTTAAAAGTAATATGCATTTCAAAATCTGCTCCTTTGTCATGGCAGCCTTGCAATACAATTTACATGCAAATTGTGAGCTATTATTTTTGTAAGACAAGCTCTCTATAGTGTTAGCATTATTCTGTAGAGATTGAAGGAGGTTAAGAATTGTGGTTAATCTTACTCAGAGTCAAAACAGCAGGAGTTTGACATTGGAAAGAGTCTTAATTGCTTCTAATTTAGATTTATAGTTGATCCTACTGGTAATTCAGGGAGAAAGCAATACACTCAAGGGTGGTTTTCCCTTGTTCAGGTTAACAGCACCCAAAATACTGTTTAAATAAAAGGAGGAAGGAAGAGGAAGGTAAAAAAAGCAATGCGGCAGCATCTTCAAGACTATTGGTTTTTATTTTCTCATGAATTTTCACTGCCATGGGCACCTGCGTGGTATCACAGTGTGTAAACATCTTAATGGCTGACCTGGAACAATGCTTCCTCAGCACATGTACCAAAAACCTCTCGTCTAATTACCATTTCTTGATGATATCTTTGTAAGTTGGCTACACAGAAAGTAATCACTTGAGAAGTTCCACCAGCATTTTAACAATTACCACCTTACCATTATTCTGAGCCTGGAACAACCCACTCAACAAATTCACTGCCTTGACACCTCTGTGCAATTACGCAATGGACTTCTAAGCAGCATACCTAGCAAAAAAGCATTGATCACTACACATACTTAGCCTCCAGTTCCCATCCAGAACACACTACCAAATATATTGTTTACTGCCAAGGCCTCCAATATAATTGAATCTGCTCAGATCCACAAGACACAGACTAAAACCTCTTGGGTTGGCAATAGGCATTTCTCAGACTACAATACTGTAAGGTATATGAGTTGACCTTAACTCATGATGGTCCTGTAAATGAGACACTTCCAAGCCCCCCACTCTGCCCCCCATCCTCAACCGCTCTGTTCAGGTCTGACAGACTCAGGGCTGTGGTATCTTTGATTGAGTCTATACATCTGGCATATGGTCTTCCTCTCTTCCTATTGCCCTCCACCTTTTCAAGCTTTATTGTCTTTTCTAGTGAGTCATAATGTGGCCAAAGTCTTATGATGGAGCTAAAGTATGTCAGCCTCAGTTTAGTCATCTTGGCTTTCATGGAGGCCATGAACTTGATCCAGTCTATGAGCCATTTGTTTGTCTTTTTGGTTGTCCATGGTTTCCTCGGCATTCTTCTCCATCACCACATCTCAAATGAGTTGATCCTCTTTCTGCCTGCCTTCTTCACTGTCAAGTTCTCACACCCAAACATGGTGATGGGAAATACAAAGGCTTGGATGATCTTAACTTTAGTGCTCAGCTTTATATCTTTGCACTTTTGGATCTTGTTTAGTTCTTTCAAAGCTGTCCTTCCTGTCCTAATTTTCTTCTGATTTCTTGACCGCAATACCATTAGGATCAATGATTGATCCAAGGTATGGGAAATCTTTAACTATTTCCATTTCTTCATCATCTAGATTGAATTTATGTAAATTTTCTGTGTTCGTTATATTTGGTTTTTGTCAACATTAACAGTCTTAGCACATTCTTTTTTTTTTACTTTCTTTAGTAATTGTTCCAAGCCTTTGTTGTTTTCTGCTAGTATCATCTGCATATCTCAAAATGTTGATATTTATTCCTCTGATCTCCACTCCTCCTTCTCCTTAGTCTAAATTTTCTCTGTCTATGATGTTTTTTTGCATACAACTTGAACAAGTAGGGCAATACAATGCAGCCTTGCCTGACTCCTTTGTTGATTGGGAACCATTCAGTTTCTATATATTCTGTTTTAATGGTATCTGCTTGTCGTGAGTACAGGGTTTGCATCAAATGTAGTGTCACTCCCATTTCTATGAGCATTCCATAGCTTGTCTTGATCTATGTAGTTAAAGGTTTTCTGTAATCTATAAAGTATCTGCTAATTTTCTTATGGAATTCCCTAGTACACACCGTGCTTGCTTGGGAAATTAATGCTATAGTCCTGTTGTTACCATCAATTGTTTGCAATGTGATTCCTAGTGTCTCTTCCTTTTCTGAACTCTTCTGCACTTCTCAGATTTCTCTCTCCATGTATGATTTGAGTCTATTCTGCAGAATTTTGAATATGACTTTGCTTGCTTAGGAAATTAATGCTATAGTCCTGTAGTTAACACAATTTTTTCAATCTCCTTTTCTGTGGATGGGAATGTATATGAGAATTTTCTGTGGATGGTTGTTTCTAATCTGTGGGCCACTATTTGTTTTCCATATTTATTGGCAGATTTTTGTTGTACCTAAAGTTGATATTGTCTTTGAAATTTGTAGCAATTCTATTGAATGTCATCTGTTCCTGGCTTAATTCCTCCCAGTTGCCTTGAATGCAGCTTTCACTTCTTTATACCTGAACACATATTATCACAGTTCTGTTTCTGAAGAAGTGGGTTTTATATGTACAAAATCTGATGCAAAAATAAAAACCAGTTAGTCTTAAAGGTGCTGTCACATTTCTTCCACCCTTTCTCCTTTATATGCTGCAACAGTCTAACATGGCTACACCTTTGAAAACTTTTTAAATAAGTGTTACTTTTAAAGACATTGAGAACTGAGTGTGGCACACCAGATATTATCCTTTTATTTTCTGATTAATGTGGGATATTGCTATCTCTTTTGTCTGATAGTAATTTCAGATGGAGGGTGCAGATTAACACATTTCAACAGATGAAAAACAACAATGCTAGACAGAGAAAACCAGCAAGCAAAAGGTAAGAAGTCTGGAAACAATTTTTTTTCCTGCTAGAGTATTTTAAGTTCAAGAAAACTATTTGCTTGACCCCACTGCACAAACTGAACCTTAATTGTATAAATAAATCCTATTGTTATTATTATTGTTGTTGTTGTTGTTGTTGTTGTTACTCAGTTGAGAGTTGTGGACTGCAGGCCTGGAATATATATATATATATATATATATATATATATATATATATATATTACTGTCTCATCCTACATTGAAAAGAGTTGCAGCCTGGATGATGATGATGATGATGATGATGATGATGATGATGATGATGATAATAATAGACTTATAAATTACAGCATGCCCAATAAAACCAATAGCAACCAGGAGAAAGAAACAAATGCACAACTAAAATCCAGCCACATTCATTGACGCTTGTGTAAATCAATAGAATTTAACTCAACACTGATATCCCAATAAATTTAGTTCTACCCATATCTTTGGAGGAGTAAAAAAGGGCCTCACTATTATGTTACCATGATAAATGAGATAAGGAGGTGTGGATCTCTCTCAGTTCTGAAAGCATGGTCAAAGCCATACAGTGTTTGGAGGGCCCGCGAGAAGACTAGATGTCAAGATGCTTGGTGGTTTGTATATTCATACCAGCATTTGGAATAGGCAACCATTGCTCATCTTTCAAAACAGGTGTTTTGGTATTGTGCATGCAAGAATGCCTCAGAGCGGGCAGAAGTAATAAAGTCAGAAAGTTTGAGTGACCCAAAATGTCATCTCTGCTTCTTTGCCTATCCCGATTCCTCTGTGATGAAAACTGATACCCTTAGGAATGCTTCCACCTCTTCCCCAGCCCTGAGTAACTTTCCTATCTTTAGAATGGAGCTTCAAGAATAAAGGATTTTACTTTATTTCTCTAAGTCCTTGGCATGTTTGCTTTTTAATCAGAATCTCTAACCCCTGCACACACTCTATCAGTAATCAGTTAGGTGTTCCTCTCACCAGCCTGGTTGATGCCTTTTTCACTAAGGGTAATTTCTAGCTTGTCTTCAAAGGCAGCCCCATGTAGAGCACATTGCAGTAAACCAGATAAAGGATTACAAGGACATGGTCTATAGTGGTTCAGGCCTCATCTGCATAGCCAGAATACTCTGGGGAATCCTGGAGTATTCTGGCCTCAGAGATAACCCCCCCCCCCCATTACCTGTCCCTCTGTTTCTGCACTAGGGCAGCTGTCTGCATGGCTGTCCTGCTGACTTGCCTGGCACATCTATCACCACTACCAGTGGTAGAGAATACCAACCTCCACAATGACCAAAAAACAGACAAATGCATTTGAGGAAGTAGAATTAAGTCTACAAAAGCTTATGCTCCTAACTTCTTTCTTTCAGTTAAGCTCAAAGATGCTACAACATCTCTCTACATACTGAATCTACAGACTAACACAGCTATATCTTTGAATTGAGAAGACAGACAGGTGCGTGTATGTGTGTGTGCATGCATGCTTACACACACACGCACACAGGTATAAAATGGACTTAGCCTGCATATGGCACTGCCTAGGAAACCAGCTAGAATTCAAAAACAGAATTAATAAAAGGAACACTATGTACTTATGCATTCACATATAAGTCTAGAAATTTTAGCCCAAAAAACCCTGACCCCCTCCCCCCCAAAAAAAACACCAACAACCCTGAGCTGACTTATCCACAGGACAATGTAAGTACTGTACTTTAACTCTTATCAAAAAAAGGCACTTTTCCCTGGTGAAAGACAAGAGCGTCCTGGAAACACTGACCCCCTTCTACTTTCTCATCCATCCAACCCTTAGTGTGGGCATAAGCACTTATGCCTGCTGCAGTTTTGTAAGTTCTTTGGCATCATTTGTCTTTGCTTCATCCTTTACATTGTTTGCCTCTACATTTAACCCTCAACTTAATCATGGGTCATACCAAACCTGTCCTCAACTTATACAAGAGGTTATAATTAAGCATATATGGTAATACTTGGTGGCCAAGCAGGGAGGGTGTGTGGGGATAAATGAAAAACATTCTGTTTTTAACATATGCACCATGAGGGGGATATAAGCAGTTAATTTAGTGATATTTCTGTCACACCAAAGGAAAGTGCAAGGGGCATGACCTACATATCTATAGGCCATGTTTGAGAAGATGATCAATGATGACTAGCTGTTGACTCATGCGTTCAGGATCTTGCCAAGAATGGTAGCAAAAACCTCAGTTTAAAAGCCAGTATCAGCAAGTTCACTCTATTGATTAGTGAGTATGGAAACTTCTTTTGAGAAAATCTTAAATATACTTGATTTGCTGCTGAATCAAGTTGTGCCACAGTGAATTGTGAAAGGCTGAATATGGAAGAATAAATCATAATTGGTTACATTTTCCTGTTACATTTTTTCATTTGAAGGCTGAACCGAGTCTTTGAAATGTGCAGTATGCCATCTCCCATTAGTATTCAATCAGTGAAACCAGTGTTTGAAACGAGTATTCAAAACTTGGCATTTAAATTTTGTCCAAAATATGTTTTTATTAAGTGAAAAGACACTTTTATCTTGGTTCCACTGAATCAAGAGATTTGATATTAAATCAAATTTAGCTGCTGCTTTCAAGGATCTTAAAGAAGAAATTAGCCATTGGTGTATTGCCCTTGAGTTTTCCTTGAAATTTCTTTGTCCCCTCTCCACCTGATTATCTTTCCTGGCATATCCTCAAAATAAATGTATAACTGCACATCTTCTTATGGCTCTATGGCAAAAACTTACAAATAACATGTAATTTCTCCCCCTTCATTTCTGTCCCCTTCCACCAATGCATACAAAATAATCTGATCCTTTTGGAAAAGGAAACAGGATTTGATAGCAGAGAAGGCCAACCATCGAATTAGATGGTACTGGCCAGAATGCTGTAGGTGACATATGTTGGAGTAACCCTGGTTCTACCAGCATATGTACTTTTAATGGCATTGTAGAAGGAAACATCCAGTACCTCCCTGCACAGGGTGGAAAATAGCAGCACTGTCTCCTTAGTAACATTATTGCTGCCCTTATGCACCCAAAGAATAGCAGCTTTCTGCTTGGGGCAGAAGCTGTTCCTTCTCTATGGGTGTGTAAATTCAGCTAGAACATGTCCGAATACATACCCACTGCTGATCAGTGTCTGAGGAGACACAGCTGTATCTGAGAGCTTCCTGGCTGCAATTGTACACCAGGGGAAGGAGCCAGAAAAGAAAAGAAAAAACATCTTCTGTTCCAGCAATTGATGGAAGCAAACTGGCAGAGATTTATACATTGTCACTATTCTGTTGGACTTTGGTCACAAAGTTTATTCTCTAGTTCTTTCTATTCACTCACAAGCTGACTACTTCTGGCATTGTTGTTGTTGTAGTTGTTGTTGCTTTCTGCCTTCAAATCAGCTCTGACTCATGACAATCCTATAGTTATCCTATCACCAGGTTTTCTTGGCAAGATTTCATGGAGAAATGAGGAATTGCCATTGCTTTTCTCTGAGGCTGAGTACTGGCTTGCCTAGGGCCACCTAGTGGGTTTTCATGGCTGAGCAGGAATTAGAACTCTGGTCTCCCTGAGTTTTAGTCCAACCCTCAAACCACTATTCCATGCTGGTTCTACCCCTACCTTATCTTATATGAATCTAAGTACTCTCTGTGCTCAGCCCACAACTATTCTGGAAGTCTAGTCTATGTCAAACAATGGATGTGTCTGAAATATAGTACCCAACACGATCAGCAACATATTAAGGATGAAGGATTTTGCTCCTGCCAGTAGTCTTTTTGTCTTTCTGATTGATAGCTTTTTACAGAGGGGACAGACTAGCAGAGGGAAGGGTGGCAAGTACCACAGAGAGGAGAAAAGAACATAATAAATCTGAATAAAATTCAGCAGGGTTTGGGCTTAACATGTTGAGACTTTCCAAACTGTGAGAATTTCTATGCTGAACGTCTCTCATTCCACATTCAGCACCATCACTAGAAGAAATGTCTGCAAAACATATCATGCCTGTATACTTTGCCTTATAGAAAAAGATAATTCTTCCCCAGAGATTTGTGGCTTCCAAGGTTAATTCAAAGTGAAGCCCAAGGTAAGTAATGTACTATAAACCATTTTAAAAAAATATAACTCACTTTATTCAGAATGCTATTTCCTTTGCTACAATTAAAGTAAATCTGGCTTTTAAAGTTTATGGATCAAATTAGATTTGTTTTCTTGAAGGACTCCTCATATTTTTATTCCCCTAGCTTCAAACATTTCGACAAAATTCAGCTTAATTTATTTGCCTTGTTTAACAAATTTGATTTCATGGTGTGCTTATATTTTCCAATAGGGAGCAGAAGCAAAAGCAGAATTGAATGAATTCCAGCCTTCTCGAACATGCCAACTCAGCTTGTTAAACAAAGCTGACATTTTATATCTACTTCCTCTGCTCATGACATGCACTGACAACAAAGCAAGCAAAACAAACACAAGTATTGCTTACACATAAAAAATAATAACAAAAATACTGAGTGAATACCAGGAATATTTACAAGATAGTAAACTATCAAAATAGGGAATTAATGGATGAAATAACACATCCACTGTTTGTTAACACATTAATAAATAAGGCAGTTTAGAACCTCATACTGTAAGTGTGTATTACTGCTACAGGGTATAACGTGGCATGCAATCACCACTTTCTTAATACAGAGGTGGCTAACCTGTGGGCTTCAGCCTAATTTCATAATGGAAATAATTCAAGTAGACCTCAGGCAAGAAACACTGGTCTCTCCCCCATCAGCCTTCTGGGCATGGAAGCAAAAGGAGATGGTGGAAAGAAAGAAGTTAGAAAGGAGTGGCAGAAGGAGACAGAAGAAGGCGTGGTCTTTGTCTTCACTTTCTAACCAATTCTAGCATAGAGCATGGAATGGCAAAACTTGACAGAATCTGCCTCTCCATTCCTGCTTTAATGATACATTGTTCTTGTATACCTTTGTGTACAATTGTATTGGAATATCTGCTCTTGTAATGGCTGAAAGGGTAATTACTTTTGATGAGATGTATCTTGCTGTGATACTTGATAAGTCATCTTCTGGTCTTTTCACAACTGTGTTCTGCTTACTGCTATTCTGGGCTGGCCCCACTGTTATGTAGCTTGGAATGTCCACCAAAGGCTGAGGAACATAAGGAGTATCAAACAATGCCCTCTCCCTCACTGGGGGAACCATTGTCACTGGTTCAGAGAGCCTTACTGTTCACTTTCTGAGCATATCCGGGAAGCAAACTAGCAGATTCTCTAAAATGAGTATTAGTGGGTTCTGGAGAGCCAAGTTGGATAAAAGATATGACCAGAGTACAGCCCTGCAGAATTTGCTAGGCCCCAAATGTCTTGTTCAGATACTCTTCAAAACCAGAGATTGTGACCATGATGGCTTGGAGATTGCCTGGGTCATGGCAGCACAGGTTAGATTAGTCTGCCTACAAAGTCTCACTTTGAGAAATGACTGCTCAGAACTAGGTATTTGGGACTAAAGAAGTTGTGGGATGGGGTAGAATGATGTTATGGAGCCCTAGGAAGGAAGCAGTGGGAAAACGTTTTTTGAAGATGCCAGCCACAAATGCTGGCGAAACGTCAGGAAGAAACTCTTCTAAGCATGGCCACACAGCCTGAAAAACTCACAAAAACAGTGGGGAAAACAGGTCAGCACAATACAAGGAAGTATACTATGGTGGGGTACAGGCCGCCGCCAGTAGGTCCGCAGGGGAGCCGGAGCCTTCACACGGCCCGACTCCCGCGCGGACCGAAAAAGAAGCTCCAAAATGGAGCTTCTTTTCGCGTTTGCGACGTAGCGAGGCGCCAGGGGCGCGCTCGCTACGTCACAAGCGGCGCGACACGTCTGGACGCTGTGCGTCCAGTACGTAAAGATGGCGGCGCCCATGTAGAAGTGGCGCCGCCATCTTGTACGTATACAATACGTACAGGGTTAGGGGGTGGCGGAAGCACCGCCCCTTCCTAACCTAGACGTATATTGTATACGTACTAAATGGTGGTGTTGTATCCCGCAATCTTGCCTCAAGTGGCAGGACACCTATTTTCACTCTCATTTCTGAATCACTGCCATCAACTAGCTGTCAGAACAACTGGGCCAGCTCAAGATATTAACACAGGATGTGACATTCCAATGTCTCTTGGACAAGTGTTTTCTTGAACAGATATTTATTGCCTGTGCAGAAGCTTGGGGAACTGATTTGAAGTAGATTGTTGTTACCAGGTTCTGATTTCTATTAAATTGCCTCAAATATGTTTGATGCTATAGAAAACATTGGAAGGACATTTTATCTGATCAGAGGGTTTATACAATCTGTGGATAAACCAGCACTGGAAAAAGAACATGACGACTGATTTTTTTTTTTAAAAAAAAGTAGCAAAGGAAAATGGAAGGGAAGTGAAAGAGTGAAAGGATAATAGCATGGGAAATGATTTGTTGTGTAAGTGTTTTTTGAAACAGGCTTTGAGGGGAGAGGGAGAAGAATACTTCCACTGAACAGAATGGAGCAACAGACATAACCAAACAGGCCAATGGATATGTTTAGTAAAGGAGACAGAATAGATCCTATTCAGGTGTCCCACCCCATGCGATTCCAGTTGCATGAAGGCATGATAGTGATGTAACTTTTTTACATTCTTCATCCTTGCATGCAAGTTTTCTCTCTGTTGTGGGAGGAAACAAAAAAAGTGTGTTCTTGAGAAGCAATCATGCTTAAAACACACACACACACACACACACACATGGATTCCAAGTGCAGGAAACAATGTTTTCTGGTCAAGACATACTTTTTCTTCTTTGGAAACATTAGGAAATTTGAAAGAGTAGGAACAAAAGAGGAATTTCTGGAGTTTGTATTCAACCTGGATGTGCCCTGTGTTATGGGATAAGTGTTCCATCAGGGAATCCACAGAGGACAAATTTATTTAACTCGCTAATGTTAGGGGAAGTGGGACTGAATCAAGGTAAGTGGCCAGTGAATCATTATTTCTCTCTCTGTGTCTCTCTCTGTTATACTTAAGCATTGTCTTTGTTGGTAGATGAGGCAACAGTGCAATGGGGCATATGCAAACAGAACTGTTTTGTTATTAGGCTGTTAGTCACTTTGTTTGTAGTATTCCACCCAGGACAACAAATGAGGCATCACTGAGAGCTGAGATAGGATAATGCTTTATAGATGGGCCATTAGGTGACAAGCAGACAAGTTGGAATACTTGGATGTATACCAATATAGTCTCACTAAATTTAATAGTACATTTTATAGGAGTCACAGCACTGTCAAGGTAGAAGTACCCAAAGATCATACAGTCTATTACCCTTCCATGCTTAATAGTTTCCAAAACAGATTTGTCAGCTCAGCAGAAGGACTGAGCTTTTTGTCATAAATTGACTCTGCTAAAAGGTGCAAAAAACAAGGTGAATTGTGTTAAATGTTATTGTGGGATAAGAAACTCATTTAATAGAAAGCAGGTGATTTTGCCACAGGGTGCAAGTGAAGGGAGCAGGGGAGGAAAAAGAAGAAAGAAATAGGTTTCAGGCATTGTAACTAGGGGGAAAAAGCTGTTTTTACCCACCCACAAGGGAATTCACCTGAATTCTGATGTTGCTGATTTATTTTGCCTCTGTCCTAGACCCTCTCTCTTTCTCACTCTTCTCCAAAAGGATAGTTCTGCAAGATTGGGACTGTTTCTTAGCTGTGATGAAAGGCATTTCTCCAAGCATTATACGTTCAGCAATACACACTCTTTCTTTCTGCTTGAAGCCAGCTGAGTTTGACAACTCTTCAGTCTATGAATTGCCTACCCCCATCTTTGTTCATTTTCTTTCTTTTTTTTAGTGATTGAAAGGAAGTTTCTTGAGTGATGTGGAAAAAATAGGTTATTTCTTCCTCATTAATACATAGAACACATTGCCTGTAAAAATCCAAGATAAATGGGAAACTGTGTGATCTCTGCTATCCACCTGTGTTCCAAATACAGTGAAACTGGTTTAAGGCGACTCCAACAGGCTGGGACTCGGTATTCATAATCAACAACACAGCTCAGTTTCTCTCCACAGTTTTAAAAATTTAACTACAATATCTGTAGAACACATATATTTTCCATATTGGATTAAAGAAATTCCCAAACTAATGTACATACAAATTTTCCAAGCTTTTTCATAGGATATGTTTGCTTGAATCTGCAGTTATTAGATTATGCATTGCCCTACAAGACAACAGGAGGTTATGGGCTATGCTCGGAGAAGACACACTGAAATCCATGAGACTTAACTTGTCAACTTGCCCCAATGATTTCTGAGGGTCTACTCTAAGCATGATTAGATTTTGAACAATGTGTTGATGCCTAGTGCTGTTTCTGAATTTCAGCTATGAAAATGTAAGCTATATTCTGTAAGTATAATGTTTGTTGTTGTCATTGTTGTGTGCTATGTGCCTTCAAGTTGTTTCTAACTTATGGTGACCCTAAGGTGAACCTATCATGGGGTTTTCTGGGGCTAAGAGTGTGTGACTTACCCAAGATCACCAAGTGGGTTTCCATGGCTGAATGAGGAATCAAACCTTGGATTCCAGGGTCATTTTAGTGCCTGAAACCACTACACCACACTGGCTCTCAAGCATAATGTCAGCAAATATTATAATAAAGATACTATGTGGAGTAGCTAGATATCAACTGCATGGCTGAATGCCAGGTCAGTCTATAATAAACAACCACCATCCATGACTCTGGTTATGAATGAACATGCTGATGTATTACAGAGACCTGGTTGGATGAGTCAAGTGGTCAATCTGGATATTCAATGCTGCATCAGCCATGACTGGGGAAAGGAGTGAGTGAGGAATTACTGTCATCCATAAGGATTTTATCACTCTCCCAAGGAATCCCACTCATTCTAGCACTGACTTTGAGAGTTTGTACCAGTGTGGTACAGTTGTTTGAGCACTGGACTATGACTATGGAGACCATCCCCACTCAGCCATGGATACCCAGTGAGTGATTTTGGGCTACTTGCGCACTCTCAGCCTCAAAGAAAAGGAAAACCAAACCCCTTCTGAACAAATCTTGTCAACAAACGCCCATAACGGATTAACCTTAGGATTGCCATAAGTCAGAAATGATTTGAAGGCACACTACAACAAAACAACAAACCTTAAATTGAGCCAAAGAAACAGAATGGGATGCAATTAGTATACCACCTATCTACCACCTAGCATCTCCTGCCTGAGCTGGCTGAGGTGGTTTCATATGTGACGTTGGAGAACCGCAGGCCTATGGTTCTGAGGAATTTCAGCGTCCATGCTGTGGCTGCCCTGACAGGATCTGCTCAGAATTTCATGGCTAGCCTGACAACCATGGGGCTTTCTCAGTATGTCATTGGTCTGATCTATGTGGCAGGACATACCTTTGGCTTATTTTTTTTTTCAATTGGATGGATGGAGGGTGATCTGGTTTTAGGTGGGTATATGACAATCCTACTGTCATGGTTAGATCACTTCCTTGTCAAGTGACGGTAGCAGACCTTCCTTTCTGAGATGTGGGAGATTAATTAAAATGGTCTGCCCACAGAGATGTGGGGAATCTGAGGATTCTTGAATGCTCTGGTGGATTTTCTGGCTGACAGGGCTGGCAAATTCCATTGAGGCTTTGGGCTCAGTATGGAATGATGAGATGGAAAGGGCCATTGATGCAATCACTCCTAAGCTCCTAGTCTGGTGCAAAATCAATTAACTTTGATTTTGTTGGAATTTTCTTTCTTGAGATTTGTTAGAAAATTCAGGAAAGTAGGAGAGATTGCTTAATCTCACCAGCAAAGCAAACACAGCAGAGTATAGGTGAGCAGGAAACTAGATCCACATTGTCTCCCAAACCCACATGTCCCCAAATTTAAACAGGATCTCTAGTTAGAGTGAAATAAAAAACAAGTTTACTTAGAAAAATCACTTGTATGAAGACATAGGTCTAACTTCATGTTGCAAAGAAAATGAGGTAGAAAAATTAACTACATGTGTTTTTTTAAAGAAAGTTTCCCTTTGCATGCAAGGGAGGGCATGCTTCTCCAGACAAGAACAAAGAGAGAAGAGAATTCTCAAGGGACAAATGGTAAGATGTGCTCTTAGTAAAAATGAAATTAGGAGGGCCTGTTAGTAAGCAATACAACTACCATAGACATGCATTTATATTCCTAGAAGGTCTCAGCATGCGAAGTTGCTATATATCCCAACAGATTTACAGGAGCTCTATGGACAAATGCTAGAGTGCAAGTGACATAGGTCACTGTGTTTAGATCTATGCAGCCCTCCAGATATCATTGATCTGAAACTTCCTGCCGCCCTAGCCAATAATGAGGAATGCTAGGATCTGCAGTCTATCACCATCTGGGAGGCTGACATTGCACACTTGAGGGATAAAAATAGAAGATGGATAATTGCAGGTACAGATGTAAGATTTAACTGTCAGTCTAATTGGTTTCTGTTGATGGAAAATACAGTGGGTCCTTGTTATCTGCTGGAGTTTGGTTCCAGGATCCCCAATGGATAACAAAAGTCCCATTAAATATTATGGCGTAGCAAAATGGTGTCCCTTATATAAAATAGAAAATCAAGGTTTGATATTTGGAATTTATACTTTTTTAAAAATACTTTCAAGCTGTGGATGCTTGAATTCATGGATAAAAAAATCCTTGGATAAGGAGGGCTGACTGTACACCATCTTGTCTTTTTCCTCATCCAGAAAAAAGTCATGGTCTGGCCAAAAGTAGCTGAGTACAAAAATCTTTTATGACATCTCCTTAATTGACCAAAAAAGTATATTTCAGGCATTCTTTTCCAAACCCCTTGCTAGGGTTCCATTTCAGGTTGTAGGCTATAATGTAAGAAAACATTTGTGGGATACAAAGGCTTAAGCACTGCACACAGAACCCTTTAAATTCCCTTTAAAACACAGAATCCCTGCAATAGTGGATCACTGGCAGCATTCCAGCATTACTGTAAGATGCTTTGCATCATGGAAGAAAAGTGGGATATAAACTGAATGGTAAAGTGATTAGCTTCATAACGAAACTAACCATGAATATAACTTTGTGAGTGCATGTTTCTGTACCCTTTGATGGATCAGGAGAATGTTTTTTAAAAAACTGAATTGCTCCTGTGCCCATTTGATTTTTGGAGGAGAATCTTGGGGAGAACTATGTATATTATTCAATGAAGGAAGGGGAAGATTGCCCTGAATAAACAAAATGAAAATGAAAATGAAAAAAAAAAGCTTCCAAATCATCAAATTTTGACTTGGTTATGGCTTGGCAGCTAAGTCTTAGATTTTTGCATTGCTGACTCTAGTTTTTCTCCCCAGTGTGCTTCAGAACAGGGATCACAATGAAACACAACTTGTCTACCAGCTGCAGTTCAGCATCCAGCTGTGTTCACACAAATTACCTGTTTTAACAAGATTTAACATACACTTTCAGCAAATTGCAGTAACACAGCTTAAAACCTCTGGCACTTTGTGATAAAAGAATAGCCTACCCAGAACCTTGCAGGAAAATTTGTTAATGGAAAGGACAGCTGCTCAGGTAAGTGGTTTGAATAGGGAAATGAATTTATTGTTGCCTGTCACAAGGCTTCTCCCTGTCAGTGCCCCGAGGCCACCTTTTTACCTGAGAAACATCTGAAGGTTCCTTGTAAATGATACTGGCACAATATCCACCCTTAATACAACTTCCTAAATGTCTAAGGGCTTAGGTCCCCAATGTCTTTCTCTTATAAGTTTTAAAACTGTGGTAGCATGTTTCTTGTGCTTTTATTGTTATAAATTCATTCAGGCAAAAACTCTTCTTGAAACCAGCAAACATTGGAGTTTATTGCATTGCCTTTGCTCCTGCAATAGATGTGGGGTGTATCTTTAAGAAGGTAGATCTTATCACATTTCCCCATTGCCAGGCAGTCCACAGCCTGTATGCAACCCAGGATTCTGCCACATCTTTTCAAGAATAAGAAAATCCCATTCTTGAAAAGATGTAGGAGAAGCCTGGAGAAACCTGGGTTGTATACAGGCTGTGTACTGGCCAGAGACAGGGAAATGTGATAAGATCTAGTTTCTTAAAAGTTACATCCCTTGTCTGTTGCTGGAGCAAAGGCAATGTGATAAAATCCATTAACTTTATTTACAAGCATGTAGCAAAAATGTAGTTTATTCAAGATAAGTTTCATGGATAGTATGGTTACAATAGTTACAATGCATCAATAGTTGCAGATACACGTGCTTTGCTTTATGCGGGAAAGGAAGGAGCAGGCCAGGCACGTGCCAGCTCCAACAAGCCTCTGAAGGGAGAGGCTGGGTGTGCGTGCCGGGCCACAGGGCTCCCCTTTGGCCTCCTCAGAGGCCTGGGAAGGAAGGAGCAGGCTGGGTGTGTGCCAGCTCCAGAGGGGCTTCGGAAGGGCTGGAAGGCAGGAGGAAGCTGGGTACATGCACTGGGCCACAGGGCTCTCTTCCGGCCTGAGGAAGCTGGGCTTAACCCGACGTATAAGACGACCCCCAACTTTTGACAAGATTTAAAAGGGTTTAAACGTCGTCTTAAACGCTGGAAAATACGGCAATTTTTTCCTCTTCCTCCCATTAATGAAGCTGTTAGAAATAACTGGAAGATGTTTATGTGGATTTATCAAGGTCATCTGCACAAAGCCTACATGTGTATCAGATGCATGGAAGTTGGGATTGAAGCCAATGGGGATTACAGTGACCCCCTGCACATTGCCCATCTCTTGTTTTGGTCAACTGAATAAAGCATTTGTTTCCTTTTTCTGGATTCTTTCTGCAAAAACGACAGTGATGTCTCCTAAAGTGAGCTAGGTGAATAGAAGGAGATAAAATCCTGCAAATGGAATATAACCCTAAATTCAATTGAACAAGTCAACATGATTTTATTAACTCTGGTAAAACAAAACACAACAAAACATAATGTAAAGAGTGCAGGGGTAGGTTAACGAAAGAAAAAATAAATTTAAAATCAATCTTATTTTAGCAGCAACTGCTCAGTGGCTTGCATATACAAAAATTAATCTTGTTTTGGAACAACAGGAAGTACACAATAGAAAATAAGGTTAAGATTGATTCTGAAGCTAGACAGCTTTGTTGCCTGTTTGGGAATACACAAAGGAAGGAGAGAAAAAATTCAACTCATCCTAGATAAATTATCAATTTTTTATAATATTGTTAATGTTTGTGGCATAAAAGAAAAAGATCAAAGCAGAAGTTTTCAAGTCAGCAGATGAACATTGTGCAATATCATCTATCCTCAGAATAAATGTGGCATTTATTATTATGCTGTTTATGCTGCAAATAAGAGACTTATTTTCCATTTCCAGCCTGAAACTTTTATTACAAAATATGTCAAAAATCTTTCTTTCTTTTGTTTCTTCTCTCTCAAACTGTCATTTCCTCCCTTTCTTCCTGATTATAAATGGACTGTAAGATCCATGGAAGTTAATGGAAATTGTTCTCTGTTGCCAAAAGATATATGCTTTGCAGCAATCTTTGCTACTATTTGTTAACTGTAAAGCTGCAGTGCCCAGTGCTATGGGACAGCAATACATGCTCTTAATATTTATTTACAATATTTATAGATTGCTTATATTTCAAAGCAGTGTGCCATATCTTTGTAAAAAACAAAAACATAATAACTCTTTTCTAATGTATTTCCAAAAACCAGAGTTGACCCTACTTTTGGGCAGACTGAAGCAGCTACTTGCAATAGCAGGTGCTATGAAATGAACAGAAGTAGTTATGTGTTAAAAGAAAGAATTCCATGTGCCAAACAGAATGCCATACACACACTGATTTGTCCGCTTGTCTCAAGAGTATTGGAAGATGCTCTTATGTCATTCAAGTTGAAATGAAACCCAACCACTACTGTCTGGAATGGCTTCTTTCTGAGAAATGCAGGTGGTAGGCACAATTATATACCTTCCAACTGACCTGATTTGATAGGGGCATTCCCAATTAACCCTCTAACCATCCACCTTTTTAGCTACTTTTAAAATGAAGACCACCTTTAATTAATCTCTTTTGGGGGGAGAATGTTCCATACAGCATTTTGCTACCACCATACCTCCATCATATGGAATCCGGGGATTTGTAATTTGGTGAGTCAGGTGGGATACGGACCGCCCCTTTGGGGCAGCCTGCACCCACCCTTTTCCCTGATGGATAGGGGCCTCAGCTGCCACAGCAGCAGCCCCGGAGGCCCCGATCCACCGCTTTCCCTGGCCTTGGGGAAGCAGCAAAATGCTGATTCCCCGCGGCCTGGAAAGGGGTGTCCTTGGGGCTTCATTCCCCAAGGAAACCCCGACAGTGGTGGGGAAAGGGAGAAAGGGGCCGTTTGGCCCCTTCCTCTCTGTATTGCTGGCGCGACTGTTTAAAGGCCGCGCCAGTGATACGCATGGCGGAAGGAGCTCCAAAACGGAGCTCCTTCTGGTGCTGCTGAAAGGGTGCCACAAGCACCCTGCAGCGGTGCCAGGATGTCACATCCGCGCCATGCTGTTTGGCTGCGGTGCGGCCGTGATGTAATGGTGGTGCCCATGTAGACAGGGTGCCACCATTACAACACCACGGTTACACGCTAGGGTTGCAAGGCATCTGGAAAGGAAGCCCCGAGGCAACCCTAGCACGTATCCAGTCCGACGCTTTGAGCCGGTCTGGATACCACCTCAGTTGAGCTATTTGGTAAAGAATTCTAAGGCCTAGGACAGATGGTCCAAAAGTGGCATGCTGCCGCCAATACTAGGGTTCAGGAATGAGCAGTAACTGCATGCTCCCGAACCCTAGTGTATAACGGCGGTGGCATCATGGTGGTGTTCCGTCCACATGGCTGCCACCTTAATGATGTAACTGACATGCAGCATACAGACATTGCTGTGTGTGATGCTTACATTGCCGGTGCGACAATGGTGTACCCATGACGTGTGCTGGGTGCCTTAAAATGAACCCCGTTTTTCTGGGTTCTTTTTATTGCAGAGGGACACCACATGGTTTGGGTGCTGCAGCGTCCTTCTGAAGTTAAAATGGATGCCTTCAGCCCACCCTTTCAGAGCGGTATGTACCATGCCTAAGTAACCCTCCCTAAATTGCACATTCCAGGATGGAGCCATGGCACTTAAATTGAAACATAGTTCTATAATTGTGTATATACATTCTAACTTTCTGATTTGGCAGGAGAGTCTTGATTAATCTTCTGCCATCCTACTTTTTCAGCTGTTTTAAAAATGCTCCATTTTCTCTCTCCTTCCCCCACTTTCCTCCTTTATCCTCAGGTTTTTTCAATTGCTGAAAACTGAGTTCTAAGTACAAAAATAGTTTGTACTCAATTAACTCAACATGGAGAGTGGAGAGGAGGAGGTGAAATCTTGTCCTTTCTAGTAGGCTCAAGCAAAAGCAAACTGATGCAGCCTCTCCCAGTAATTGTATTATTCCTCAATAATACCTTTTGCCCCCTTGACCATACTCTGATGCTACTTGCCCACATGTATTCCATTTCATCTATGAAATGTTGAAGTCCTAGCTCAACCAGAAACACACTATTATCTCAATTTGTTGATGAAAGGAATGAAATCAAAGGATAGAGGCCCAGTTCAGACACAGTAGATAATCATGGTTTGCCATTTTGAGAATGCTTGCACATTTCCAAATCCTCTCTTTGTCTCCAGATCCATAAAAGAGAAATTTAAAAAATAATTCTCACTTTACATTCTTGTAAAGCTAACAAACATAAAAGCTATCAACCTGCAGGGGTTTTTTTTTAAAAAAGACTAGAAAAAAAAACCCCCCCCCCCCCCCATACCACAACACTCCTCAGCAATGTGAGGGGAATTTCCATATGTTTCTGCCTTTTTCTGAGCCATTATGAGTCCAGCCAAGGCCTTTTTCAACAGGAAGAGACAAAAATGCCATCAGCAGAAAATATCTAGCAAAATTTGTTGCGAAACCCTCAGGAGTCAGGGGAGCAAGTTTACTATGTTTTGGCCCTTGTTGACCTGTTATAGGTTTGGAAGAGAGCCCTTTTAAACAGGAAATGACCTGGAAATGCCATTAATGGAACTAGCAAAATTGTCCATTTGAGGGCAAATTTTGTCCTAAGATTTGGAGGGTCATAGGTACCACAAAAATGATCTTGGAGGATGATTTCCTCACCCCTAGGTTATATGCAGGTGAGGAACAGAATGTTGCCTTCCTTCTCCATCAACCAACCTAGAAGTCCTTGTATTTGTCTGAATACAGTTCTTGGGCACTAGTAGCTACCATGTTAATAATTATATACAAAAGTGTTTTAGAACTAAGTAGCTATTCATGTGCTAGGCTATACCTACTCCCGTATTCAATCTGTACATTTCTAAATAAACTGAAATATTGTAAAATGCCAGTAACTTTGGACAATCTCTGACACAAAGGATATGAAAAGAAATTGAATATCTTATTACTTGTAGAAGTGGGAGAAGTGAAGCATTATGTTGGTTAAGTAACCACATAAGGATGAATCACATTTTCCTAAATTGGCCATAACAGGACTTTGGTTAATTCTAAAGAGAAACTAAAGCTTTCAGTCTCATCTTTGCACTGTAAAGGAAAACACGTGGGAGAAGAGAATCAGCCTGAAGAGGTTTCAAGCTTCTTCTTTTAATGGGAAACAGTGGTTTTTCTCTAAGTCTGAACTGGGATGGGGAGTTGTCCAAGACTTTCCATTATGTCTGTCACAGCACCAGGGGCTGAACAAAATATTTGTTGGTCAAGAACATTACTCATTCCATTACATTTCTCCTCTTTTAGAAAGCTAGAGGGCTTCACTTTTCAATAACTAAAGTCAGTAGAGAAAAGATTGCTCCAATTTCTCATCTGTATATATTACCAACAAGTAAGGAATAGGGGATCAGTCCTATCTGACAGCTAAAAGGTAAATATAGCATGTATTTGTCCAGAAGTTTTTATCTGTAACAGAGCTAAGCATGAAGTGAAAGATAACTAACAGCTTTTTCTTCTATAGTCTTCAATGAGAACTTTAATCTCCTCCTTAGCCAACCTCATGTTTTGCTTAGAGGTCAAGACTTAGGTTATGGTGTGGTGTCCTACAGTCCTTCACAGTTTGCATAGTCTTGAACCTAAGCCTGATTTATCTCTGGTTGTCTCTAAACCTGGAAATGATTTGTCATTCACACCATCCTTGGTACTAATAACTGCTATTGCTATGTAGATCTTGGATATGGCACATTACTTGAGTGTAGGTATCTTTAGGATCATTTGACATAATATATAAAAATGGTAGATAGTATGAAAAATTTGTAAACCAGTTGTTTCCTCTCAGTGAAAGAATAGCCTCTGCTTTATTTCTTTGGGACAACGTAAGTGATACAAACAAAGATACCTTGCACAGAATCTCCCCTCTCTACTATCTGGCTATTCACTTTCAGATGTCAACAATATACAGTATAAAGGCATTACATGGCAATGGAGTCTAATGAGCTAACCTGTTTTGTGTGTGTGATTGTGTGTGAGTGTGTGAATTGTGCTATTTTTACAATAGATCCAGCTGTGGATTCATGTGGCCTAAGTATGGTTGTCATATGGTGCAGGGATCTCAGTCATCAACTATTTCTTGATTCCATTTACAGGCAAAAATTACAGTAGTTTTAAACAAATGCTTCTCTACAGTATTTTCACTGTATTAAAATATCGTGAATTTATTATTCAGAAAAAAAGACATGGAGTTTATTTATTTATTTATTTATTTTGTGAACAAAACCTGTTTTTTTATCAGAAAACAAGTTTCCTGCACAAAGTTTTCTGTGCAGGAACCACATTTCCTGAACAGAAAACAGGAAGAGTTTGTTGTTGTTATTGGCACAAAAAGCTTTATAGATTTTTCTCCATGTAATAATTTCTCTGACTTCAAGGTGTACTGAATGAACATATCCAGTCTCTTCAAATCCTCATGTATCAGTTGAGGAACTGACACGAAGAAACAAGCAGGCCTGGTCATGATGCCTTGTGAGGAAAGAGAATAGGAAGACCAAGTGATTCATACTCCCTTTTCTGTTTCTACTTTGTGTAATGACCCACCATGAACTTTTACAGTTTGCTCTCTCTCCTTGTTAGATGTCCCATCAATAAAAGTGTGATCATTTACTGTGAAAATTCCACTTTGGAAATTACTACACTTTGTGCAGATTACCAGGACTTCTGTCTTCTTTTGCATTATGCCAGTTCAAAGATGCAAGAAGAGATCAAAGGCTTCATAAATATAAACCACTCCATCTGCTCACTTGTAATTATCTTCATATAGTTGTGGTACATTTTGTGCTATTCCCCTTCTTAAACATTCACACACCCTTCATACTCTTTGGCATGTCATCACCCTCACTGACAGTCATGCCTAATTAATGGTATTTTTGTTCCACATTCATGTAGCTGTTTCAGATGACATGAGATGACATTTTTGCTGAAGTTACAATCAAATCCCTTCTGTCTTTTTCTCTATTGAAAGGTAGTGATTTACCAAATCATCTCTGTTGCCACTTTTGTTTAACTTATCCTCCCTTTCCAAAATTTACTTCCATATCTTTTTCTCTTTCTCTGCACACAAAGCTTCTGTGGACTATTTAATTAGAAACTCTTTGTAATTACAATATTACTGAAGTGTTAATTGATATCTGAACAATTAATTCAGTCATATTATTCTTGCCTAAATCTCATTATAGTAGCAAAATGCAGAGCAACTTACTTTGTTCAAAGTTCTCATTTCTAAACTTCTTTATCTCTGAAACTGATTAAGAGACAGTTTCTTTTTCCTCTTCAGTAATAGATCATTTTAAGCACTGTAATTTCTGCCAGTTGGTGATGAACATTCCAGTTCTGTTTCCTAACATATACCATAGTGCTGCTATTCCACTTTAACTGCTTTGGCTGTCTCCTGTTGCATTTTGAGATTTGCTATTTAAGGAGGGGCATTTATAATTATCAGCCAGAGAGCTCTTAGACTTCACTGAACTGCAAACCTCAGAATGCAACAGGAGGCAGCCAGACCAGTTAAAGTAGAATAGTGGCACTATAAGTGTGTAGTGCAGTAATGTGGCATATAGGTGTTTTTTTTGTGTGTGTGTGTGTGGTTTTTTTGGGCTATATGGCCATGTTCTAGAAAGGTTTATTCCTACATTTTGCCTGCATCTGTGGCTGGCATCTTTCTGAAGATGCCAGCCACATAGCCTGAAAAACCCACAAAAAACTATGGATGCTGATGCTGACCATGAAAGTGCAAGATCTGAGAAATCAAAGGGAAATTTACACCAAAATGGAGATTGAAAAGAAATAAAAAGATGATGGGAACAATAAATTGAATAACAATATGTATGTAGAAAGATCTTGTAGCACCTTTGAGACTAACTAAAGAAAGAAGTTGGCAGCATGAGCTTTCATAGACTAACAGCCTTGACAAACCAGTTGGAAAGGCCGGCATGGGGGTGGAGTGGAAGCGTGACACATGTCTGGACTTCACCCCATGCTGACATGATGCCGCGCACTCCACCATATGGCGGGCAGTGTCTTAGCGCTCTTCTGGTGCTGCATCTAGATGATGCAGCACTAAAGGAGCACCAAAAAGTCATGGCGCCAGTGGCTACCCTTTCTGTGGCATGTAGTTGCCACGGCCCCAATCCAATGCTAAAAAGTGTGGCTGCAGACACTACTTCCTCAGTTGCATTTGAAACAGATAGAGGGGAGAAACAAATGGCCCTGAAGGGGCAACTTGAAGTCGCTCCTTCTGAAGACAGATTAGTGCCATGGCAAACACACACCACAGCCCCAATCCACCTTGAAGTTGGCCAAAAAAGGAGTTGCAAAGATCTTCTCCTTTTTCAGATGGCAAAAAAATTGGTTTTTCCTGTCCTGCTGTGACCTGAAGCTGGCTGCAAGCTGCTCCAGCGGCACATGGCATATAAATGCAGTACTGCTGCAGAGTCTTGAAGCCGTTCATGTCTGGGCAGCTGCCCAGCTTCCACGTGGCTTCAGGGTATCATCAGAGTGTGTGGCTTCTAAACAAAATTTGTTTTGTTCTGTTTTGTTTTTGTCTTGTAATAATTTGTATGTGTTAATGTTGTTTAATTAGTTGGTTTTAATTATAATTGATTTAATAATTTTTTAAGGGGGGGAGGGAATTTTGATCTACAATGTATTGCATTTTATCATTGTTAGCCGCCCCGATTGACCTCAAGAGGCGGGATATAAATTATTATTATTATTATTATTATTATTATTATTATTATTATTTCGCGGAAGCCATCGTTTGTGGGCTGTCTTCCAGCCCTAGTCTTCTGAAACCCCAGGCTGCCAACTTTCTTCTTTAGTTAGTCTCAAAGTAGTTTACAAGATCTCCCTGCATAATGAATTCTACAGACTAACAATGGCTATAAATTGATTCTACCAATATAGAACAGAGGAAATATGAAAGATTAATTCAAGGAGAAAACATTGAAGATAAACTCAACAATTTTTGAAAGTGAAATGGAGACTGCACACAAAACACCTAGGGGAAATAAATCATCAGAAACAGATGAGATACCAATAGAGCTGTTTCAAGCTAAAGAAACACCACATTATAAACTTAAATCTGTCAACAAATATACAAACCAAAACAATGGTCTACAGACTGGAAACATAAAAAAATAATGGCATTAAGGATCATATTGCAAATATATCTTGGAAAAGGCCCCTCCCTTTTTTCAAAACACATTAACAATTATGTAAATAATATTAATTCAATCTGTGTCTGACGCATCTCAGCAACGGAAAGGGGGGGTTTAGTTCGCATAGTAAGGAGAAAGTTGAATAAGTATTCATTCCCCCCTGTGCCATGAACTCTTGATCTTGAATTTCACTGTGCAATGTTTCTTACTGAGTAGATAGATGATGCTGACCCTTGACTTCTGGTTATTCTACTATCTTAATTAGGAGTTTTCCGCCAATTTAGTACTGGCATTTAGTGTGGCACTTAGTACTAAAATATGGTACAGTACTGCGTACTGGAATCAGAATGGTGGGAGTTATAAGCCGAGGATTGCTGGCTATTGGGGTGATGGAGCCTATTCTTTTTTTTTAAAAAAATAAGAGTATCCAAACACAAATATTATTGTGTTCTCAGAAAAGGCAAAGGGTGCTCAACCTGAGGATAATGGAGCCAGAGGACAGAATAGAGGAGATTTCAGCTCAGGATAAGTAAAGAAGATAGTAGAGAAATATCTTATTATCTAAATGAATTTAAGTCTCCAGGACCAGATGAACTCCATCCAAGGGTATTAAAAGAACTGACAAATGTAATATCGGAGCCATTGGCATAATCTTTGAAAACCCTGGAAAACAGGAGAGATCCCAGCAGACTGGCGAGGGCAAACTGTCCCCATCTTCAAAAAGGGAAAAAAGAGGATCCCACATTATCGTCCAGTTAGTCTGACACAGTACTAGGAAAGATCTGGAGCAGATCATTAAACAGAGAGTCTGTGAAACATCTAGAAGGCACTGCCATAATCAAAAAAAGTCAACATGGGGTTCAGAGAAACAGTCATTGCAGACAAACCTAATCTCTTTCTTTGATAAAATTCCAGCTTGGTAGATGAAGGGAAGGCTGTGGATATAGTATATATTGATTCAGTAAGGCCTTTGCACAAGTTCCCCCATGACATTCTGTGCAAACAATCAAGCTTGTAAAATGTGGGCTAGACAAAGGAACTGTTAAAGGGATCTGTAATTGGTTGACCGGCCGAACCAAGAGTGCTCAACAATGGCTCCTTTTTCATCCTGGAGAAAAGTGACCAGTGGGTCCCACAGGGCTCTGTCCTGGGCCCAGTGCTATTCAACATTTTATCAATGAACCTGGATGAAAGATTGGAAGCATCTTATCAAATTGCAGATGACAACCAAATTAGGGGAATAGCTAATACCCCAGAGGACAGGATCAAGATTCAAAATGACCTGAATAACTAGAAAGCTGGGCCAAAGCTAACAAAATGTAAATTCAACACGAGAAATGTAAGGTATTGCACTTAGGGCGGAAAAAATAAAATGACACAGATATAGGATGGGTTGACACCTGGCGGAATAAAACACATGTGAAAAGGGATCTAGGAGTCCAAAGGTAGACCACAAAGTTGACATGAGTCAACAGTGTGATGCGGAGCTTAAAAAAGAGGCCAATGCTATTTTAGGCTGCATCAATAGAAGTATAGTGTCTAGATCAAGAGAAGTATCAGTGCCACTGTATTTGCTTTGGTCAGGCCCCACCTAGAAATTTGTGTCCAGTTCTGGGCCCACACCATCAGAAAAGGACATTGAAAACTGGAGCGTGTCAAAAGGAGGGCGACAAAAATGGTGAAGGGTCTGGAAACCATGCCCTATGAGGAAACGACTTAGGGAGCTGGGGATGTTTAGCCCTGGAGAAAAGAAGGCTTAAGAGGTGATATGATCGCCCTGTTTTAAATATTTGAAGGGATGTCATATTGAAGAGGGAGCAAGCTTGTTTTTCTGCTGCTCCAGAGAACAGACCGGAACAAATGGATGCAAAGCTACAGGAAAGGATTCCACCTGAACATTAGGAGAGGAACTTCCTGACAGTAAGGGCTGTTCGACAATGGAATGCACTCCCTCGGAGGGTGATAGAGTCCTTTCCTTGGAAGTCTTTAAAACAGAGGCTGGATGGCCATCTGTCAGGGAATGCTTTGATTTGGATTTCTGCCTGCCTGGCAGGGGGTTGGACTGGATGGCCCTAGTGTCTCTTCTCTTCCAACTCTATGATTCTATGATTCTATGATTCTAATAACAGCCCAGCATCTACAACAACTGTATAAGGTTAGTTCAGTTCCTATTTCCTTATGCAATATGGTTCTTCAAAAAGTCAGCTTCAATCCTGCTTGATGCATGTAGTATAACACTACACTGAGTCATTTAGGGTCCTACCTTCTGGGACTACAATTTTGCTGGCTCAGTACCCCGCCATGTATTCATGTTTGGAGGAGAGTGAAGAGATTGCAGAAGCATCTAGCATGAATTCATTACATCGCGCTACTGAGGCTGCTGGGGTGCTCTGGAGTTCTCAGCAGCTGAGGGTATCATTTCAACTCTGGCTGTGGAAACATAAACAGGCACCAATGGCTGGGGTTGGGTCTTGTGAGGAGGCTTGATCATTTTCGAAGGCGAAAAAGGCCCAAACCAGGAAAGTAAAGGAATCAGAGATCAACAGAATCATAGAGTTGGAAGAAACCAAGGACCATCCAGTCCAACCCTGCCATGCAGGGAACCCGCAATCAAAGCACCTGACAGATGGCATCCAGCCTCTGTTTAAAGACTCCAAGGAAGGAGACTCCACTACACTCCGAGGAAGTGTGTTCCACTGGAGAACCGCCCTTAAGTCAGGAAGTTCCCCTAATGTTGAAGTGGAATCTCTTTTCCTGTAGCTGCATCCATTTGTTTCCAGGTCCGGTTCTCTGGAGCACAGAAAACAAGCTTGCTCCCCCCGGTATGACATCCCTTCAAATATTTACAACAGGGCTATCATAGCACTTCTTACCTTCCTCTTCTCCGGCTAACATTCCCAGCCACTAAGTTGTTCCCCATAGGGCATGGTTTTCAGACCTTCACCTTTTGCCCTCCTTTGGACACACTCCAGTTTCTCAAAATTCTTTTTAATTTGTGGTGCCCAAACTGGACATGATGTCATGGGGAACCCTGTCAAAAGCCTTATGGAAATCAAGATATACTATATCCACAACATTCCCTCACTAACGAGCTGGTAATTTATCAAAAGGTTGATTGGTCTGCATGACTTCTTTCTCTGAAACCCATGTTGACTTTTTGTGATTATGGCATTTGCTTTCTAGAGTGTTCACAGAATCTCTGTTTAATAGCTGCTCTAGAATTTCCTGGTATGAGTTCAGACTCACTGAGGATAATTGTTTGGATCCTCTTTTTTCCCTTTTGAAGATGGGGACAAACATTTGCCCTCCTCCAGTCTGCTGGGACTTCTCCTGTTCTCCAGGAGGTTTCAAAGATTATTGCCCAATGGCTCGATGTTCATTTGGCCAGTTCTTTTAATACCCTTGGATGTATTTCACCTGGTCCTGGAGACTTATATTTATTTAGATTAACCAGATATTCCTGTCATCCTCTTTGCTTATTCTGTGCTGAAATTCCCCTATTCTGTCCTCTGCTCCATTACCGCAGGTTGAGCACCCTTGCCTTTCTGAGAAGACTGAGGCAAATAGGTGTTATAATTCTGCCTTTCTGTCCCCTGTTAAACATTTTGCCAAGCTGCTCCACGCAGTGGCCCTACCATTTTCTTCTCTTCCTGTTTGCTGTGGATATAACCCCCACAATCCTTTTTCATTGTTCGTAACCTCTCTAGCAAGCCTGAGTTCATTCTGCGCGCTTTAGCTTTCGATTTACCCCTACACGGCTCACTATTTGTTTGAATTCCTCTTTCGTTTGATTTCCTCGTCGTATTTCCCATTTCTTATTCATGTTCTGTTTAAACTTAGCTCAGTTGACAGTTACGGTAGTCATCCTCCTGATTTCTTTGAGACATCTCCCTTTGTCTTCCTAGTGGAACTGTTGAAATTGTGCCTTCAGTATCTGCCCCCTGAGAAAACTAACTCCATCCATCTTAAACTCCCTTTCTTTTAGTATTCCTGACATGGATCACCCCATAATTTCTCTAAAGTTTAAACAAAATCAGCTTTCCTAAAAGTCTAGAATTTGTGTATGCCTGGCCGTCTCCTTTCCACTGTATAACAAACTACAGGAGTACACTGTTTCACTCTCACCTAAGGATCCCACCACTTGCACTCCATTAGCTAGGTCAGGATCAGTCCAAAATAGCTAATCCCCTTGTTGCCCTCTTCCACCTTTTGGATAATGAAAGGGTCTCCAGGCAAGTGAGGAATTTGCTAGAACCTTGAGGATTGGCTGAGTTTGACTTCCAGCGAAATCAGGATAGTTGAAGTCATCCATCACTGGTGGATGACTTCAACTAGCCCGGATATGCCCTGGTGGCACAGTGGTTAAATGCCTGTACTGCAGCCATTCACTCAAACCACAAGGTTGCAGAGTTTCAAGACCAGCAAAAGGGCCCAAGCTCGACTCAGGCTTGCATTCCTCCGAGGTCGCTAAAAGGAGTACCCAGCTGTTGGGGCAAATTAGCTTACTTGCTAATTAGCTTACTTGCTGTTCACCGCTATGATCTTTGGAATAGCGGTATATAAATAAAACAAATTATTATTATTATTATTATTATTATTATTATTATTATTACATTTCTCCTTTCTGTGTGATCATCTGTTCTAGAAAGGCATCATCCAATTCCTCAGTCTGACTTGGGGGTCTGTAGTAGACTTCCACCATAACATCCTTGTTGTTTCCCTCCCCTTTAATTTTTATCCAGGTGCTCTCCACCTGGCTTCCATGACTGATGTCCTGGATTTCTTCACTGGTGTAAATGTCTCTGACATATAAGGCTATTCCTCCTTCTTTCCTACTTGGGGGCGATGTGGTGTATGCATGCCAGCTGTCCCCTGGCTGCCCCCATGCCAGTGTTATGCCGTACACCCAACCTCACAGTGGGGTTCATCATGGCACTCTGTTGGCACAGTGTTTAAATGTGCTGCACCAAAGGAGTGGTAAAAGGCTGCCACCGCAGCAGCTAGGGCACCCTTTCCATGATGTGAAAAGGAGCTGCTTTTTGCAGCTTCTTTTTTTGCCATGGAAAGGCTAAATCAGGGCCATGGCATGCGGTTGCCATGTCCCTGATCCAGTGAGAAAAGGGGCAGCACGGAGCTGTGTTTTAGGGGTGGTCTGTTGAGCCCTTAACTCTGCTAAGCTTAGGCTTTCCAACAAACTCCTGATGTGCCTTGCAGATAATTTCCTATTTCAAAAGGTAGAGGAAGGAATAAGGGAATCAGCAATTCTGGGCTTGAGCCTAATCAGCAGGGAGGATATGTAGGGTTGCTTGTGCATATGTCACTAATGCTGTCTGTTCTACTATTTCTGCAAAACAAAACAAAACAAAAACCTACTTTTTGTTTTTATTCTATTTATTAGTTAATCATGTACTGATATTTTTTCTGTGTAAGTCTTTCTAGAATAGCTCCAACATGTTCACAAAGGGGCCCCTGTTTTTTAAATTTTTACAGGGCCCAAACAATTTTAACATGGCCTTCATATCTTGTAACACTTAAATCGATTGTGCCATAAACCATCAGAATTTGAATAGATGCTGGAGGACCTTGTTCATTAGCAAATAACATGTGAACTGCCTTGTTCAATGAAAACTATCTCTAAATCAATCTCATCTCATCTCATACCGCCCTCTAATCTTGAGGCCACATTATCAGCAGCTTTATCAAGCAGGGAGGCACATTGCTTGGTGCCATAAAGCACGTCAACATGCGCATTATATAGTTACATGCTCTCAGGTCATTGAGCTAAATGAGATGTAGTATTGATTGTGCTTTACATTCTAAATAGGCTTTACTTTTTAATGCTTTTCAATGCAAAGCTTAGAAAATCCATCTCAGCTTCCCAAGAAAAGCACAAAGGTTAAACCCAGTTTCAGTGCCGAATCAAGCATTTAAGCAGAGTGCAGCCAGCCAGAAGAATCTGATCCCTGCCTAGAGAGCTCATCTTTGAGGAATAAGTTTAGGAATAAGAACACCATAATGGTTATTCCATAGAGTGCAGGGGAGAGTTTTCAAAAAGCAGAAGACTGGTAAGAGTAGGATACATTTTGCCTGATCCCGAGTCCATGTTGTTTTCAGAAGCATCATGTAAGTAATACCCCCCAACTTCCATTCCTTGGGCTTTAGAGCTGATTAGAAACTCTTGGCACTAAGAACAGACTAAACTGTGGATTGCAGATTATGAGAAGGGGAGTAACTGGTCAATTTTAGCTGTTATGGGCAAAGATGAAGTTATAGTTGTTTGGTGAATGCATATTTGTGCCAGTCCTATGTGCATTTAACTGCAAGTAATCCCCTTTGAACACAATACAGCTTAGTAAATATGCATGAGGTCCAGCTGTTAGTTGGATATAATATGAGATAGCATGAGTTCACACACTCCTACTTATTACTACTTACCTTTCACTTTGCTATGGTAAACAGGACCCCACCATCCATAAACTAATTGTGGACAAAGCTATCATTTTTGCTTGTGTCACTTAGCTGCCATCTCATGAATGAGTTATATTAGACTAGGTCTAATTAACATTGTCATAATCCACTATTTTGGTTGTTGGGGAAATTGAAATTTATTACTGAGCACACAATGACATTGAAATTTTAAGTGATACAGCCTCCCACAACATGAACATTTCCATATCACTGGAGGACAGTGGAATCAATAAAGATATGTCCAACTATTTCCCTGTATCTGGACATGCTACAAGGACATAATCTACTGGGTCCTCATGAGAATTCCCAGGAGATCCCTGCAAATGGCTATCACAGAGAAGCCAGGTACAGGAAAATAGCTGGACCCATCTCACTGATCCCCCTGTATACCAATGACACAGAAATAGTCATGATGGAGTGGGTGAAATGGTGAGTGGATGGAGTAGCTCTGGAGACATAGATATCTGCTAATACATTTCCCAGTGTAGTATCACAGCCTAAAATGTGGTGAATGAAACTCTGATCGGATGTGTTGGTTTGTATTAATACACCTCCACAACATCTGTGTAATAAGTTAGCATTTTAGAAAAATATAGAGGAGAACTATAAGTGATTATACCATGCAGGCATTTCTGTGGCTCATTCAGAAGGCAGAGGAAAGTAATGATAGAGGATTTTTAAACACTCTCAAGGGGTGAAAAGTTATCTAGGTTTTGAAGAATTCCTAGATAGCTGACTTTATTCTTAATTAGTAAAATGTGTTGAGCTTCTCTCTCTCTCTCTCTCTTTCTCTCTCTCTCTCTTACTCTTAAAGACTTTCTATAGTTAAGTTCTTCACAAACCATAGTTATTCTTAGAGTCAATGTTATGCTGTCTTGGGAAAGGTGAAGAACACTGTTGAACCTGTCATTCACATCAAGTTGCAGAATATCCTTGGCTTGCCCTTCTTGAGCAGTTTGTAATACATGACTTCAAGAAAAATGGTTTGATTGTTCTGTAATTTCTTTTAAAAGGTAGGGAGGTAACACAAGTATGAAAAAGGTAAAAACAAGAAACACTTCAAAATAGTACCACATGACGGCTGGCATCTTGCCGACATCTTCTGAATTTTGAGGTGTGTGGTTTCCCTATGGCCCCCAATGGGCGCTGTACTCTGGGCAACCATAATCTCTGAGGCAGGTAGTCACGTCCACACTACCCCATATGCACATCAAACAGAATAGTTTGGGAATTGCAAATGAGAAACTTTAACACCTCCAAACTTAGGAAATCAGCTAATTGAGGCAAAATGTTATGCTGGACAAGCCCAATAAGGCTGATTTACAACTTCGTTCTCCACCCGGACATTGTCAGACCAAGCAATCCTTTACAATGCAGATTTTATTTCCTTTGATGTAGGGCAAACACCTTTGCCTTCAGGCCAGTTTTTGTCTATAAAAGATCCCCCAAATCCTTTGTTAGTGGGGTAGTTAGAAGGCACAGGGACACTCTGTCACTGTGAACTCTGACTGGTCCCAGTACGTCCGTTCCCCCCTCCTCTCACCAGAATAGCCGTATCCCACGGCATCCTCCTCATAATTGGGTCCGGAGTCAAGCCTTGTCTTGTGTAAATATCACTATTAGTTTAACCACCAACTATTCCAAGCTAACTCTTGATTTCTTTAGTCCTGGTATGTATGTGTGAGTGAATGTGGATTGCTGTGGGGATTTTCCCTTTAATAAAAGAAACATTTCATTCAGAGAATTCTGCTTTTACAATATTCTTTTTGATCTCTTTTCTCTCAGTATACAGGTGGGAAATTTTTCTATAAAGGTTGCTTGTAGCACAACTGATTAATTAATTGAGCTAATTAAAACTCCCTTAGTGAAATTCATTAGAGAAGTTTCTCCTTTAGAGAAATTCATTGCTATAGCAGTTACGGATTCATAACCTAGACTTACAGATCTCTCCTGCTCTGTATTCAGCTATTGCTGTGCATTCACAATTGTGACTCCATTGTCATGATCATGAATGTACCCTGAATGCTACTGTACATCTCAAGTGATGGAAGTCTGTGTTGTGGTCAAGTGGGGTGCTTTGGAAGGATATGTTCAGCTACCTCTTGCCCCTAGAGAAAATACTGCTTTCTGTGCCGAAAACTCTGTAGTTGACGTTTATTATATTCAAAATACACAAGGATTTTTGAGCAGAAAACAGATTTTTTTGCATGAAAGAAACAGCTTTTGCCTGTTGTTTTCAGTGCAAAAGAACAACAACAGCAACAACAACAAACAAAACAAAACATACAAACAATTTTCACTCAGAATTAGTCCCAAGTTGCAAATATTCTTGTCAGTGCAGGATTTTCATTACCAGGTTTTCCTGACAATCAAAAAATTGTTTTCAACCATTTTCCAGGTTCTGTCAAATATTATTTCCATCCCTCCTATTAATGTTTATGCACTAGAATGGTAGGATGTTCCCCAAAGTAATTCTTTATGGAACAATACATATGAAACTAGATCTACAATGTAGAGGTGACATTGTCACCTGCACATTTGTAAACATGCACCAAATTATAGCAACATGTTTTTTTTAAAAAAGCTGCTGGGATGAAAAAATGTCCCAGGAAATACATGGTTTTATGCCCTAGAGGTATTTAGTTTTGTTCCAGTCAGTTTTTAGATGCTGCTAAATTCATCAACTGGGTGATCCACCTTTAAGGGTTTTTATATCCATGAGGCTGGTCCTGGCTTAAGATAAATAAATGTTAAAGCCCCTGAAATAAATCTACAATGCCTCAGAGGTGGGAAAAATTAAAGGATGTGCTATTAGCCAGAGAGGGATTAATATTACGCAACCAAACAATACTAAATGGCTTGGTGAATTGCTTGACATGCTCCCTGAAATGGATATGGCTTCTATTTGGATTGCTTTCAGCATTTTAGCATCAGCTTAAATAATTTATTTTCCTGTTTATGACTTTAAAAGAGGTTCTCTAAATTATTAGCATAAGAGACAGAAAAGTTAATTTTTCAATAACAATTTGCAGCAGTAGTTAATCCCTCCCATGCCTCCCAGAAAAAGAGAATGCTTCATTTCAGTTCTCTTCTCCTTAATGCTGAGCATGGCTGATATGTTAGAGAAAAAAGCTACTTGTAATGATAGACAGACAAATCCACTCTGTCCCATTGCTCTATTGTAAAGGGGGATAGGAGTTATTTACTACAGGCTGATTGGTTGGAGGAAGGCAGTTGTAATAGTGGCATAAAAATTTACACCTTGTGTGAACTGAGTCTTGAGACATTTTCTAACCAGTGTTGTTTCATTTGGAATAGGACTGATTCTGAGTATAGATATCTGGTTCAGTAAGAAATTTGCTCCATTAAGGTTTTGCCTAGCACAAAAGTGTTTTCCAAAATTAAAAATATCAAAGCCAGAATAAGATGGATGTCTACTCTGAGTTTGCTGGGAATGGGCCTTGGGAGCGGGACTTGTGGGAAACACAACTTATTTCATGTACAAACTGCTGCTCATGGATGCTTCAGCTAGTGGGTCAAAAATATTTCACAAAACATACGGTCGTAGGGGAGGCATCAGAGACCAGGGTGGGTGGGCAAAAACAGACCTGAAAGGGCTGCTTGTGACACAGAGGCTACACTTTGTCCATTCCTGTTATAATCAAATGGGGTGGGGGTGGGGGTGGTGCATTCATGAATGAGTGGTATTCCTGTAACTTTAATCCTGAACAAATCGAGGAATGAGATGAGACAGTATAAAACCCCATCAAGAAGAATTAAGGTACCCGTCTTCTCTTAACTTCCAAACTCCAACTTTCAGCCACAGCTGCCCCACCCAACATGACTCTTGCCCTCTTGGTGGAGAGCAGGGAGGACGGGGGTCATATAGAGATGAACCCATCTTTATTCTTGTTGCTGGTGCCTCCAGCCTCCCTGTCCTGCTATCTACCAGCAAGGCAATAGCCTTGATGGGACGGGAGAGCTGTGGTTGAAAGCTGGAACTTGCGAGGTAAGAAAGTACAGGTACCCTCTTCCTGTTTGACAGCGCTTTATGGTACCTCATCCCGATCCATGAGCTGTTCAGGATGAAAGTTACGGTATCCTCATCCTGTATCCAACCTGAAAAGCCTAGTGTGGTGGGGGGGGGGGGAGAAGCATAAATAAACAGATACAGATTTTTGTTCCTCTAAAAATCCACACTGTGAGGAGGATTATAAACTGGCTATTTTTGTGTTTGTGATGGGAGTTTCATTGACTACCAGAGGATCATTTCATTGTCTCACATCAGGACTATTGTTTACTTTAGTAGAAAAGTTGTGACATACAGCTGGATATTGGATTCAGAATCCTCTAGTGAAGGGCTTCATTCCCTGTCCTCCAGCTTGACTGTCCACAAAGGGATTCACTTGTTCTCCAGAACCTATGGGGAACTGCGCTATCAGGAAAACAACAACACTATAACCAGAGAATCAGTTGTGACAATGAAAAAATGACACATTTGTAAAATGCTCCAACAATTGATGATTCGCTATTAAAGATGTTGGACACAATAGAGATGGATAAACTGACATACTGGATAAATTTTCTGAAGAAACAGAAAAAGAATAGAATATACAGTCAGCCCTTCTTATACATGGATTTTTTTATACATGGATTCAAGCATCCACAGTTTAAAAACGTTCCAAAAAAGTGTAAATTTCAAATATCAAACCTTGATTTTCCATTTTTCATAAGGGACACCATTTTGCTATGTCATATTTAATGGGACTTGAGCATACACGGATTTTGTTATACACGGGGGATCTTGGAACCAAACCTCAGTGCATAACAAGGGTCCCCTGTATTCATTGATTATTGTAAAAACAAATGGAAATAAATAATAATTGTTAAGGTAAAGGTAAAAGACTAATACAGTGTGCCCACGTTATATGCGGGCACGCTTTACGCAGTCTTGAGCGTATGTGCTCAAGCCATGGGGCACATGTGGGGTACAAGGGGCAGCACGTCCCATTCAAATGAATGGGTGCGTGCGCCCGTGGCGCCCCGCATGCCGCCATGCACAAGCCCCATTGTTTCCAATGGGGTTCAAGCATAGGCGGAATTCGCCTTACACGGCGGGGTCCAGAACGGATCCCCCATGTAAGGCAAGGGTGGACTGTATTGTAAGATAGGGCAAGTGAAGGAAAATAAGAAATTACGATAAAATTGAAGCAACAAAAACAGTCATTCTTGAAGAGACATAGTACAGGAAGCGTTAAAAAAAAAATCAGTCACACCAAACAGAAAGAAGGTTAGGAAGTTCAAGATAACACTGCAACAACAAACCTTTTTTATTAACAGACGTAAAAGCAGAAATAATCAATAGAATAAGCATGAACAAACAATCTAACAGATATGTTCTTGACAAGGAAAGGATTTTTCATAGTGATGGTTATATAATCTCATTTAGAGTTAACAATGGAATGCATTGGTATATAATGGTGTCATGTATGTAATGTACGTACAGTGCACCCTTCCTGTTCCGGACCTCCCCCCTGCGTAAGGGAAATTCTGTGAATGTTCGAGCCCCATTGACATGGGTGCACTGTATTAAGGTATGTAATGAATATATGTATGTAACAATATGTGTGTATTAATAATTTTTTTGAAAAAGCAAAAAAGGCATATTTGTAGAGATATTTTTTATTATTTCCTGTAAAACTAGCTTTAACTCATAATTACTTTATATGCAAGACCTTATAAGAGAGCTCAAGTCTTGCCAACGCAGAGCAGTGGCTTCCTTTAGTAAACCAATACATCTATAATGCAATCTTCTTCTTTTCCTACTGCCTTCTGCTTCTACTGCCTTCTACTTCTACAGGTCAATTGCTTGCGCTTCAGGTCAGAATGACGTAACTAGCCCAGCAGTGCTGAGTAGCACAGTGGAAAGCATTTTCAACAGCTGCCCAGTGTCATAGCAGAGGGCGCCAGATCTTCCAGGAAGATCAGGAGGAAAAAGGGAGGGGTTTTTTTTAGCCTATATTAAGAGGGGTATACTCTAGGTTTGGATGCTGAACTGGTTGGATGTTGTCTGGTTTCTTTGCACCACACTCAGGGTTTGAATTGTGCATTGTCCAGACTCCTCCTCAAGAGGACATCGGGAAGCTGATTTATTTGGACCATGCAGACAAAGCCAATCTCAGTTTAGTACTTTTGGCTTCTTAAGGCAGTTCAGACTTGCTTGACTCTTATGCTTATTTATGTGTCAATTTGGCAATCCAGTGTATCCATAGAACTCCTTCTTGGAATCACATTTTACATCCCCTTTCTGGGAAGCTTTTTTCAGTGTCCACCTGTCCCAGGATCAAGAATTGTATGGCACTGATGATTCTGACTATGGTAATGATTGAGATATCTTTCTCCTTCAGAATCTTACAAAGAGAAGCATAGCTACCTTTCCAAGTCATAGCCTTGTGATTTCTTGACTACAGTCTCAGTTTTGATTAATGACTGAACCAGGTTGTAGAAAATGTTGCTTTTAATTATTTATTTTTATATGTTAAGCATGTTAACCATTACAGACAATACCGTATTGTAACCCTCCTACCCCCTTACTGCCCTTACTGTTATTGTATAACTTGTCAATTCTGGCAATTTTGAGACAAGAAATATGTTTTAAAATCTATTTTGTGAGAGGCTCAATTGGTGTTCTGGAAGTCATTGTGATAATTTGAAATCTAAAATGAATAAAAAGAATGGAAACCAAATTATTTCAGTTTTGTTTTCTTTTGTTGCAATCACAGTTTTATTGCCAGTCTTGAGCACATAAATCAGTTTTTAGCAAATACAATAAATCATACTTTGTTAAGCCACCAATGAAGTGAAAGATCATGATGATTTTTCCAAGACTCAGCAATCACCAATCTGATAAAATTTAATAGTATGGAAATGTCTTCAATACAATTTAATTGAGACATGACCTCTGTTTTGCCAGCCAGGAGACATTGCCATCTGGTTATTTGAAGAAGCAACTTAGTAGGAAAGCAGAGTGGCAGTAAGAGCCAGCTTGGGGGTGGTGTGAGGGCATGGTGACCACAGAACGCACCCCCCCAAGCCGGAGTCACATTGCCCATCTGACCAGACAGCAGGCAGCATGGGAATGTTCCTGTGACGCAGCAATTAGACACTGCATGCCACAGGTGTGAAGAGCCGCACCATCATCAAAAGGGGCACCCTTTTTCCAGTGCAAAAAGGAATGGCATTTTGCTGCTTCTTTTTGCCCTGGAAAAACGCTGGATCAGGGCCATAGTGTGCAGTTGCCACTGTCCCAATCCAGCGCTCGAAGAGGTGACATGATGCTGCTCCTTTAGGGCCATCTGTTTCAGCCTTCAGTTTGCAGGAAAGTGCATTTTAACATGTATGAACATTTATCAGGGTCGTGCCAGGAAACACTACTGTTCCTGTTCTCATTCAGATGATCAACTGTCTTTTTATTTTTTATTTTTTAAGGGACAGGCATGTTTTAGTCATGCTTTTAACTATTGTATAATTTTAATGTGATTTTATCCTGTTTTAGGTGGTTTTAATTGTTTTAAATTTTATTGGAAATTTTTAATTTTTTAAAATCTGTGAGCATCTTGGGTCCTCTATGGGAGAAAGATGGCACACAAATGAAATTAAAAAAAAATAAATAAATGTGGATTTATCATCATTTAGGTGTGGTTCATATAGTTTCTCTAAGGCCTTCAACAGACGGACCCTTTACCACATAAGAAATACATGCTAGGGTTGCCTCGGGGCATCCTTTACAGATGCTCCCTAACTCTAGCACGTATTCCGTACATCAAAATGGCGGCGCCCTGTACATATGGGTGCCGCCATTTTGACGTGATGGCCGTACCACATCCAAACAGCGTGATGTGGGCGTGATGTGCTCTCACCGCTACAGGGTGCATAGGGTGTCCTATTTGCGGCACTGGAAGGAGCTCTGAAATGGAGCTCCTTCCTGGGGAGCGCCTTGTTTCCACAGCCACCAAACGGCTGCAGGAATGAAGCCGTGGGGAAAGGGGCCAAGCAGTCCCTTTCTCCAGCAGCAGTGGCTCCCTGGGGTGTCCAGGGGCATGAAGCCCCAAGGACACCCCTTTCCAGGCCGGGGGGAGCAGCGTTTTGCCACTTCCCCGAGGCCTGGAAAAACAGTGGATCAGGGCCTCTGGGGCTGCCACTGTGGCTGCTCAGGCCCCAATCCGGTGGGGATTGCGGTGCCTGCAGGCCGCCCCAAAGGGCTAAGTTTGTAAGAAAAAGTGAATGGAGTAGAGAAACGAGGAAGTCTGTGGATAGGGACTTGATAGATATACTCATCCATAGGTCTGAGAAATATCAAATTTCCTTGCTGTATCAGCATTTCTTTAGATCAAACCATTGACAGACCAGCAGTTATGTGGAACCTTTTAGAGAGAGAACTACATTTTATATATTAGAACAAGTAATAATATAATGTTAATATGATGCATTTTAATATAATCATGAGACTGCTTCATAATAAAACATGATAATCTTCAGAAAGCAACTAGGCAATTGACCTTCTCTGCTGGCCTTGTCATAGTGTTGCTAATTAGCGTTGCTAATTAATCTGTGAAATGACTTGGTGGATTTACAGTAAATCAGCTGGAAGAGTGAACACCTGCAAAGTGTGTGTATGTGTGTGTATACAGGGAAACAGCTGAAAGAAAAGAAGGCTCCCTCCCAATGTATTGCTGCTGGTAAAACTATGAATAATCAGTCACTACTGCAGCCCTGCTTTAAAGGCATTGCTTCCTTTCTATCAATATGCCAGATCTCCGTTCTCCTCTCTAGGGTTATGTTCCCATGATTTGTTCATTTATTTTCCCTCCAAACCAATAATAAACCCAATAATGGCAAGGAAGAGATGACAGAGGCGCTATCTGTCTTTAAATCTTTGCCTCCATAATTACTCTGACTTGTTGAGATACTGTCCTTAAGTTTTAAATTCGGAATCAGCAGAAAAACAGCCGTTTCCCATTTGCAGTCGGCCACAATGAGTGATTGGAATAGGTATAAAAATCACTTTCTGCTTTATGATGTGTGGATTAATGAAAGTATTAAACCATTCTAAATGATAGATCAGGAAATTATTTCCACTGTAGCTTGAAAGAAATAAAACTGCTCTGTCTTAAATTAAAGAGGTTTAAAACTTCACCAGCTCATCAAAAGTACATGGACACCAAAGAGGGGGCAAGTTTATCACCATTTATGGATCACCTTAATTTTTTAACATTCATCATTTTTCTGCTTCATTACTGTTAGTGTTTCCCATAAGCTTCAAGAAACACACTAATTTTGGCCCAGAAGAAGAGTAAATATGAGTCAGGCTAATAGCCTTTTATGAGGAGAAAGGGGATTTACCCATTTTATTAGCATTTTGCACTATTAATTTTATTTCATTGACATTGTTGTCTTCATTGCAAGTGTTTCTCTGACTCAAGAGCATAATTTATGACTTTCAGAGATTCAGGCAGCTGTTGAAACAGAGATCAAATTAGGAAGGCCTGTATGAGGGATGTTTGTGTGTGAAGACACACATTATTATGTACTACATTCTGAACAATGTACACACACTCATTTAAATGTGACTTTGGTATATACCTGTCACAAAACACCATATTTTGTGTTGCTTCTAGACAATGAGTAAAAAAACCAATACTATATATCCTTGCTATTTCTAAAGAAGGATTATTCCAAAGCCTTGAGATATGTTGTGTCAATATGTGTTATAAAATTCATGAAAAGATAGCCAGAAGTGGCAAAGCAGTGAGCTGAAACAAGAAGAGCAAAATTACAGGATTTAAATTTGGACTTTTGAATACTGAACATCCTCTGGTTGTGTTTTTGAAATCCAGCTTTGAAGAATCCTTTTGAAAAGTGATGTTGCTGACATTCATAATGGCCTGACTTGGAATATGAACCTCAGCAATTCTTAAGGGTCACCTTCAGTGTGAAGATAAACATTTTAACTTCAAACTTCTCTCCTGGCTGTGATTTAATCCACGCTAGCTCAGCATGGCGTAGTAGACTGAGTGTTGGACTATAGTTCTGGAGACCAGGGTTTGATTCCTCACTTGGCCTTGAAACACCTTGGGCAAGTCACATGCTCTCAGTCTCAGGTGAATGCAGTGGCAAACCTCCAACTCTTGCCAAGAAAACCCCATGATAAGTTTGCCTTAGGAAATATGTAGGAAATGACTTGAAGGTACACAACAACAGAGATGGAAAAGAATGGACTCTTACCTTCTGCCACTGATGCAGTGATAACCTCAGAAGGAATAGAATGCCTTCCCTTCCTGGCTAATGTCATGCATCCTGGGAAAATGACATTTTCCAAGTATGGGTGGTGATGTATCCTACTTTACAGAGCACAGTTGTCTATTTGAAGGTATCCTCTGTATTAAGGGTTATCCAGTCCATTTCAAACATAAAGAACTCTTAAGACAGGAGTGCAGGCCCTCAGAGTTGCCCAGCACCACCTGGGCCTTGTTCCCACTATGGTTTAAACTGGATTGTGATTCCAAATGATTCGCTTTAAACCACCGTGGTTCCCACTTAATTCGAATCGCTGAAGCGATTCAGAAAGGGGGCCTATGGTTTGTACCCATTTAATCTGTGTAAAAAAGACGCTGATAAAATGGGGTGGTTTTGGGGTAAATTGGATTATTTAGAAATAAATCAATTCAGCCCAAGTGAGAATCAGGTGGATTTGAATCAGATTCAAATCCTCCCTGGTTCTCACTGGCAGCAGCTTCCCCAGCCTCCCAGCCATACCTCCATGCCTTCTCTGTCCACAGTTCTCCATCTGCCCAGCCTGCCCATCTCCTTCTGCCCCAGTGTGTCTCAGTCCTCCTGGCCTGCCTCTCTCCTTCTGCCCTGGCCTCTCCTCTGCCCCTGGCCTACTGGGCGGCATGGAAGCCATGGCTGTTGCTTCCTGCACCGATTCTTGAAACCGGTGCAAACAGAGTGGGAACCACTCCGTTTGCTGAACTGGTTTCAGGAATCTGTTCAGGAATCAAATCAAGAGGTAAGTGGGAATTGGGCCCTGGACCACAGACTCAGCAAGCTCAGAGGTCATATGGTCACAATTGTATTATTTCCCAATAATATAAAGTCAATATATCATAATTTTATTTCAAGTATTTTATTTCTGCTGAGGGCTTCAGTGCAAATTAGTTCAATTGGATGGTGGGTCAGGAAACAACCAGATGCTGACCAACCATAATTTGCTAGGAAAAAGCAAGACATGACAGGGTGCTTTCAAATTCCTATTTCAAACAGATTACTCAGGAGTGGAGCCAAGACATTGTAGTATAAATTATTCTATCCTGATTTTGAAAACATCAACCAGCCAGCTTCACTGATACAAAGGGTTAAAATAAATCAATCAGTTTCTGAACATTCATTAACTTTTTGAGCCCTTTGCATTGCAGTCCACCCTCCATATCTGTGGGCTTGCCATCCGCAGATTTCAGTATCTGTGGGTGGCAGCCTGTGGGAAAGGAGCGGCACAGGAAGAGGAGGCGGAAGCAAGAGGAGGAGGAAGAGGAGGAGGCACGGAAAGATGAAAAGGAGGAAGTGAGAGGAAGGAAAAGGAGGAATAAATGAATACTGAAAGAATGAATGAATAAGAATGTGTAAATTTTAAAAGTGAAATAAAAATTTATATTAAAAATAAAAAAGGAAAAGGAGGAGGGAAGAGAAAGAGATGTCAGCAGCAGTGACCACGGGGGGGGGGGGGGGGGGAAGAAGAAGAGGGGGGGGAAGGAGGAAGAGAACGGATGAAGAAGAGCAGTTGTGGTGGCGGGGAAGAGGAGGAGATGGGAAGGAAGAAGAAGAAGAGGATGAAGAGAGGTGGTGGCAGTGGGATAAAGAGGAGGAGAAGGAAGGAAGAGAGGCAGTGGATGCTGCTGGGGAAAGAGGAAAAGGAAGAAGAGAAGGAGGAGGAAGGAAGAAGGAAGATGAGGATAGGAGGAAGAGGATGAGAGAGGAGGAAGAGATGGTGGGGGCTATGCGGGATGAAGAGGAGGAGGGGGGAAGAGACAGAGAAGGAGGAAGGGAGGCAGCTCCCTTTAGTGAGGCAGGCTTCTGGGGGGGGGGGCAGGAAAGTGCCATTGTCCCCAATGGTGGCTATGCCCCCATTGAGGTCAATGGGACTTGAGAATCTGTGAATTTTGGTGTCCACAAGAAGATCCGGAATGGATCCCCTGAGGATACCGAGGGTCCATGGTATATTGTAGACATTAGCATGTGGGGGGGGGAATAGCCTTGATTTTAATTTAGGAGATTATAGCACTACACTTAGAGCATTGCTATTCTACTTTTACTGCTCTGGCTGCCTCCTGTTGCATTCTGGGATTTGCAGTTTAGGGAGGAGCATTTAGAATATTCAGTCAGAGAGCTTTTAGGCATCGCTGAACTACAAACTCCAAAATGCAACAGAAGGCAGTCAGAGCCGCTAAAGTGGAATAGCAACGCTTTAAGAGTGTTGCGCAATAATCTCCTTAGACAAAGTTAAGAGGAAAAATTTCATGGTGTTGAACCTCTATTTGGAATACATCTAGACATTACAGGTAAACAAATTATTTTTGAATTTGGATGTCATCATCCACCACTGCAGTTTTGTCCTGCCATGGTATTGATTTTACAGGTTCAGTGCCTGTATAATGATTCATGCAAGAAAGTCCATCCACATAGCCATGTTTGTGCATAAGGGAATCATTTGGAAAGGAGTGAGGGTACTTTTAAGAGCTACATTTGCTCACGGGAAAGCTCTTGGGGGAGACCGTTCCTGAGGTGGACAGGACAAAAGACAATAGTGACTGGACTTTCTTCTTCTCTCCCTAATGCACATCTGCACAGACACACACCTTTCCATCAGCTGAAATATCACTTTAATGCCTGCTGTGATCTCTCTTTTATCCTGCAAAGCTGTTTTCAAGCTTTCAAGCTATTAAAAGCAAGATGACATTCAAGTGTCACCTTCCTGTGATATACTCTCTCCATGATACTCAGCTGAGGGCTAGAAAACTGCTGAGCAATAGAAGAGAGGAAGGGCTACAGACTTCCTTTTTCTTTACTTGCTGAAGTGATCTCTAAAGTGAGTGAGATGGAGAAGAATTGTGGGGGAAGCTGAATTTTAATTTTGGCCTGCCTCTTTTTCTTGATCCTTTCTCCCAATACAAGTCAGCTGGAAAATGGTGTAGCAAAACAGGAGAGGGGACTCCTTCGCACCTTTTCTCATACTGTTTCTTAACAATATGCTGAGATGAAGGAGGGAGACCTTATCTAGATGTTTCTGAACTACAAATTAATACCACTACCTTAACCTATGCAAACAATTGACAAAAATCTTAACATTCTTTAGAAGTTAAGGTCCAATTTTCTGACCGATAGCTTCATAACAGAAGATTTTGACATATGAAAAATACTTACTTCTTTAAAATGAGCAGTGGTTTTCTAATGCAAATCAAACCACTTTTCCCAAGACTTATTGTTTTTCCATCATTTCCCCCAAAACAGCCCACCAAAAACAACAACAACAACAACAACAACAAAACAATCCTGGATTAATTCCTCCCATTAACTACAATGGGAAAAAAACACTACCCCCCAACTGTACCTAGCACTGTTGCTAGCAGATCTTAGTCCTACCATGAATCTTCACATGCCTATTCCCTGGGATTGTTCTGAATGCACTGTGTCCAGAAATTATTGCCCAAACCATGCTCTGTTTAGTACAGAAGTAGTGAAAAGGGGCTGATTTTTTTTACTTGAAAAGGTAGCAAAAATTGCATTAAAGTGGGAAAGTGTATACATCTTGGTAAATTGTACTCATGTGAGTGTGAAACAGTCAGTTATACTGTTCATTACTGGAATACACAACCTAAGCAGGACTGGTTTACTAAGGACCATATTCATGCAGTAGCCAAATTTATGGTTCATTTTATAACTCCATGTATTCAGGTTCCAGAAATCTCTCATGTTTTATGCTTCTAACCTTTACTATATGTGAACTGGGAATATTCCCCATATCCCTCCTCCTACTGATTTCTGATGACGGTTATCTGACACAGAGCTATCCAAATACCTCCATTTAGGCAGCATAAGCCCTGCAGTGTGTGTGTTTAATGTCTATAGGGTATACAACCGAAAGGGCATTTGAGGGTTTTAAATTGCACTGCTTACTGCTATTTTTGAAATGAGCTTTAAGGGTGTGAGAGGAACGGGGGAAAGTCTTATTCATATTTAAGGAGGTTTTGATTTTTTTTAAAAAAATAAAGAAAATGTAAATAGTAGTGACATTTCTGCAGAAGTGCTAGTTTCTTCCAAAGTAAACCTCTTTTGCATCAATAAAGACTTTTTGATGGGCCATTATTGACCTGCTCAAGTGCTGCTCAAGGCTTAATGTTAAGGTAATTTATCTTTTCAAGTTGGTTTCTTCTGCCAAAAACACATTCAAGACTTTGCCTGACCTGACATTTTGGTAATTTGATGAATGTAGAGAGTCAAGAAAAGTGGCAAGTAGTATGGCTTTGGCTAGTGTGTGTTGTGAAGGTCTCTGCCCACCCTTCACCTTGACACCGGCTCTTTAGACCCTGCTCCCACCTAATTTTTGTGAAGGGCCCCAAGATATTCTCCTATGACGGCCCGACACTCCTGCGTTTCTAAAGATCAGTAGCGTGGTTTGATTTTAAAACACAGGCCAAGTGGATATTCAGACAAGAATAAAAGTTTATTTTAAAACAGAATGGAAAAAGGTAACTCGGACATGAAGTTGTTACTGTGTCTTTCTTGGTTACATATATACAGGTTTGATTTTAAATCTCAGTTAATAACTCAGCCACACAGGCTATAATATCTCTCAGGAAATTATGTAACCGAAACCCCTCTTTCAGAGTCTGGCTACACTGAGTCTCTCTTCTCTAGACTCCCAAACTAATACTGTCTCTCTCTGGACTTATCAGACCCTTTCTTGGTCTATGATCAACACCCCACTCTAACAAAATGCTGTTCCCTCAGGAATTTCTGGAACACAGTCCTCTCTTGGACTCTACTGTTCCCCAACTGAAAACCAGCTTCCTCCCTCAAGAATCCAAACCCTAACTGACTAAAATAGGGTTGCCATAAGTGAGGACCTCCAAACCGGGACAAATGTAGGACAAATGCAGGACAACATTTTCAAATGTAGGACACATTTTATAAAAATGGAGGACACGCAAAAAATTGAGGCTTTTTTTGAAATGTTAATATAAATGCATCTTTCTTAGGCATGATCAAAATGGAGGACATTTTGACATTATTCGTAGACAGATCACGGAAATGTACTTCCCTTTCTGGCCACCCCCCTCTCCCCATTCCAAACAGCACATTTGACCATTGAACATGGCTTTATTTTAACATTGCCTCTTGCCTATTTCAGAGGCTTATTCCACAACCAAACCCTTTGGTCAAGGGACTTTGGTTTTCCTTCATTTTGACTTGTTTTGTCTGTATTCCTCCCCACTAAATAAAGGAGACATGAAATGGAGTTAATGGGTACAAGTTGTTAAACAAAAAAGTCTTGTGAGACTCTGTAGGCAAGAGGTGCACCATCTTAAGAACTGCATTAAGCACACTTAGGCTGCTGCCACACTGCTTTCACTCTCATCACTCCATCCTATGGAATCCTGGGATTTGTAGTTCGTTGTGGTGCCAAGGCTGGGCTTTGAAATCTCAGGCATAAGAGAGGCAAAAGGCTTGGGCTGCATCTACACTGGAGAAATAATCTGGTTTGAGACCACTTTAACTGCTTCTGCTGAATGCTATGGAATTCTGGGAATGGTGGTTTGTTCCAGCACCACAGCAGAATGGCAGTTAACCCCTGGAAAGCTCTCTGACCAAGGTGACCAATGCCCTCACCCCAAAATGTAGGGCACCCAAGCAAAAATATGTAGGACATGGCCAAAAATAAAAGCTAAAAACACCCATGTAATTATAAATCCATGCTTCTTAGCCATGATCCAAATGGAGGACATTTTGAAATGTGACAGAAGAGGACATGTCCTGGAAAAGGAGGAGGATGCCTGGTCACCTTGTTTCTAATCCAAAATGCACTGCAGAAATAAAACAATGCTGGACTGAAATGCCCAGAGTTCCTCACCAAAACTGCATCCACACTGAGGAAATAATCCAGTTTGAGAGTGACTTAACTGTCCTGGGTTAGTGCTGGGGAATGCTGGGAATTGTAGTACATTGTGGCCCCAGAGCTATCTCTGACAGGGAGTCCCATAACCCTCCAAACGTAGTTGAGCTGCAGTGCCCAGAATGCCTCACCAGTTGCATCCACACTGAGGAAATGGTCCAGTTTGAGACTGCTCAGTGCTGGGGAATCCTGGGAATTGTAGTCTATTGTGGCCTCAGAGCCATCACTGACAGAGAAGTCTCAATGTCTCCCAAACATTCCCAGGATTCCCTAGCACTGAGTTAAAGCAGTATCAAAGTGGGTTATTATTCCTGCAGTGTGTGTGAGAGATATAAAAGCTAGGGACTGGATTCATTTGGAGGATCTGTGTGTCCAAAACACACTGCTTGGACTGCCAGGGCTCAGTGCTATGGAATCCTGGGAATTGTAGTTTATTGTGGCACCAGAGCTCTCTGACAGAGAAGGCCAAATGCCTCACACAGACCCCAGAATTCCAGAGCATTGAGCTTTGGCAGTTAAAGGGGTCTCAAAGTGCAGGGGGGGGGAGAGAAAAGCCAGGGAGAGTGAATGAGAAGCTCACCTCGGCTGGAGGAGGAGGAGGAGGGAGGGAGCCAAGGGAAGTGGCCAGGACCATCAGCCTCCTCTCTTCCACTGAAGACTGCTGGCAAGAGGCTCTGCCCCCACCTCCTCTGTGGACCATTCAGCTTTCTTTTGTCAAGAAACTACAATTCCCAGAATCCCATAGCACTGAGCCATGGATGTTTAAGGGGGGGGGTCAAACTATTTCTTCAGCCTTTTGCTACCCTAAAGCCCTTCCTATTTACAAGCAAGGCAAAATCTCTTCCTTCCAAGCCATTGAAAACCAACCCAAGTGGAGGAGGGCTGATTGCTTCTTTCCCATTGGTCAGCTTCGGGAGAAATTTGCATATTACAAGTAAAGGTGTTTAGGGCCTCAAAAACGATCCTGTGATAAAGAATTACAAGAATACTGACCTGGTAGACATTTAAAAGATGAGGCATTTAGGCTCCCAGTGAAACAGGAACTATTGATGGCCTTTTTTTTCTTTGCTCACTGTAACCTGGAAGGTCAGGCCTTTTGCAAGACATATATACCAAGTGGGCTGGCAATAGCTCTGAGTGGCAGATGTTTTGAAGTCCTGCTCTCTAGGCTAAGCCAGGCAGGGAGGCGGGGAGGGTGGCACACAGCCATGGGGAGGGGTGGGGCTGCCTCCAGGGCCTTGCTGGGGGGGAGGTCCCAGGGGAGGGGCTAAACTGGGGCGGGACCGTGTGGCCCCGCCCCAAACCGGGAAAGTCCTGCCCCCAGGCGGGATATGGCAAGCCTAGACTAAAACCAACTACCAAGCAGAATCTTCAAACTCCTCAGCCAGCACCTGATTGGCTTAGGGTCTCTGGCTTCTGATTGGCTGGTTTGTGAGTCAGTTCATCACGTGTGTGTGTGTGTGTGTGTGTGTGTGTGTGTTTCTTCAAGTCACCTGTCAACTTATGGGGGCCCCATGAATTTCATGGAGTTTTCTGAGGCAAGTAATACTCAGAGGTAGTTTTACCATTTTTTCCCCTCTGTAATACAACCTACAACACTCAGTATTCACTGGTGGTCTTCCATCCAAGTACTAAGCAAGGCTTAGCTTCCAAGATCAGATAGAATCTGGTGCCTTCAGGATATTTAGGCCGTAAGAGATAGTGACTTGTTCAAATATGCACTCAATGAGCTTTAGAGCTGAGATGTTGTTTCTGTGTGCCTTCAAGTAATTTCTCAATCTAAGGAGAAACTATCACAGAAAAATTCTTGGTAAGATTTATTGAAAGAATGTTTGCAGTTTTTGGAGGAGGAGTGGATGAAATGTGAACGATGAATTGCAATAATATGCAGTTGCAATATGTATTGATTTGTAAGAATTTACCTTCCTAAGTCAGACCACAGTTAGGTGAGATCAGATACAGATTGTAATCAGTCCCTACTCACTCCCAAGGAAAGCTTACTGGACCAAGGGAGAAGAAATTTATGATCCATGCAATGAAAACACAAGTGCATGGGAAGCAACATAAAGTGATAAAATATTGGGAAAAATCTTTTCACATCAAGAAAGACTTGTTGATATGTTAATCGCAAAAGAGTAAGGTATATTGTAACGAATATACTGAGAACAAACTGTAAACAGAAGATACTTTGACTGTTAAAATTACTTTGTAGCAGGGTGGATACATGTTTGCTTAATCCTGGTTCTTTTTGCTCACTTGTACTGGTTTTCCTTTTTCCTGTCTTTGATTATGTTGTTCTTGTAGTTTGTTTATTTTTTTTTGTTTATAATGATTTCTCTTTTGTATGTCTAACAACTAATAATAAATTTAAAAAAATTTTAAACAAAGAATGGAGGCCGGTGTTAAAATTTTTAGAAGGAAGCTGGGGAACACTGAAGATGTAAAGATATGTAAGGTAATAGCTTTAAATGCTGCAAATAGATATATCTCGGGGGGGGGGGGGGAAGGAAATTACAAAATTAATTTTTAAACTTTAAATAAGGAAATATGTATGTTTGAATGAGAAAAGCTAAACAATTGAGTTTTAATAACATGAAAACTTTTAAGAGAGTCAGTGGAAGAAAAGAGGTAAATCGACAGGACTGGCAAGGTGGATGTTGGTGGGGATGGTATGGTACATGAAAAGGTGAGAGCAAGTGATGAAGAGGAAAAAGAGAGAGATGAAATAAGGCAAAGGTGTGGAACACAGAAAGAAGGTGTAGCAAAGAGATGATTAAGGGAAGAGAAGAAAATATCAGTATGTGAGTGAGAAAGTTGAGAAGGATGCTTTATTATTGTTCAAAATAGTCCTAATACATAGGTAATGGAATTGTTTAGATTTGTGGATATCAGATGAATATACATACATACATACATATGTAAAGTGGTGTGATTTTGTCAATAAAAACTATACATAAAAGAAAAGTATGAAGTCACATGACTGACTTAACAGCTTCTTCCTGAAGGATGGGCAAGAGGTAATGTACTGGCTGTGGAGAAAGATGCTCTAGTGGTGCACAACACTTGGGGGTTTGAGGACAACACTGGCTCCTCCAGGGAATCCTGGAAGACCACAAGACCTTGCCACTTCTTCCAGTTTTTTTGTCCACCATAAATGTTCCCCAGTGTCTCCTAAGGGGCATAGAGAATAATTATGTCATGTATTTGGCCCTCTCTGAGTCATTTTAGGTCATAGAAGAGACCTTTTTTCCAACATGAAGCAATCTAGAGGCTGCCTTCTAGATCAATTCCTGTGGGAAAAAGGCTTCTCCTAAAATGGACTAGAAGGAATATGTGTGAAGAAAAGAGGTCTACTCTGGTGTTATTATTGCAGTAAAATTGTTTGTTTGTTAAGCTGTGGTTTATAACAATATTTTATTTCATTCTATTCAGCTGTTGCATTTTGAACCCTTCTTCATAAGCTGTTGCTTCTTCGCATCACTTTCTTTTATTGGAACCAAGCTTCTGAGCCTGCTGTATTTTTGCAAAAAATAAAAATAAAAATGTATTGAAATAATAACCATGGAGTATATCTCTTTTCTTCAAGCATTTTACATTGTTTGTCCTTCATTTTCTCATACACCTGTCTGGTAGGAATATGCCAAAATTGCTCACAAAACATACATAACTTAGGGTTTGTTTGGGGCAATAATTAGCAAAAAACCCTTTTAAAAAAAGGGGGGGGGGGGGGGGGGGGGGGGGGTAAGTTGCCATGTTAATTGGGAAATTCTAGGAGTCTTAGTCCAGAAGAATAAGTTTTCCAGGCTCTGCTGCCAAGGATACCAAATGGACTAAGACATTTTTAAAACAATTTTCTTAGAAGAGCCCAAGCAAGACAGATAGAAGAATAATACAGTACACTGCTCCCTCGGGTTACGAAATTAATTCGTTCCGCGGCCGCTTTTGTAACCCGAAAAGCCTTCGTAAGCCGAAATGCCATAGGCGCTAATGGGGAAAAGCCGCGATTCCGTGTAAAATAGCGCCGAAAAGCACCAAAAATTTTTTCGTAACCCGAAAAAACATTCGTAACCCGGAACAATTATTTCCAATGGGATTTTTTCGTATCCCGGAAATTTCGTAACCTGGGTATTTCGTATCCCGAGGTACCACTATACACTCTTATAGTGCTGCTATTCCACTTTTACTGCTATGGCTGCCTCCTGTGGAATCTTGGGATTTGCAGTTCAGGGAAAGGCATTTAGAGCTCTTAGTCCTCACTGAACTACAAACCCCAGAATGCAACACGAGGTAGCCAGACTTTTCGGGTTACGAAAGCGGCCGCGGAACGAATTAATTTCATAATACGCGGAAGCTGAGTACAGTCCATTCTCTTTCTGGTGTTTTTGCTGTCTGAGGATCAATAGGAAGGAATACTCTAGAGATTATCACACAGGAATGGGATAAAGATGGGATCTCTGCCCCGTCCTTATCCTATTTTTGACTGCAATCCTGCAAAAGGCTTTTGGATTGCAGTGCTATTGTCCTGTCATTGAAGCAGCATTGCATTAATGAAAACTGTTAATGCAAAATGCTGGGCAATGCCGCTTCGATGACAGAAAATGATGGGATACGTGCAACATCGTTTGAAAGTCTTTTGTGCAACCGAGGTCAATCACACTTTCTCAATGGGATAATGTCCAGATAAGCACGATGTTGTATGAAAATCTTCTTGCGATTGTGCTATGAGAAGAGGAAAAGGATGGGACAAGGACGTTTCATCCCCCATCTGATAGTCTCCTCTGTGTTACAGTTCTTTCCTGTCCACTAACTAGGAACTGCTCTTTAATTAACTGTATGGTTAGTTGCATTTGGTTTTACTTTAAATATGCAAGACAACCCTTGGGCTATGCAAAGCTATCTAACAAATTTAGCATGTGGATCAGATTCAGGAGAGGGCCAAGTGACTTGGAAATAGAATTGCAGTGACAGAATGTACAACTTATTTACCAGGTGGTTTCACCTGCTGTGTGAAATGAGCTGACTTTGACACAGTTTTTATACAGTATCTCTGTACAGAAAGAGGCATTGCATCCCCTTTGCAGGTTGCAAGGTCACTTCTAGTGTGACTGGAAAAGAGAGTATCTCTGATGCAGTACAGACCACCGAGAAACGGTGGCCTGCTGGCAGCCTAATTTCCTCCGGAGGGAAGCTTTAGCTGCCAAACCGCACCGGGTTCTTTTTCCGCCGCTAATGGTGCACTCTTGACATAACTGGCACAGTGTGATGTGCAGACGCTATGCATCCATTACGTCACAATGGCAGCACCCATGTACACGGGGCTGGGGTGCCGCCATTGTAGCGTCACCAGTCCATGCTAGGGTCAGGGACAGTGTGGTTCTCGCGCAGTCCCTAACTCTAGGTGCGCCGCCGCTATGCCATTAAAGGCCCGTCTGTCCTGGGCTTCTGTTTCTTGGGACTGGCTAAGATGAAACTATTTTTTTTCAATTTTTCCCAGGTTTTAAAAAGCACAGTAGGGTTGGGGGATATTTATCCAGACAACTGTGTTTTTGTGACAGTTTGGTGCTTTTAAATTGATTTTGAGTCATTATTTCAGGGTTTTTTTAATGGGGTCTGGGGCTTTGGGATTCATGTGGGAATCCAGAGTCTGCAAAACAGATCCACAGACTGCACTTTCTCCCACCCCTTATGCAGGATCACTGAAGCGTTCTCCTATCATTTTATACTACTTTGTAGGAAAAGCCCTACACTGGCTGTAGAAATATGACTTTTTAATTTTGGCCCACTACATCTGACATGCATGAACTTCAGCACTATAAATCATCTTCACACCCTGCTTGTTGTCTTCCTACAAGCTTCCTGAATTTATCTAATCCACCTTGGCTCTTTTTGCTTTTGTGTTGAAGTAATTATTTTTCTTATGGAGAACATGTTTTATGTCAAGATCACATATCAATAATAACAAAACCAGCAACATAGAAAAATATACTGAATTCATCAGGGTTCTTCAGAATTTGAATGTCAATTTGAATAGATGTAAAATGTCACTTTAATTAAACATATCCATTATAAGTGAAACTTTTGGCATATTTTGAAGCTGACATTTCAACATGAGAATATGTTGCAGATTCACTTTTTCAAATGTGTGAAATATTTTAATCAACATATGATAAGCATATGGCAAAGTATCTGTAATAACTGCCTCTCAAAGTGGCATATAACATGAAGAAATTATAAATATGCTACCTTGGAGGATCTTTGACTTGAGAAGTTGTTTTGCCAATACTCATTCAATAACTGACATTGACAAGATGGCAAAATACTAATCAAAAAGTAGTGGTAGTTAACATTGCATTCATATACACATAAGAAAGTTTTATTTCCAGTGAATTTACAGTTTATTTATTGTTTTTGGCCCATGGCATTTAGGTAAAAAGGGACAGCATGAGTTTATGTAAAAGGAGAAATACAAGTCAAAGAAACAGAAGACATGAGGCTTAGTTTACAAGGGTTAATTTGTGCAATTAAGTAACTGGCAGTTTATGGCCTTTGACCATAACACAAACTGACCTATGCAAGAAAATAAGCTTGCCATCAGCAAAAATCTACTCATTTATGCTAATTCTGGCCAGTTGTTCATTTATCTTGCTCCAACACATGACAGTGTTAGATGGGTCCAAGACAGGGCAAGTCTTGAGGCTAATTTTGTGCTGTGTATATTCACATATTGTACAACAAAACTATCAAGATGTCAAAATGGCATTCAGTTGATCTTGGCTGCTAGTACTACAGCTGGGAGAGAGGGATTTGTCTCCAATGGCTGAAGACAGATTGAATGTATTATGATCCAGATCTCATTCTCATATGGAGCATGTCATGAAAGGTCAATTACCAAAGGTTGCTTGCTTTTAACTGACACAGTTAAAGACAGAGGGATATATTTTAGATAGTCTTGTAGCAACTCTTATTCAACTAAGAGTCTGTATGATGGGGGAAGCTCCTGGTCAGGGCTGGATTTGTGGATGGAGACATATTATTCATCAAGAACAACTTTAGTGGTTGGTTATAAATTTACAGCGCTTTATAAATAAAGGTTAATAATAATATAAGATCGGCATATTAGCTATATTGTATTTGTCAGCCACCTTGAGTCCCAATCTTTGGAGGAGAAATAGCATATAAATAAAAATAACAAACAAACAATATCACATGAATGGCATTGAAACTTGTTTCTAAGGTCCAAAACAACACTGCAGAAATAATCTGAGACCAGTTTACTGCCCTGGCTCAATGCTATGGAATTCTGGGAACTGTAATTTTGTGAGACATTTAGCCTTCTCTGTTAGAGAGCTCTGATGACATAATAAACTAAAATTCTCAGGATTCCCTCGCACTCAGCCAGGGCAGTTAAAGCGGTCTCAAACTGGATATTTTGGCAGTGTATTTTGGACCTAAGGGTGTTGAAGATGGTGACAGTGATGGCGATGAATATGTACCTTGTCTTAGCCACAAAAGTGGGACTCAAAGTAGTTTTCAAATTAAAATACAATATGCTTGAAACATTAAAAAGATAGACATTAACATGGAATTAAACTACTAACAGTATTGAAAAAAATTTAAAACATACACTTAAAAATTTGAAAAAGCAGTTTAAAAGAACAGGATAGTTAAAACAATAAAAGCAGTACAGCACCCTGCTTAAAAAAACCCTTTCTCTAACAACCTTTAGTTCACAAAAGCATTTTGGAATAAAAGGCCATGCCTGCCAATGGAAGAACTGTAAAGAGGGGCCCAATCTAGCCTCCCTAGGAAGGGAGTTCCTGAGTTTAGGGGCAACCACTGGTAAGGCCCTATTTCACATCCCGACCAGCTGTGCCATGAGAGGGCAAGAGAAAAGGGCCTTTCTTGAGGATCCCGTATAGTGAGATACAGTATGTCAGACAGCTTGGTCCTAAGCTGTTTTTCATAAAATAAGAAAGATACTGAATGATTTCAGATCTCACATGAGAGATGGACATATATATTTCTTTTTATAATGTGTCTGGATTATTATTTTTTTCAATTGTGAGAGCTAGCATGGTGCAGTGGTTTGAGCATTGGACTATGACTCTGGAGACCAGTGTTTGAATTGCCATTCAGCCATGGAAACTGTCTGGGTGATCTTGGGCAAGTCACCCTTCTTATCCTCAGAGGAGGCAAGGGCAAGAAAACCACATGATATATTTGTACTCTGATTGGCACAGTAGTTCATGTACTAAAAATTAGTTTTGTATTAAAATATAGGCTTGGCACATTTACCACCCATCCTTTCCAGTATGGATGGGTAAACCTTACAGTTTTGCTGTGTTCCACATTCACATTTTGTGAATTTTGGGGGGAAATGTTTTAAAAATCTGACTTGGAATTCTCTTTAATTTTTGTACACTAGTCTTTATCACATGCATACAGTCTCTTTGACATCCCACATAGGAGTTAAAAAGATGAAGAATGATAAAGCTGAAGGATGAATGGAGGTGAATGAGAAAGCAGTCCCTGCATGACCACCTAAATGGGGAAAGGAGAATGCAGGTGGTGTCTAATGTCCTCTCTTACCCGAGGGTGACCATCTTGCAAACTATCTGTTGATTCCTTTGCCCACCCATCTGTCTTTCTCTGTTGGTAAGCACCTGATTGCTTGCTCAGCCAGCTACTTTGCACATTCCATTAATTAAACCAGAGGAAATTCACATGAGGAAGAAGGCTTTTGGTATGGAAGTAGGATTTTCTTGCATCCTTAGTTTCCTTGACACCTTGACAGGTCACTTAGTCACCGTAGGGGATGAAGGTAATTGCAGCCAAGAAGTGATTGTTCAAATCTTGCTTTTGATATTCAGACTCTCGTTCTGCTTCACTGCTCTTTGCAGTTCTTTTTTCCTTGTTCTCCCGGCAATTTCTGTGTTTTGAAAGTCAGCTTTGTTCAATTAGTGCCTTTAAAAGGCAATCTTTCAAAATCTGTAATATGAAGGAAGGTCACTTGACAGAATACAGAGGAGGGTGTGCAAAGTGAAACTGTTGCTTCAAAATATACTGACTAACAACTTTCCCCTCATCACCATATATTACAGCGGGAAAGGGCTATTAGGTTGTCCCCAATTTAGGAAGTGGCATTTAAAATTATAAGACATCTGCTAGTGATATAGAGTAGTGTGTGTGTGTGTGTGTGTGGGGGTAATTGTTGTAATTTCTGAAAGGGCACAAATATAAAAGGAACCTGGCTCTGATGTTTGTAATACAGTGGAAAGGAGAAGCCAGGCATAGTCAGACACGCATCCTAGACTTTAGGAGAGCGGATTTCAGTAAACTTAGAGAAGTATTGAGGGCAATTCCATGGTCAGAAATACTAAAAGATAAAGGAGTTCAGGACGGATGGGACTTTCTCAAAAGGGAGATACTGAAGGCACAATTTCAAACAGTTCCAGTGAAAAAGAAAAACGGGAGGTGTTTCAAGAAACCAGGATGGATGACTAAGGAACTTTCAACCGAGCTAAGTTTGAAACGGAACATGTATAAGAAATGGAAAAAGGGGGAAATCACAAAAAAGGAATTCAAAGAAATAGCAGGCATGTGTAGGGGTAAAGTCAGAAAAGCTAAAGCACAGAATGAACTCAGGCTTGCTAGAGAGGTTAAGAACAATAAAAAGGGCTTTTTTGGATATGTCCGCAGCAAAAGGAAGAAGAAGGAAACGGTAGGGCCACTGCGTGGAGAAGATGGCAAAATGCTAACAGAAGACAGAGAAAAGGCAGAATTATTCAACACCTTCTTTGCCACAGTCTTCTCAGAAAAGGCAAAGGGTGCTCAACCTGAGGATAATGGAGCAGAGGACAGGATAGGGGCATTTCAGTACAGAATAAGTAAAGAGATAGTAGAGGAATATCTTATTAATCTAAATGAATTTAAGTCTCCGGGACCAGATGAACTCCATCCAAGGGTATTAAAAGAACTGGCAAATGTAATATCGGAGCCATTGGCAATAATCTTTGAAAACTCCTGGAAAACAGGAGAGATCCCAGCAGACTGGCGGAGGGCAAACGTTGTCCCCATTTCAAAAAGGGGAAAAAAGAGGATCCCAACAATTATCGTCCAGTTAGTCTGACATCAGTACTAGGAAAGATTCTGGAGCAGATCATTAAACAGAGAGTCTGTGAACATCTAGAAGGCAATGCCATAATCACAAAAAGTCAACATGGGTTTCAGAGAAACAAGTCATGCCAGACAAACCTAATCTCTTTCTTTGATAAAATTACCAGCTTGGTAGATGAAGGGAAGGCTGTGGATATAGTATATCTTGATTTCAGTAAGGCCTTTGACAAGGTTCTCCATGACATTCTTGCAAACAAGCTTGTAAAATGTGGGCTAGACAAAGGAACTGTTAAATGGATCTGTAATTGGTTGACCGGCCGAACCCAAAGGGTGCTCAACAATGGCTCCTTTTCATCCTGGAGAAAAGTGACCAGTGGGGTCCCACAGGGCTCTGTCCTGGGCCCAGTGCTATTCAACATCTTTATCAATGACCTGGATGACAGAATTGGAAGCATACTTATCAAATTTGCAGATGATACCAAATTAGGGGGAATAGCTAATACCCCAGAGGACAGGATCAAGATTCAAAATGACCTGAATAGACTAGAAAGCTGGGCCAAAGCTAACAAAATGAAATTCAACACGGAGAAATGTAAGGTATTGCACTTAGGGCGGAAAAATAAAATGCACAGATATAGGATGGGTGACACCTGGCGGAATGAAACTACATGTGAAAGGGATCTAGGAGTCCAAGTAGACCACAAGTTGAACATGAGTGAACAGTGTGATGCGGCAGCTAAAAAGGCCAATGCTATTTTAGGCTGCATCAATAGAAGTATAGTGTCTAGATCAAGAGAAGTAATAGTGCCACTGTATTCTGCTCTGGTCAGGCCCCACCTGGAATATTGTGTCCAGTTCTGGGCGCCACAATTCAGAAAGGACATTGAGAAACTGGAGCGTGTCCAAAGGAGGGCGACAAAAATGGTGAAAGGTCTGGAAACCATGCCCTATGAGGAACGACTTAGGGAGCTGGGGATGTTTAGCCTGGAGAAAAGAAGGTTAAGAGGTGATATGATCGCCCTGTTTAAATATTTGAAGGGATGTCATATTGAAGAGGAAGCAAGCTTGTTTTCTGCTGCTCCAGAGAACAGGATCCGGAACAATGGATGCAGGCTGCAGGAAAAGAGATTCCATCTGAACATTAGGAGGAACTTCCTGACAGTAAGGGCTGTTCGACAATGGAATGCACTCCCTCAGAGGGTGATAGAGTCTCCTTCCTTGGAGGTCTTTAAACAGAGGCTGGATGGCCATCTGTCAGGGATGCTTTGATTTGGATTTCCTGCATGGCAGGGGGTTGGACTGGATGGCCCTAGTGGTCTCTTCCAACTCTATGATTCTATGATTCTATGATCTTATTGATAATTGATGCAGTATTAATCATTTTACTCCAAAACTGATGAGAAATACAGGTGTTCTTAGAGGTGTTCTCACCAGTGGATGTAAGTTCATAGATGGTACAATGAGCCAACCCAGTAAAGGTTAATGTAATGGGGGTGGAAGAAGAAACCTCATTAATATAGGAACCACAACCTTCACAAAAGTCTACTGCATTTGCGATTGGCTATGTCTTAACCAGTCAGAAGGCCAATAGATTTTCACATGTTTTATGGTCTATATTACAGTGTTTTTTTTCCAACCATGGTGTATATAAGAGAAGAAGTAGTAAGACAAGGGAGAGAGCTAGAAATCAAAAGGATGAGGGGAGAGTCTAGGCAGAGATGGCTCAGAATTGAGAGCTGGATTGAAAGGGTGGAGGCTGGAAGTTACAGTGCCAATGAATTTATATGAGTTGCAATAATATGCTTCTTTAACTAAGGAGATTATCGGATGGGGGAAAATTGGGGAGGGAGGCATACTCCAGGCAAAGTAGCACAACCATGCTAAAGATTTTCAGATGACATCACACTTATCCAGGACTTAACCCATGAAGAACCAGCAATGCTCCAGCAACAAACCATTCACGGGGAAGTCCTGGATAAACACAGTGTCATCTGAAAACCTTCAGCATGGTTATTCTACTTTGCCAGGAGTATGTCTTTTAGTCCTGGCTTTTTTCCCCTTTCTGATAATCTCAGAAAATGCAGTATAAGTAGAGTAACAGGTTTTAAATGAATGTGTTTTCTCCCACATTATTTCCATAGCCTAACTGCTATTTTGATTAACCAATAAGCTCTTTTGAAGTATTTTTCTTGCCAGTCTGCAAAATATGATTGTAGAAATTGGCTAATTGCTCATGTAGCAAAGTAACATGAGTGGATTCATAAGAAAAAGGATAAAAATCCAGGGAATACCTGTATTATGACCAGGTTTGGAAGCTAAACAGGCTTTACTCTGGTTAGTACTTGATGGGAGACAGCCAATAATTACCAGGTACTATAGGCAATGAATACCAGGTATTATAGGAAAGAATTGACAAAACCACTTCTGAATATTTCTTGCCTAAGAAAATTCTATGAAATGCATGGGGTCACTGTAACTCAACAAGCAACTTAAAGGCACACATCCACACTCATACTCACCATGGCATTACCTTTCTATGGTAGTGGAATTGTTTTCTCCTGTGAAGCAAAAAAATATGCTGCTGCTAGAGTCTCCCACACCAGACAGACCTTTGCTGAGGATCCAGATGAAATGTGCCAAACAAATACTGGGTATCAGCAGTAGTGGACAGTGGCAGAGGATCTCTCAGAGACAATGGCAGTGGCACCATAACTAATACTTGTTAGAACTGTGCAGAAGGAGGCGTGGTCTTTTTAAATGTGTTTCACCATAAACACCCTATCGTGAGACAATCTAAAATTAAACACAAGATAGTGCCAAAAGATAAAACTCCCAGGTCAGAAGGCACATGGTGAGTGACAAGGGAAGAGCAGAGTACAAGTAGCACTGTGGCTAATGCTGTAACTCGATTGAAGCCAAATGGATGTTCAACTGTTGATGTGTTCAGAAGTGAATGGAAAGTGTGAAGCTGCACAGCACATTTTTTGGAACATGGAATGTGATAAACTTGAATCAGAGGAAGCTAGACAAGTAGAATAAGAAATGGAACATAAAAACATTGCAATAGTTGGGGTGAGTGAGCTAGAGTGAACAGGAATGAGACATTTTAAGTCACATAATTACACAGTGATTTACTCAGGAAATGAAACTCTAAAAAGAAATGAAGTGGTGTTAATAGTGAGATGCAGCAAAAGCAGGCAAAATCTGACCAAACAATATTAATAAGACTTTAGGAAAAACTCATCAATCCAAGTTTATGTTTTAACTACTGAGGCAGAAGGAGAAGAAAGTGAAAGATTCTATGCTGGAGTCCCAAAAGAAACTGATCAGACACCAAAACAGGATTTCTTGTTTGTCATAGGCCATTGAAATGCAAAAGTAGGAAAGAGAGCAGAGTTAAAGATCATTGGAAAATTTGGCCTAGTAAAAGGAGACAGAAATAGGGTCAGAACCCTGGATTCAACCATTCAGTGACTTGTGTGCAGAGACAGAGAACTACTATAATAATCAATACGGATAAATAGAAGATGCCAATAAAAACAGAATACCTCTTCTACAAGATCTGAAAAATCAAAAGGAAAGTGCAGACGCTATACAATCTCCAGGGGGACATATTATATGTGTACAAAAGACATATTATATGTGTACAGAAATAATACACAGAACAACTATGTGAAAGAGATGAAAGGATGACAGATTCATTAAAGGAAGAACCATGTGAAGATTTTAGATGAAGATTCTACAATTTTAGAAAGTGAAGTGGAAGATGAATTCAGGACACTTAGGAGAAATAAATTATCAGGAATAAATGGAATCCAGATAGAGCTGCTTCAAGCTTACAAGACAGAATCTACTGTAGTTCTTGTCAGGGGTTAAAGTCAGCAAACTGGGAAACACTTGGATGTGTGTGTGTCTGACCATGAGCATCCAGCACTGGAAGGACAAGGCTGATCAAGCACAGCTGATGCTCATAGCCTCAAGGACACTCTGATGCCTGTGTGCACTTGTGCCTGGATGATGAACATCTAGCTATATTGCACAGTGGGACACTTTACACTGTGGCACAGGAAGTAACTGAGTTTGGGAGACCACATGGTCTCAAGGCTATATAAGCTCAGGAGCTTCCAGTGATTGCTTTGTGGGTTGTAGTAGGAGAGTTGGTATTCGTGTGTGATCTGTAATATAGCGTTGGTGATTTGTAGCACTGTAAATAAAGATAGCACTTCGGGAGATTCGGCTTGTCTGGTCATTTATCAGCAGGAGCCAGAGGCATCGTTAGCTGGAGAGTCCCTGAAGTCCCTGCATTCTTCAGTTCCTGGAAGACATCAAGTTGCTGTTATCTCAACTGGAAGCTGAGAACCACGTTTCTGAATTTGCCAGTCATACTCTGCTGTATGCCAGCATTGGCTATATGGCTCAGATGAGTTGCTGTCAACAAATCTGTCAACAAATACAGAAGATTATCACATGAGCCCCCATTCTCACCGCAATCACATTAATGAAAAGAAACACATGGCTTAGAAACAGTCACTATCGCAATCACTGTAGTAGCCATTGCCTGTCTGTGACTCTCTTCTGCTCCTTAACCCTGTCTCTGTCTTAACTCTGTCTGCTCCTTAACCCTGTCTCTCCGCCCTACTGTTTTACCACCATACCTTTCATATTTTCATTTTTATTTCTCTCTCTTTTTTTTACACAATTTAGGCATCAAGGCAATGTGATTTAGGTGGGGGGAGGGATAAAAAAAATGAAAGTTGTTTTTTTTTTAAATAAATAAAAGGAAACAGGCTTCTTGCGAATAGTGGGGGGAAAGGAGTAAGGGACAGGAGAAAATTGACACCACATGATTGCTCAATGCTAGGACTGCAACCCAGACATTGTCACACACAGATCAAATGCCACAGCAGTGATATTGGCAACTACTGGGAAAGCCCATCTATAAAAAAAAGTGTGTGATAGTCACTGATTGAAGGTAGACCAGTTACAACTCAGCCACAGAGTCACCTCATAAAGTTTGGCCGTAGGTGTGTCTATTGTGCTTTAATTTCACTTTTTTGTCTCATGATAGTGTCCAACGAAACAAAATAATGGCCCATATACTGGAAATATTCAATATGCATTCCAATACCCAATAAAGGAGACACCAAGGATTGTAGTAACCATGGGGCCATTGCAGTTATATCCCATGAAAGTAAAGTGATGCACAAGCATCTACAACAAAAATGTTTACCATATATGGAGTGAGAAATGTACGATTTCCAAGATGGGTTCAGGAAAGGGAGAGGCACTAGGGATCATATTGCAAATATACTTTAGATAATGGAGCACATCAAATAATGTAAGAAGAAAATCAGCCTGTGCTTTATAGATTATAGCAAAGCCTTTAGTTCTGTAGATCATGGAAAACTCTCATTCATAGCGACACCTTAAGTTGAATTTGACATGATGGCAGTTGACAACAAACAGGTTCACAATGTTTTGGGGAAAAATTCAGGTCTCTAGAAACAAATTTGCCACCCCAAATTCTCATTGGAATTGGTTAGTTTATAGGAAGGAAAACACCAAATATAGACTCTACATGATGTAGCTATTACCTTTCTGAGGACCAATTAGAAATCTTCTTAGGGTCTTCTACTGAAGACTGTTTCTGTCATTGCCTTTTGTGACTACAACTTCTTTTGACTACAACTCCTACAATCCTTTAGTGCCCATGGATAATTCTGCCAGCTGTAGACCAACAAAAAAACATTTCCAAGCTCAAAGCAGAATTGGACCCAGTATCTTCATGGTTCTTTTGACATTTGGGATGTGAGTTAAGCCTGGACACTGGCTAGGTTTTTTTTATGTCTAGGTGCTTTCCCCCTGCCCTTTTGTCTTTTGAATTCTCTTCTTGCAATTTGTCAGAACTTGGGCATTTCACAGAGACAATGCAGAATTTATTTATGTGAGCTGGCTTTTAATGGGAAGGTTTGAGTATGTGTTTTCTATTTGTACCTCTGAGGATATTCCATCCTTTAGATTTTATTGTTTCTTTGTAAAGTGTAGGTTCTTAGTTTTTGTGGTGGCATAAGCTATATAAATATAAATAAATGGTATCTAAATGGTATCTAAAATAAATGGAGCACATTCTTGATTCATATTATCACCTGTATCATCAACTCTTCCTTCATAAAGAAGAAAACTGGTATATGGGCAATGCAAACTATATGTGTTTTTTTTTAAAGAAATAAGAATAAGATGCTATATTTACCCCTCATTACACAATCACCCATGGTTGTACCAAATTTCCCCTTTATGACTTATTTCAGCTTTTGAAAATATTCTAAACATTAAATAGTTTTGCTTTCCATATTCTTCGGGACTGTAGAATTATTTCCTAGTGTAGATATAAACTATAGCATTTTTGTAGTAATTTTAATGATGGCACCATAATATTGAAAACTCATTTCATTCTCAGTGGATTCTTTCTTTCTTTTCTTTTAGTGTTAAAGCAAGGATTGCTAAACAAACATGCTCAGGTACTTTGTTTTGTTTTATTATCTTCCCATGAAAATTGAACTTACTACTGGTGTTTTCCTTTTCGCTCTCTCTCTCGTTGCAATGAGAATATAATAAATTGCACTGGTGTCTTTATATTTCTGTCTGCATGCAAGAGGTCATTAGATTTCATAATGAAAAATATCACAGATGAACTGATTTTATGTTCATGAAATCCACTATTCATGTTGGGATAATTTGTTGCACATTAGCTGCATATGAAGAGCACTACTGTGAATGCAATGGACAGGCAGCAGGCATTTTCCTACTTTTTGAAAGAAAGTTTGCAACAACATCCATTACAAAATTACTAAGTGGTAAAAATCATTAGCAATAGCAAATGGAACCAGATGGATTTAGCAGCTTGGACTGAATTAACTTATAAAAAGTGAGATTTTATGAAGAGGAAAGTAGTACAAAACCTTGATGATTGTTTCATTTCATAACCTGAAAAGAATTGGAAGCAGGTGAATCTCTACTTACTTCTTAAAAAAAAAATCAGTTTCCTATTGTGACTTTCTTTTTAAGGTTTTGACTTAAATCAGATCTCTTTTTAGGATAAAAGATGGTGTTTCCTGCCTATTTCTATTACATGCACAATTCAGTTGAATTGAATCACATATTCTGTGAATCTCACTGTCAGTTTAGGTGTCAAATATGTGCAGGTGACCATGAGCTAGTTGCACCTTTCTTGTGTATACTTGGAAAATTATATCAGACGCTATGTAATGTAAAACCTCACTGTACATTGTACATTGTACAGTGACCATGACCCAACCCAAAGCTAGGCATGCATAACCCCATTATTCCCAGTAGTTTAAAATGTGTAGAATTCTGTACTGCAGGAAAGAAAATTTGTGGCTCTCAGAATTTTGCTGAACTGCAACTCCCCTCATCCCTCATCATTTCCTCTGCTGGCTAGTGTGATGGGACTTGCCATCCAATAACATCTGGAAGACCAGATGTTTCCCATTCCTGCTGAAGTGAATAATAGTTTATTGCAATCTATGAAGTGGTATTTATAAATAACAGCCAAAGGTTATGATCCTTTGCAGATTTACCTAGATTGATTGGCATTCTTTAAAGAGCAAAGATAAAGCTTGGGAGGAGCATCCTGATCCAGCTTGATCCTATGGATTAGGATATACCTAACATATATTTTCCACTAAAATCTCTTCTTACCCCATTACAGTGGGAAAATAGTATGGAGGAAAGGGTTAACTAATTCCTTTCAAGCAAATGATTAAAAGTCACAGCTAAGCTGAATCTACACTGCAGAATTAATGCAGTTTTTTATACTCCATCTTATGGAAAACTGGGAATTGTTGATTGCTGTTGTACTAGAGCTCTCTGACATAGAAGGTTAAATATCTCATAAAATACAAATGCCAGAATTCTATAACACTAAACCATGGCATTTAAAGCAGCATCAAGCAGCATTAATTCTGCAGTGCAGATACAGCCCTAGTTTGGTCCTTTAATATAACAATATACTCTTTTGCTTTCTACCATGTTATTATTTATATATCATAATAGGATAATGAAAAGGTGCAAAGGTGTATTGATTATTTATATATCATAATAGGATAATGAAAAGGTGCTAATAATTTAAATGATCACACTAAAAGGCCAAATAGATTCATATGTATTTCTTTAATTACCTTGAAAAGGGGGTGCCAGTTCAACATGAACTCATTTTAAGTTGGCACTTACATTTAAACTAAGAGCTGAAAAGAGACAGCCCAAATGCGCTGTGCTGGCACAGATTGTAGGGTTAGGGACTGCACGGCAACCGCATGGCCCCTAACACTAGCACGGCACCGCAGCACTATAATGGTGGCATCTCATCCATACAGGTGCCACCATTGTGATGTAAGCAACATGCAGCATCTGCATGTCACCACATGTCGCTTACGTAACAAGTATGCCATTGATGCACTCATTATGTCTGCCCTGCAGAGCTAATAGAATCCGGTTTTTCCGGGTTCTTTTTCCTCCGGAGGGAAACCGTGCAGTTGGATTTAGGCTGCCAGCAGGCTGACCTTTTCAGACGGTCTGTCCTGCGCCTATGTTACTAGACCAAAAACCTTTCCAGAATGAAGGTGAAAAAAATGGTGTCTGTGCTTTTACTCATCTCTCCTGACCCTTGTTGTAAGCTTGCAAGAAAAGGAAGCAAGTGTAAGAATTTTTGAAGAACCGATTTTCACCCATTTACCCACTGAAAGGGGATGAGTAAAGTTTTCAAAAAAGACACACTCTGGAAGGATGCATGAAATAAAAATGTTGATGTATATACAAGCCAGACTCCTCCTGTCCTTCCCCATCAACAATATAATTCTTCTGTACAATGTGTGTGTGTGTGTATGTGTATTTGCAAAAAAACAATCAGACACTATTTCAACTGCACACCCAGCAATTCTCTTATTCTCAGAACTATTTCAGAGAAATGGACAATTTAACAGTTATACTGCTCACTGTCCATTACTTTCCTGTCACATTGCTGCTGTTTAGGTCATCACATCTTTTCCTTTCTTCCTCAAATGACCTCCATGATTTCTTTCCATATTTCAGGGTATACTTTCTGTAAAAGAAAAAATAGAGAAAGACATCCGAGGACAAAATTGAAAAGAAACAGTATTCACAGCATATTCAAAAACCTAACACATTCTTTGTTATATGTAAAATAACAGCAGCCTCGTGAGACCTCAGTCTGAGCAATGGTTACCTTAAAACTGGGTGAAGAGCTTATCATAGTGCTTATGGCCATTCTTATTGGCAGAAACTCCTGTATGTTAACATCAGAATTTCCCTTTTTTGACTTAGAAAGGTTACAGATGTTTTACACCAGGGTGCCTCTTTGTTCAAATCCGAAAGGAATTACAGCAGTTTATTCACTTATTGGATGCCTGGAACAATAGCAGGAATTGTAGTAACAGCACTTGGAGAAAGAGATAAATTTTTGAGTGTAAACATTTTTTCTAAAAAATTCTTAAACTATCACAAGTTTCTTATGCACTAACCCAAAATTATTCTATATTTATACCAAATGCCTCATGTTGAAATTAATAATTACAAAGACTCCCATGCATGTTCAAAGTGGGTCCTTGGTATCCACTAGGATTTGGTCTGTCCCTGTGGATACCGAAATCAGTGGATCCTCAAATCCCATTATATACAATGGCATAATAAAATGGTGTCCCATAAAAAAAAGGCAAAATCAAAGTTTGATTTTTAGATTTTGTTATCGTTGAATACATTCAAGCCATGGAGGGTTGAATCTGTGGGTGAAGAATCCATGGATATGGAGCGCTGACTGTACATTCTTAATTTATTTTTTTAATTTACAAGTAATACAGCACTAAAATTGTACTTAATGTACAGAATTAACAGTCATTGTGGTCACTGTCTGGGAGAAATGGTTTGAAGTACTGTTTAAAAAAAAACAGCATTTTAATTTTTTTTTGCAGTTTATGTGTTGACCATATGTATCTATAACAGAGACAGAATGACTGAAATTCAATTATATGAACACAAATTCTGACTTCATGAATCCTGTTACTTTTTGGCTTGGGCATCTTTGAAACTTTCTCCATGACATCTCTCTCTCTCTCTCTCTCTCTCTCTCTGTGTGTGTGTGTGTCACATTGTCCCGAAGAGATAAATTCAGAGCTTGGGTATACTCCTGGACTCAGTTCTGAGCCTGGATACTCAGGTTTCAACTGAGGCTAGTACTGCATTCACAGTTTCACACAACTGCATCTGCTCCTTGATATGTCAAATCTGGCCACAGTGACACAATCAAATTGGACCAGGTTTCTCAGTGCAATTAGAAGAATTTTTACCAGGAAATGCAAATTAGATTAGAAGAGAAAAATAAATCTGGAATCAATAGCGTGAGAAATCAAGCATCGGTGTTTTCTATTCTTTACCTCACTCCCTTGTACAAATGAGAAAACAAAATGTACATAGAAGTGTTTGGATTGAATAAAAACACAATAAGTCCTACTTTTTTCCCACCTCCCTGTAAACTGCCACCAACAAAATCTAGACATGAGTGGAGACAAAGTTATTATACCATTTATTTGATTTCCTCCCAATTGTCTTCCTGAGGTTTTTGATTTGCTGTTGCTTTGCTATTACTACTGTATGATCATCATTGCATGTCTCAGGTTAGTCTACTGCCTGGCAGAATTCTTGTGCAGATGGTCAATAGTTTGCTCGAACAGGCAAACAACCATGTAAATAAGGACTGAGATTCATAATATTTCCTGTCTGTTTCAGTAATAAAGGAAAACCCTTGGAGAAATAGCTTGCCAATATCATTGGTCTTCAAACAGAAGCCCAGTTTATGATATGTGAAATAAATGTTATTGCTTGGTATTTTGTGTTCTGCTCTATATTTCTTTTCAGAGTGATACATAAGGGCAAAAAAAAAATGTATTGTGGGTCACAATGCTGTAAAAACTCACCTGAGAGTAAGCCCCACTGAACTTAATGCCATACATCTGAGTATATGGGTATTGGCTCATACAGTTAGATGGGGTAGGACTCAAGACATCCTCCAGAAGTTGTTCAGCCACAAGGCTCAGCAGCCCTAGTCAGCAATGGTAAGTTATGCTAGGTGCAACAGTACAAGAATATTTGGAGAAATACATGATTGCCTGTTGTAATACCTGAAATCAGATATCACTTTCATTTATTTCCTTTTTAATGTGTATGTATGTGTATATGTATATGTATTTGTATATTTATATTTATATGTATATGTGACAGGCCCAAGACCCTGAGTATAGTGTAAAAATTCAGCAGGTGGTACTATATTGTCCCCCTCTTCAATTCTTCCTGAACTCACTGTTTAGCCAATATGCGCCCTGCCCTCTGCCTGATTGGTAAAGAGCAGGAAAATTGGAGAAGCATCTGTCTAAGTTTTTATAGCCTGATAAAGACCAGTGGCATGATTCAGTGAGATCTAATGGTTTCTAGCAGATAGTCTTTCTGCATCTAGCTGTAGCATCTTTATAGTCCTTGTGCTCCCCCAGCTAGGGAATGGTCAGGGGAGGCTGCAGCAGCTAAAAGTTGGAGGAGAATAGCAATCTGTGAAATGAGCCTCTCCTCAAAAAATAAAAATAAAAAGGACATATGCAGCCATTTGTTGGATGCCGTCCAATTGTATTTTATTGCATTATCAATTATTTGATTTCTAAAGTGCAAGTGATGAAAGGCAAGGAATGTTGCAGAAGAAAAAAAAGAAGACAGAATTAAGATATGGTAAACTGCAATCCATCACAGGAATCTTCATTTATTCTACATGTTATTCTGATCTAATCTGCACTGCAGAAATAATGCAGTTTGACACCACTTTAACTATCATGGCTCAGTGCTATGGAATTCTGGAATCTGTAGTTTTGTGAAATATTTAGCCTTCTGTGTCAGAGAGCTCTGGTGCCATGACAAACCACAATCCCAGAATCCATTTCCACATGGCATAATCTATACAAACAAACAGGTGAAAGGAAATTAAGGTTCAATATGGAAATACAGTATAAATTACTCTAAAAGGCAAATTTGGAGAAAATAATGCATACCAAAAGCACATCAACTATTGTCCTTCCATCTCAAGGAAGACAAGTAACATCAGTGGTTGGGATAAAGAGGATGACAGTGCTTCTTATGGAGGTCTAACCTATTTATTTTACATTTGTATACTTCCCAAAAACTAAAGTTCTCTGCATAATTAATAAGTGGATTGAGTTCAATGGTTCTTATTCACAGATAAGTGTCTACAGGGTTACAGTGTCCACTACAGCATTATAAAAGAAATGATTAAGTAATCTAAGGGGCTCAACACACTGTCCCTTTGCAGCGGCCCACAGTCACCCCTTTCCTCGCCGGATTGGGGCCATGGCAACTACAACTGCCTTTCCAAAAAGCAGCTCCTATTTGCACTGCAGAAAGGGTGCCATGAAAACACTGTGCTGAAGATGTGGCATGATGCTGCCCGCCGTCTGGTCAGGCAGGTTGCATGGGAACAGAATTGGGGGAGCTGGCATGCAGATGTCACTCTGTAAATGCCAGTCTGTACAGCCTGTCACTCCCAATTTAGTTTTTGCTTACAGTGGTACCTCGGGATACGAATTACCCAGGTTACGAATTTTTCGGGATACGAATAAATCCCATAGGGATTTATTGTTCCGGGTTACGAAGGTTTTTTCGGGTTACGAAAAAACCCTGGCGCTGTTTTAAATGGAGCCGCGGCAGAGCCGCGGCTTTTTTTCCATTAGCGCCTATGGCAATTTGGGTTACGAAGGTTTTTCGGGTTACGAAATTAGCCGCGGAACGAATTAATTTCGTAACCCGAGGTACCACTGTATTTAGAAATCCCCAAAAGAAAATTATCAGTTTTATGTAAGATTCTGAGAAATGAATGGCTGCTTCTCAGGTTGAGGTGAGTTCAACCTTTGCACAAAGATGAAGGGCTATGCTAATATTGCCATTACCTTGACCCTGACCATGTATGCTGCAAAATGTACAGACAAGAGTTTAGCCTCAGCCTCTACTCCAATAATAAGACTTCTGTGCTAGTGAAAAAAATGCAATGTGGTTAGCACTAAAGAATTTTAAAAATGTGTCAGAGAGAGTGGAAGTTTAATACTTTAATGACCTAAAATTTTCTTTTCTCTTATCCACCTATTCTGACCTCTTTGTGATATAAATTGATACTTTTAGGAAATCTTTCCATCTTTCTAAAGTAAAAGTAGCTATGTTCAGTATTAGCTTAGCACCTAAAGAACTTTTTTAACTGAAGGGAGTTCTGTTAAGCACCTCTGCATGCCCCACACTTTATTTTAGGGTCCTTATATTTTTATCTCATATTGGGAGAGAGCATGTTTTTGAGAGACTGATGATCTTTCAGATCAGGCTTCTAGGGAAAAAAGGTCATCTCCCCTGTGGCATGTGAACATTCATGCAAACAAAACCATCAAAGCTAAAGTACTCCTTCCCCCAAGTAATCCTTATTTCCTCTCAAAACCTAAGACAAAGAATCTCTTTGCATCTAAATCAGTAAACTAATCTCTCTACTTATCCCCTGTTGGGTCCCCAGTCAAACCGCTCCATCCATCCATCAATCTTTAGATAGCTCAATCCAATCACTGTTTTTCTTACACTAAAGTTAAAACCATCAACCAGTCAAGAATCCCATTGTTAGTTCCTAGAACAAGCCATTCAGCCATTGTTGCCTAACTAGCAAGCCCATCACCTAGGGCTAGTTTTAAGGTATAAACCTAATCTCTGAACACACAAACCTAAGCTCTGAACACACAACCCAGCCATCGGACACATCTGTACTCAATGTATGCTGCTCTCAGATCTCCAGTTCTGAACCATTCCAGCTTCCCATGGTCTTCTCATTGGACAGGTAATTATAACCCCATTGGAACCCCTAAAAACTGTGCTATCCCATTTCCATATTTCCATTTTGGTTAGCTCTGTATGCTGTGTTTGTGTGAATTGTTGTCGTGTGTGTGTGCCTGCACTCTACATATTTTCAAAATAATAATAATAATAATAATAATAATAATAATAATAATAATAATTTATGTTATCCCGCCTCTCCCGGTGGATTGAAGCAGGGTTACAGACTAAAAAAGCATAAAGTGTTTACATAAAAATTCAATTAATAAAGCTTTTAATTCACTCAAACATGGAGTCCTTCCAGTTAATACTGGTATATATTGGTGTACATGATTCAAAGGTTACCCAAGCCTCTTGCCAAGCTAATTTCCCCAATATTTCAGGCATTGTTAACATCTGGTGGGGACCCCCTAGTCCTCCCACCTGTTCTTTGGGTAACAGTTCCAAAAGCAAGTTCTTTAATTTGTCTCTTAAGCCATCTGTGTCTTTACTCCTTAATCAGGGTTTCTAACTACTGCATGCACTCTCCATCAAGTCTGTGGAAGTCTCTCTTTGTCACTTTGATAAAGTGGGTGCCACCTGCATAGTCTATTCTTTCCCAACCCAGCTCACATCTAGTTAGCTTGTGACATCTAATTAAAAGTCTCTCATGATGTCACTATGAGAAAATCAAATTGCTAAGGTTCTCCACAACCCTATTGTGCAGAGTAAGTGAAAAGAGAGGAGAGGTGATTCTGTTATCAAAATATGTTGTGCTGTGTTCATTCAAGTAAATTCACTTCCAATTCACACATTCATGCAACTCAGTATTGGGCTTCATTTTTACAACATCATCAGAGAAAGGATGAATTCAAGAGAACAAATACTTAACTGTGGATGAAGAATGAATGGAAGGCTGAAGCATTTTGTGACAGAAGAAAGGGTATGTATGAAGGGGAAAACAATGCTAGGTGAAGCTTTCCTGGGTTAAGTGCAGAAGGTCTAAAAACAAGGACAACAGAGAAAGGTTTTATTTGTGTTGAAGACTAGCTGATCTAAACAGGACTAAAATTGTATTCTGCAACAACCAGTCAATGCATGATCATTGCCAGGCCTTATCAACTGCCTAAAGATCTTCAGAAGCATAATTAAAGTGTACCCTCCAACTGTCTCAATTTGGCAGAAACATTCACAATTAATCTTCTGTCCTCCCATTTTTTTCAGCTGTTTTTTAAAAAAATATTTGAGTTTCTCTTTCTTCCTCTCACTTTCCTCCATTGTCCTCAATTTATTCAGTTGCTGCAAACTCAAAGTGCAAAAATAGTTTGCACATAATTAACTCAGTATGGAGGGAGAAGAGAAGAAAGGGTGGGATCCTGCTATTTTCAGTATGCTAAGGACAAAGCAAACTGTCACAGCCTTTACTGGCTTATGTGTTCTCTCTGATTAATAGCCTCTGCTAACTTGATCACACTTTCATGTTGCTTAGCCACACATCCCTGTTTTCATCTGTGAAATGGTGGAGGGTATGTCAAAGCAGTATGCGGATATGTGAGTTGACCTGGATCTCACTCCAAGTGAAAAGTGGCTAAAAATAAAATAAAATAAACAGTGTGCTCTTCCCATCCACAGAGGTTTGGTTCTGTCCCCTTCCTCATGAATGGTAAAAAGGCAGAAGCTGAAGTACCATATGGACAGTGATGTATATGTGCTCAGGTCCATGTGCTGCCATTGGATAATATGGACCATGGCAGTCTATAGATGCTTGAATCCATGGATGGGAAGCCAAGTGAAACCAAGGGCCCACTGTAGCAAATAATAAAGAAAAAATGCCTGGTTAGACCAGAACAGAATTACAGGTATTGATACCTGATGATGATGATGGTGGTGTGATGAAAATGATAGTGATAATATCATCAATGTGCATGGTGGTTTACACAAATAATTTTAAAAAGTACATAGCCCAGTCAAAACATACAGTTTAAATGATACAATTCTGATATCTTTTAGCACACAAGCCACCTATACTTTTATATTCTCAACCATAGCAAATCTTGTGCTCTCTGCCAACTGGAAGGGCAAAGCAAATACACCCTGCCCACAATCTACAGGGAGCAGCATGTCATAACTAGACAAAGTCATATCAGTTTCACCACTTCTATCTACTTCTTAGAGCCAAATTGATTTTGAACTTAGTACATTTGCCAGAGAATTCTATTGCACTCCAGCTCTCTCTGAGTCAAAACCTAGTCTATCAATCTCCAGTTTATAGAAGGCATAAGAAATACACTTCTTGTAGAAAACGAACTAAGGGTCTTAACCTGTTCTAAAGCCACCTCAGGAGGAAAGACAACATGTCTGTATCTGACCAATGTCTGATAGGATCAGTGTGAAGTACACATTGTGGATTTGGAGTCATTGTTGAATAACCTCATCTCTTCATTTAGTCCCATGAGTTTTCCTTTCCATTTTCTTTGCCAAATGAAACTCTTGTATCTGCCAAGGAAACAGCCCACATTTGTTTGCAGGAAAAAAACCTTATATCTTCTGTTATTTTCTCATACAGAAATAATGCCAATATATTTGCATTGACCTTAAGCTGTGGTCAGAAATAATCATACAACTATAGGAGGTTTTATTCATATAGCTCTGTAGATAAGAGAATTGACTTTTATGTCATCAGGCTATGTCATTAGGTTATTACCGTATGACATTTAAATGTGTTCCAAATCTCTGATTATTTTTATCATTAAAAGTTAGACAGGACTGTTTTGATGGCAAGGAGAGGCTATGGTTATGAAGCCTGCTACTGGCTGAGGGAAAATTCTTGGCTGTCAATGGGACATTGTTACCCAAAAAAGTGAGGGAGGATGTGGAGGTCCCCACCAGCAGTGTGTTTCCTTCAAATTTTGGGGAAATTATAGCTCAAAAGGAAGCCGATAAGAGGATGTTAACTTTGGGGATCTTTTCACCTGTGTATACTAGAACTGCAGAGTGACTCCAGCTTCCAGTAAACAGAAAGATTTTATTTGGAAATGTGCAAAGGTGTACACAAAATAACCAAGCCAATGCAGCCTTTGGAACCATACAAGGCTATCAGAAAGAAAGGTGTGGAAGGTTGGATACGGAGGAATCAGGAATTAGAGGGGGTGATAATTATCAGTGCTGAAGATAGGTCCATGGAAAATGGACAGTGTCTGAGAGTTACAAAGAGACAGGGATAACCCTGATTGGCTGAACAGAACCCTGGCCTATGAACACAGGTCTATGAGCAAAATGGCTATGTCTGGGGTGAATATTTATATCCTATTTATATCTTATTTCATAGCCATGAGGGGTGCTTGATGTTACCACACAGTGTAATAAAGGCTTTGATGGTTTTCCCATGGAATTGACAAAAGGGCTATGAAACAGATGATGGCTTTAATTCCAGAGTAATAAAATATTGATTGGATTTGAGGCTATCCCTAGGTAGTTGGACAAGAAAGGTGAATAGGAACACAGCCTGGGGTTAGGTGGGAATTATTATGGTCTTTGGCTGCTTTTGCGATGGAATTCACTTTGTTTCCATTGCTAGAGGAAATACTAAGAGCCTAGGTGAGGGGACTGAGTGATCAGCAAACCATTTAGCATTCATTTTAGTACCATCTAGGTCTCTCACATTTCCTTAGGCCAGCATGACTCTTTACCAGTGTAACCTCCTAGTCCCCACAGTTCATCATGACCTCTCAAAACATGCTTGATGCTAGATATTATGAAACCCCATATCCAGCAAGAGGGGTCTAGGGTATGCTAACAGTACAGAATGATCAGAGATCGTGAGGGTGTTCCTGATCTGATGGTGAAAATGGGGAAACTGAAGATAATAAATGTAATAGCCAGCATAGTGCAGTGGTTTTTATGCTGGTCAAGAACTCTGTGAAAGCAGGGTCTGGAATCACCATTTGGACACAGAAACTGACTAGATAACCTTGGGCTCATCACACTCTCTTACCCAAAGATGAAGGCAATGGCAAACCCTATTTGAACAAATCTTGCTAAGAAACCCTTTAATAAAGAGTTCCTCAGGATCAGCATAAGTCAGAAATGATAAAATGCACACGGCAACAACAACAAATAAATGTAGATATTCTTGAAAATATACCTTTATTTATCTATTTCCCTCCTTTCTTTTGCTATAGGAACTGAAGGTGGCTAACAATAAATTTAAAACAGTACATTGTTTTTTTTTTAAAAAAAGTACAAAAGCTTTAAAAAGTATAAAGCTTTAAAAACAATCAAATGATTTTAAATGTTAAAAAAATACACAATAAAAATATTAAAATATATTTAAATCTATATACAAGCCACAGCATCTGAATTGCAAAGTATTCAAAAGTGCAAACTTCATTAGTCTGAAAAAGGCTGATGTTGTGTGTGTGTGTATCTGGCATCATAAAGAGAGCAGGGATGGGTCCATCTTGGCCTCTCTAGGAATGGAGTTTCAAAGTCTGGGAGCAGCCGCTGAATGTCCTCTCTCTTGTTCCCAGTAAACCTGACTGAGAGGGTGGTGGGACAGAAAGAAAGGCCTCTCCGGACAATCTTAGTGGTCTAATGAGCTCACAAATGTCAGAAACTAGTTGAGCATCACACTTAGTTTTCAGCATGCTCTATTACCCCCTCCCCCAAGTATGCTCAGTTAAATGTTCACATTCTATTAGTAAATAATTCACATAATGATTTTTTTTCCTGTTGGCCAAAGGAAATTTACTGGTAAACATTGGGATTTTCTAACATGTTCCACTAGTTCCCATTGGTAAATGTCAACATTTACTGAGTATCTCCCTCTTTTCTTCATACACATACACACTGTATTTCTCTACAGGTTTGAGTATACGATATAAAAATTTTACAAACCAGAAATAAAAATGAGATGATTAGTCTGAAGGGAATTTCTTTGATCAAAAATGCACAATCTAGAGAACTTATGAACCAAGAAAACTCAGTATTAATTTAATTATCTTGAGGGGTTTTTTTAAAACAGTTACTATACAATGTGGGTCAACCTTCTCTTGCATACAATAGGTCAGGGGATCTGCTGCCACTTGATGGTAATTAAATTAATTGCAAGAACTTGGTGAGTCCCAGATCAAGAAAGTACAAGTGAAACATTCCTAAAATGGAGCCTAAGGACATCTTCAAGCTGTACTGGCTGAAAAAGAATCCATCACTATATATATAAATGACATTCTGGCTAAAGATAATCTCAGAGTTTTTAGCAGTTATGGCATCCAAACTAACATGGATACAAGGAATGTAATGCATGACAGTTAAAGAGTGGCTCCAAGGGTTCTGTTATGTGGTCCTGCTTGAAGAAAGCAAAGCCCCCACAACTACTGCTGGCTGAAACTGAGCCTATGCAGACCAGCCATAAAGTCTGGCCTGGGGGCAGTGTCGTGGTGTGGTGTCCATATGATGTGTGTGGTGTCACAGTATTCCTCTGGTGCTGCGTCTACACGACGCAACACAAAAAGAACGCAAAAAGAAACTGCTTTTTGTGGCTCTTTTTTGCACCCTGGAAAGGCCAGATCATAGCTGCGGCATGCAGTTGCCATGGCCCCGATCCAGCATAGCTGAAGGCTACAGACCGCCCCTTAGGGGCCGTCTGCACAGCTCCACTGTTAATATATTACAAGTAATATTAATGAAGAAGTAAGCTTTCCTTTCTGCTGTAACCACCATAGAATGTGGTGCAAAGTAAGCCCTAGCTTATGTATGATTGTGCTCAGCTTGGGTCTCATGTGATGATTTCAATGCTCTCAGGTCCTCAGAATACCAAACAACTACTGTAACTCTACAACCTGAACAGCAACAGGTTAGAGCAATTTTATCTATGGCCATTTCAGGCATCTATCAGGGCTTGGTGAGGCTGCCAACTTTCCCAAAAAGAAGGGGAACATGTGAGCCCATCAACATCCAGTGCGGGACTACTGAAATGTGTCTCCAATCCCTGGCTTGAATCCTGTTAGTCAAAACTACAGTAAACACTTTATTGGATGGTGAGTCAACACATAGATAGGTTCACATAGATGAGCCTTCATAAGGCTAGCTTTTATTTGTGCTTTCTCTCATGTACACTCTTTCTCTTAGCCTTTTTTCTTTTGCATTATATTTTTTGTTACCTTGCTTCAATGTAGTTTATATAATTTGATATATTTGCTGTTTTATATTATTCTGTTTGCCATTATTGCTCTTGTTCATTTTGTATCTTTCGTATATATATATATTGGTTTCGAATACTTTTGTTATACTTTGTTTTGTTACTTTTCAAGCAGATATAAAGATTATTCATATTATCATTTGTTTTTGGTTTTTCAGTTCCATTGTTTCAACAAATCCAGTACAGAGCACCATAGTTACTGTGCTATGTAGTACACAAAAGTCATGTAGGATTTAGCCAAATTTATGTGAAAAATTATCTCTAGGATCCTTCATTTTTCAACTGCATCTTAGAGCATCTATTCATATTTAAATTTCAATACCCAAGAGGGTTTTCTACCACCAAGAACATTTTGGGCACCTTATAAATACTATACAATGTGCATATATATATTCATATGAGAACATAAAGCTGTCATACCTTAATCTGCTGGCCACAAATGTTTGAGAAGTAGTGCTGCTGCATGGATATGTCTTTGAGTGAATACTTTCTTGTATTTCCACTGGAATGAGGTTGGAGAGATGATTATCTGCGCCAGCAAAAGATAAATGCCGTGTAACATGACAGCAGGCTCAATTTGTTCTAGGACTGGCTTCAGGTACCTGGCAAAGTGCCATCCTGCATTGGGTCCTTCTATCTCCTGTGAGCTGCCTACTGGCAGAGGGCAGCAGCAGGTGCTGTCATTGTGATTTCCCACATTGCCTCAGGGGCATTGTGGGTAATTAAAAAGCCAGGTGGCTTGCAGAACTAGCTACCCAAAGTGGGGGCCCAAAGATCAGTTGTGGCCCAAGCAGCTGTTCAGGAATGCCAAGTACTGATACCAGGCCTAATTTTTTATTGTGCAATTATTTGCCTGGATATTTTCTAGCTGCTTCATGCCTGTTTTCTTAAATTATAACTATCTTCTTAAATTTGATGTTAAAGAAGATATGCAGATAAAGGGCAATGTAAAACAAAACACTAAAAACAATTTCCCCAAGCATAGACCAAACAATTCACACAAGCAATTGCTGACTATTCTCCTAAATCAAAGCCCACTAGGTAAACCCAACACAACTTGTTTTTAGTTCTTGTAACATTCTTATGTGAAAACATAATGTGTTCAATATATGCTTTGTTCCTCTTATTTAAACCCATTAGGAAATTTGAAGAGTTAATTGTTACAGGTGTATAAAACTATTAACTACAATGCCATCTCCTAAGTCCTATGGTTTAAGCAGCATAGAGAATCCATCTAACTATTTAGAGCATGATCCAATGGCAGTGTTCTACTGACAGAACAGCAGAATTCAATGGACCTTGGAACTGATATTTGAAGAAACGCTGGGACCCATGTGGGCAGAACTGGACTACTATCATGACATCTGCAGTGTCACCAACACTGTCCACATCAAATGTCTCTTGTGCATGTGAAACATAGTCAGTTTCTCTGTCTTTTCATGTCATGACAGTAAGTTCATATCTGTATTTTTGCACCATCCTTTTTGAATAGCCCTGTATTGGAGTGTGTGTGTGCAGAAATAGAGTTGGTTTCCATGACAAGAAGTCCAAGGCAAGGACAATCCTGAAGGTTCTGACAGCAGAACCTTGAGTGTTGTATTTAATATTGATTTATTTAGTTGTGCTGCCATTGCTTAACTGTTGGGAGTTTCTTACTTCAGTTAAAACTCCAAATGTTTCTATACAAATCAGAATCCAAACTATATACCATTTCTTGAGGTAAGCAAAACAACAATGGAGACTGTGTTCCTTAATGTCTGTGCTTCAGATTCATCAAAACTATGGCGTACATTGTCATGCCAAAAGCCTTAGAACCAGATTGAGTAATACAGGAATCTTAATATTCAACCTAAACTCAATTTAAAAAAAATCTTGCAATTTCTGTAAGTCTGGATGATTATTGATGCCCGTATAAAACTGATGACTACAGCTGCTTTCTGTGTCATGGGATAATACACAAACTGGAAGAGGGCTGAAGCTATTACTGAATGTAAATAAAGATCCTAAGCAGTAAGTTTCAATTATTATGCCATTAAGTCAGACACAATTCATATACTATCTGCTCCAGGGTCTCAAAATGTTTCAGCATTAGATCTGAGGAGAAGCAAATTCTTCACTTCACTGTCTCTGAGGGCAAGAAGATTTTACACTGTCTTCGTTTCCTTCCTTAATTTTCCTTGTTTTGTTTTGAATCTGAATTATAGAACACATCATAGCCCTCATCCAAAGCCTACTGACATCAAATAAAAAGACATTTGGGAACTTCAGTGGAGTTTTATCCAAGACTTTTCACTGTCAGATGCAATCAAGCATCACCGGCTGTCAATACAGATGTGATAATGATCTGAACTGGCACAAAGACCAAATTTTTACCTAGCACTTGCACACAAAGAGAAGTAAGAATGAAGTAAAATGAGGAATAATCAAAGAGGTTATCAGAGAATACCAGGTGATATATATATATATAATTCATGGGCAAAGTTATAGAAATATCCATATGTAACCTGGATCTTTCTACTCTGTTTTTTTCAGGAAAATTGAGCACTTGATGGCTTTTCATATTTCTCCAGTTCTGTGTAAGTTTGTTTCTTAAAATCTTCCTTGTCTCCCTGGACTTTAGGATTACAATCCAGCATTTCATTCATTGTATCAAGCAACAGCCAACCAAACAAAAATCTTTCCATATCTCCCCCAGATGCCTTTTATTCAAACTCCTTGCTTGGAATATCTCCCCATCCTGATCTCCCCATCTGATGTTGAAGTGTCCTGTAAGACACATTTTGCTTGTTGTGGTCAGCTGTTTCTGTCCACATCCTTATCAGTAATGCTAATACAATATGGAAATAATAAACTTCTAATATGAACTTTCACTTCCATAAGATTCTTTTTTATTACTTGTTCTAACACCCTTATCATGAAACACTTGCTCTGTTTGTAATGAATAAGACAGACATATTTCAAAAAGGATGTTGAAAAGCTAGAACATGTCCAATGGAAGAGACCAAAATAGTGAAGTGTCTGCAAATCATGCCCTACGAGGAGAGACTTAGGGAGCTGGGTATGTTTAATCTGGAGAAGAGAAGGTGATATGATAGCCTTGTTTAAATATTCGAAAGGATGTCATATTGAGAATGGAGCAAGCTTGTTTTCTGCTGCTCTAGAGACTAGGGCCTAGAATAATAGATGAAAGCTACAGGAAAAGAGATTCCACCTCAACATTAGGAGAAACATCCTGACAGTGAGAGATGTTCAATAGTGGAGCACATTCCCTTGGAGAGTGGTGGAGTCTCCTTCTTTGGAGGTCTTTAAACAGAGACTGGACAGCCATCTGTCGGGGGTGCTTTGATTGTGAGTTCTTGCACAGCAGGGTTTGGACTGGATGGCCCTTGTGGTTTCTTCCAATTCCATGATTCTATGATTCTACAGTGCATCGGATCTTAAATTGGCCATAGTAAGACCGATCCTAAAAAAGCCCTCCCTTGACCCCCTGCTACATAATAATTATCGGCCTGTTTCGCTGCTACCATTTTGGGGAAAGGTGATCGAGAGGGCGGTTGCGATCCAGCTTCAGGCGGTCTTGGATGAAACGGATTATCTGGACCCATTTCAAACTGGCTTCCGGGCGGGTTACAGGGTTGAGACGGCCATGGTCGCCTTGGTCGATGATCTCCGTTTGAGCATCGACAGGGGAAGCGTGTCCCTGTTGGTGCTCTTGGACATCTCAGCGGCTTTCGATACCATAGACCATGGTATCCTTCTGGGGCGCCTCGCAGAGGTGGGAATCGGGGGCACTGCGCTCCAGTGGTTCCGTTCCTACTTCTTGGGGAGGTCCCAGATGGTGCAGCTGGGAGACGTGTGCTCCGATGAGAGGCCCCTTAAAACTGGGGTCCCTCAAGGGGCCATTCTGTCTCCCATGCTATTTAACATTTACATGAAACCGCTGGGAGAGATCATCTGGAGACATGGGGCGCGGGGTTATCAGTATGCTGATGACACCCAAATTATTTTCTCTATGTCTCTGACTGATGCAGTGACTGGGGATGGCGTCTCTCCTCTCGTGGCCTGTCTGGAGTCAGTAATGGGCTGGATGAGGGAAAACCGACTCAAATTGAATCCAGAGAAAACGGAGGTACTAGTGATAGGTTCCCCTGGTCCAGGAATGGCGGTGGTTCCACCTGTCCTGAACGGGGTCACGCTCCCTGTGAAGGACTCCGTGCTCAGTCTGGGGGTGCTTCTTGGCTCGTCGCTTCACCTGACTGCTCAGGTGAATGCGACGGTCAAGAGCACTTGTTATCAGCTTCGGCTGATTCGCCAGCTGCACCCATACCTGGCCCAGAGGGACCTAGAAACTGTTGTACATGCTCTGGTAACTTCGAGACTGGATTTCTGCAACGTACTCTACATGGGGCAACCCTTATACCAAACTCGGAAGCTGCAAATGGTGCAAAACATGGCAGCCCGGCTGGTCACTGGTGCGTCCAGGACCAGCCATATAACACCAGTTTTAAAAGATCTTCATTGGCTGCCCATTCGCTTCCGAGCTCAATATAAGGTGTTGGTAATTACCTATAAAGCCCTAAATGGCTTGGGCCCAGGATACCTGAAGGACCGCCTCTCCCCGTACATTCCGCCTCGCACTCTCAGAACGTCTGGGCAGCAGCTACTGAAGGTGCCTGGGGCTAGGTTGGCCTCCACCACTCGGAGGTCGTTCTCCATAGCTGCCCCAGCCCTTTGGAATGCGCTGCCCACAGAGCTCCGCTCGTCCACCACCCTGGCCCAATTTAGGAAGGACCTCAAAACCTTCCTATTCCAACAGGAATTCCCCGAGTAAATATCCTGTGGGCCTCCCTCCTCTCTTTCGTGGCCAAGAGGTTGGGCTTTGGGGCTTTACTGTTGGTTTGTTTTTAAATATGTTTTTATTGGAATTGTTTGTATTTTAATTATGTTGTGAGCCGCCCTGATCAGAGGAAGGGCGGCATATAAATAAAATTTTTATTATTATTTTTTATTACACGGCATAAGCTGAAAGTCGCACCAGAAGATCTCATTGCATGCCCTGGAAGAACTAATGGGGAGCATGCTCGTGGCACGTGTGCACCGCTGCACACCACAGGTGCGAGCTCCATTACTTCCTAAGGGGCTTCAGCATACGCTGATTTCCCCTTACGTTGAGGGATCTGGAACGGATCCCTGCATAAAGGGAGGGCACACTGTATAAACAAAGTTCCACTTTGATTCAGAACTTGGAAAAATTCTGTTTTTGGACTGCAACAGCCAGAATCCCCACTGCTGCTTTTGACAAACCATGTTGTTACTTATGGGTAATAGACTGCACTTCCACATTTGAAGGCTTAGGGAGAAAACTTGGAAAAGTTACTTTTGGCAGTTGTAACTGTCAGAAATATCATGTCACAAGCATAGACTTAAAGGTGGGTGTTACTTGTGATGATTATGCATATGTTAGCCACATTCCAAAGAAGAAATAAACATGTTGAAACCCACAGAAGATAAAATGCTTAAGCACACATATCCCAATTGAACTGAAACTGTCATTTTCATGTTTCTAAAATGGGAATTTATTTTCAGAATAGAGTGTACAATATAGTAATTCTTTTGAATGTGTGTTGTCATGGAGCCAAAATGGTGATCTCCCATAAAATGGCTGAGGTTTGTGCCTGAGGTAATTCCACAGTTTACAGAACTACCAAATAAATATTTTTTTTACAAAAAGCAATCAGTAAAAGTCACTTAAATCCTCACAATAGCATAATGAGGACTGAGCATGCTCAGCAGACGCAGAATACTGAGTTACTGCTCAGCTGGAATATCTTGGATCAGAGCACGGCTGGCTGGCTGGAACTCTGAACAGGGCTCGTTGCAATTCAATGGTTAACTTTACTTCCTAGGGCCTACTAGGAGGGCATAAATTCTATCACCAAAATTAGAAGGATCAAACAATTCTGGAACCTGATTAAAAACTGTTTTCAATTAATTTTGAGGAGACCAGATATTTATTTAGGCAATGTTTCACCACCAGCTGATTATGGAACTCACTTTAAAGAAATATATTTAAACTGATACCCTACATATAAATGAAATATGTATACATCTATTTTTATATATTTGTTTTCTTGTTGGTTTGTGTCTTTGTTACTCTTTGTTCACTGTTTTGTATGTATATGTATTCCAATGTATGTATATTTTTATATGTTTAAGTTAATAAATCTCTTTTTTTAAAAAAACACTACAAAATTTCACAATAGCAGAGACAAGGGGTATTCCTGAAGCTAGGTGCCATACCTTTTTCTAGCCTTAAAAAAACCCAATAGTCATTCAGTCTGTGAAAGATACAGAAAGTATTTTGAAGACTTTGTTCAAAGAATTAAAAATAGATTATAAGCCTTCTTTATTGTAGAGAACTTGTAACTTGTCTTAACAAAATAGTTAAAGGGCTACACAAAATTAGAGAGATTTTCAGACATCCTTCCCATCTCCCCAGTCTTAGACTGTGTTTGCACAGGCAATATATCTATATCTATCTAGATCTAGATCGATATCCCCATGCTCACCCCAACACTGGTGCTTTAGTGTTTCATAATTTTTGGTGACTTCTAGTGAAATACTGTGGCTTTCCCTGCTTATTTCGACTTTACTCTGGAGTTAGCAAAGTTGCAGGAAGTCCTGCTGTTTTCCCCAAACCTCATGGTTAGTGCAGGGCTTTGAGGCATGAGAACAGCTGGATAGGGCCCTATTCAGGCCAACCAGCTGTTTGTACACCAGGTAGTATGCCATCCCCCTTCTCTGTGCTGAGCAGCATGGAAAAAAGAGGATGGCTTTCCCCAGAGCCACCAATGCCATGTCCCTTACCTGCAGAAACTCTAGGGGGAGGCCTTCTAATGCACCACCACTTCTATAGAAGATGGGCTTGTCCTTATAATCAAAGAAGAGATAGAGCAGAGGAACACTTTCTGAAGACCCTTACCATGTGATCAAGGGGCCCTATACCCTGTCTCCTCATTGATCTCAGCCTCTGGAGTAGAGGCATGCTGGGACTCCTGTCTATGGAACTCTTGCAGGTAGGGAATTGGTGGTGATGGCTCCAAGGACAGGGGACAGGCTGAACATGTTGATGCAGTGTTGGCCTGGCTGGCCCATGCAGACAAGGCTGCACCAGATTTGGCTTGCCCAATCCAATCATGGCCAATCTGAACTGGTCCTGGATCTATTGGCCAGTGCAGACAAAGCCTTCATGAATTCATGAGACTATAGAAACATCAGATCTGTTAAACACATACCTCCTTATTTATGAATCTGTTTGTCACACAAATCCAACCACATGCTTGGCATAAGTATGACAAGGAGCTGACATACACTGTGTTATTCCATGTCTGTAGGAAACCTAGCTAATTTAGAGTAGTCCTGTGCATACACATCTGTACACTTCCTTTCACAAGATGTACAACCACTGGAATGTGTGGCCACTGAATAAATCACCATAATAGGGCATGGCTATTTGGTTCAGTCTTACATCTTTCTCCCCCCACACACTGGCAGGTGTTTGAATTACTATTGGGGTTTTTTTAAGGATAGAAAAAGGTGTGGCACCGAGCTTCAAAATAACGCTTGTCTCTGCTATTGTCTATTTTGAGCTTGTGAATATGGTCTGTGCAAAATAGAACTTGGGATATCATCATATTTTGTTTGAACAGCAATTCTTAGAAACATTTAAAGATTCTGATGGGCATCAGCAAATCTTTTGTTTTTAGTTGAAATTGTACTGATATCATTGGTTATCAGTAGCTATTTTATCATGGAAGAAGAGAGCAGCTGGTATCTTCTGACAGAGAAGGCTGTCCTCTCCATTAAAAGAAAGATAGATATTTGAACATGCATAATGTCAGCAGTATGATGTCATTACACAGATGTGGAAAATGTAAAAATGTAATGTGTGTGTGTGTGTGTATATATATATATATATATATATATATATATATATATCTGTGAAAATAGCCAAGGGGATATATTAATGACTTTGAATTGGGTATAGGGGGAGGGAGAGAAAGAAAGAAAGAAAGAAAGAAAGAAAGAAAGAAAGAGGAAAACTATATCTTTATGAGAATCAATATGTTTGTGCAATGTGAAAATGTTATAATTTTAGCTGCTGAACTGTCCAGCTTATATTGAGACCAAATCATTTCCTGAATGCTAGTAGAACTAAACAGCTGGTCTAACATGAACAGTGTGGCGGCCAGTTCAACAATATATTCACTACAATGTCACTGTAAGTAATAGAACCCTGGGCTAGATACTGTTTTTATTCTTCACCTTAAATTCTATTGGAGTATGTCATGCCACAGGACCTGTTTAAAGTAAAATAAAAATTAAATCTAGCACACCTCTAAATATTCCATCATAATAAAATTAATACATTACATTTGAGGGGGAAATGGAAGAATGTATTCAATGCCTACTAAATTTCCAGCAAGATAATTGCCAATGATATTGTATAGGAGAGGGGCCAATTTTCCTTCCCTTATATGTTAAGTACATTCTCTACCTACACATTTTCAGGCTCCATATTCATGAGGGCTAGGTGCTTTTATTTTTAAATATGCTGTTTGAACAAGCCAAAACCTACCTCCAGGTCCTTACATTCATCCACTACAAGGTATGACAATATGGAATATACATGAGTACCTGCAAGTCACCATTAGAGGGGGATAAAGTATTACAATTTTGCCTCCTTTAAGCAATGACTGATAACATCTGCACGCTAAATGTCATAGGTATACCATCAAAAAATGGGTAACATCATAAAGCTAGTGATCTTTCAAAATTGCCATGCAACATCTATAACACTTGATTTCATCTTTTAAGTTCCTTAGCTCCATCACATGAGAAATGTCTGGAGGATATTCTTGGAGCTTGCCCTTCAAAGACCACAGAAGCTAGTAAGTATAATGAGTTGAGTTCTGCCTTCTACAGCAACCCAGATGTCCTATGAAACTCATCAGTTACTCTTATTTACCAGTTGAACAAATGACTGAGCCTTAGACTAATGTGAAGAATTGTTGCAAACTAAGACATGGTTTAGACACATTGGAATTTGAGGTAGTTTTCAACGAAGTAGCTGTGTTAGCCTCTTGCAGCATAAAAAGAAGGAAAGAAGTGGGGGGGGGGGGGAGAAAAAGATACATGGCAATACCTTTAAGATTTAACTGGGTTTTATTTTTGAATGCACTTTTGTGGATACAAACATACATCTTCACTCTGTACTGCATCCAAAGAAGTGGGTTTATATCCATGAAAGCTCATGTGAAATAAAAACTAGTTAAACCTTACAGGCACTGCTATATTTCTTTTTCTTTTCCTTCCCCTTTCTTTGTCCATTGAAATTTGAGGTTAGGTTATGAACTCAGAAACCAGTTCTTCAGCACGACAGTACCAAACATATTAACTACTGTAGATATTATATTTTGTACAAGGAGTTGTTCTTTGCAACAGAGAAAATCCTGATGTAGTGTATCATTGTATGATTAACATTTCTGTCCCAGTGGTTCTCAACCTTCCTAATGCTGCGACCCTTTAATATAGTTCTTCATGTTGCGGTCACCCCCACCATAAAATTATACACTGGGTACTCATATGTGGGTGTATGTAAATATGTGTTTTCCAATGGTCTTTGGCGACCCTTGTGAAAGGATCATTCGACCCCCAAAGGAGTCGTGACCCACAGGTTGAGAACTGCTGGTCTATACCAAAATAATTTAACCAGCATTCAGTTTACTGACCAGATATACTTTGATTTCACACAAAACAGATGCCTTCACTTTTTTCTACCTGTGAAAAGCTAAATTTTAGCCCGAGAGAAATGCAATTGTATGCACAGGAATAAATGCCCAGAAGGAGGATAGGCTACACTACAGATTTCTGTAAAGTGTTGAGTTCATATTGTAACTTGATGAATGGGTTTACTTATAAAAGAGTCCTTAACAATTCAGTCTTGTATTGAAAAAATAGAGTTCTTGTCACTAATGGCTGACTGGGTCAGAGACAATAACATGTTAGAAAAGGAGGAACACATGAAAGAAAAGTAATACCCAACTCCCTTTTTAAAAGGAAAAGAGCAACTGGCATGAAACTTCCTTCCCACCTGATGTTTTGTAATTATAACTATTGCTCTCAGGCCTCATCACTTCTCCAATTATGAGGATATTGAGTAGTAAGTGAAATGGGGAAAAGCCTTCATTTAAAACCCCTTTAGATTTATGCCATATTCCTCTGCAAACAGGTATCTCCTGTGGCAAAGGAAGAACTCTCAGCTGGACTACAAATCAATCCTAATTAAGATCACTGTGATGATTAAGAGCTTCCCACCTAGGGTGCACAATTAGGATTTTATTAATAGTCCAGGAGATGCAGACGCAAGAAGCATTTCCAGCAACACAAACTGTGGATATATTGCATCTCCTGCGGAGTTAGGAGTTGTTATTATGAATCACCACAGTAATGTAGATTTCCACTCTTTTCTTTCTCCTCTTTTTCAGACACTAATGTTAGTATAGACATAAAGGGCTGAGTTAATTTGTGAAGACAACAGTGGTACAATACTTGGGGATGAGTAGAATTGTCCAGTGGCACCAAAGCCTATTCTTTAACAACAGCAGTACAGTTATTGGCAGTGGTTAGTGCTATTCTTCTGTGAAAGAAGAACAGAAGAAGAGTCTTGGTGGATAGAACCAAGGGTCTATTGGGCCTAATATCCTGCTTCCCACAGATGTGTACCAGACATTTAAGTGTTTAAGTGAAGCCTATGAACAGGACAAGAGAAGCTAGCTCTCTTACGGTGTTCTGGCGCCTGTCATTCAGATACATGCTATAACTCTAATGTTTGGTTTAGGAGACTGTATCCTGACTAGTTGATATCCTCCATGCATTTGTCTAATTACACCTTTAGAGGCATCTGGTGGTATAGAGACACCACTACATGTTGTAGTAATAAATTCCACAATCTGTCTATTAAGGTCTTTCCTTTGTCTGATCTGAACCTCCCGGAAAGAGAAACAAAATAATGCTAATTTTATCTCAAAAAAAAAAAATTAGATCTTTTTCCTGTAGGAATAATGACCCACTTTGCCGTTTCCATTTATTCAAGAAGATTAAATTTTGAGACTGGTGTGTGTGGGGGAAGGAGAAAATTGGTCTGTGTATGTAAAATTATCGTCCATATTTCACCTCCAGCACAGCACACACAAAACAGGCCAGTAGTTCCCACACTGGATTCCATTTTGAGTGTAATGTGAAAGAGGGGTTCCGCTCTGCCTTGAACTTTTTTTAACAATCCCCGTGCAAGCAATGTACAGTTTGAACCACCTCTATCATCTTCTCCTTTGCTTCTTTTTTATTCCAAACTCCAAGTAAAATGAACCTTTCTTCAAGGGGGCTTGCTCTACCTTCTTGATCATTTTGATTTCATTTTTTTTCTGTACTTTTCCCAGTTCAAGATATTTTTCAGATGCAGCAGACAGAACAGCACAAATTACATCAAATATGGGGAGACCATAGATTTATCTATCAAATTCATTAAGATATTGGCATTTTATGGAATTTGTGAAAAACAAAAACCAGAATGCACTCCACTTACAATAAGAGTGAAACCCCAGATAGAACCAAATCAATATATATGTATATAACAGAAGGGACAAAAGGGAGAGCCTTCTCAGTGGCAGCTCCTACCCTTTGGAACTCCCTTCTTCAGGAGGCTAAGCTAGTTTACTTTCCCTGATTTACTTTCGCTGGTAAACAAAGACCTTTTTGTTTAAGCAGACTTTTAATATGGTAACAGGGAGGCTTCCTAATGGGTGTGTGCTTGATTTATTGTTAAACTTTTGCATGTCTTTTAAATGATTTTTTTACTGTTTTTATGTGACTTTTTATTGTTAGATTTTTCATTTACTCTTTCTGTGAGCTGTCTTGGGTCCCACTCTGGGAAATAGGTGGCTTACAAATGAAATAAATAAATAAAATAATAATAATAATAATAGAAATATATAATAATTGTGTCAATTACTTGTATGTATGAACAAGAAATTGGAATAATAAACAGACAAACCTTGCATTTCTAGGTGGGGAGACCACAGATTTGTCAATCAAATTCATTAACCTATTGGCAGGTTATGACATCTGACATTTTCCTAGCTGCCACACACCAGATGAATACTTTATCTGTGTCATCAAAATCCCAAGATATATTTCCTGGTTATTTATTGCCATCTCAGACTGGCAATACTTTTTGGATACTTTTGCCCCTCCAGCACACATCACTTTACATACACTTTCCAAGCCTCTGTTATGAAGGCCTGTCTTAAAGCAAACTACAGATTTTTGTGAGAAGACCAAAGAACACAGTTTCACATCTGAGTTCTTTGAGAACTCTGGGGTGGATGCCATCTGGCCTCAGTGTTTTGTTAATATTTGATTTATCAATAAAATTCAGAATTTCATCTCTTGTCAACAATATTTCTCAGAATATGTCTGTTCAGGCATTTGTATGTGCAGTGCATCTTTTGCAGTAAAGACAGATGCAAAGAATTAATTTATCTAACTTTTCTGGTATTTTCCTTTCCTCCATTAGCATCTTTTTAAAACTTAGGGGACCTGCTACCTCCCTAGCACATTTCCTAGTTTTATTTTTTATATATTATTTATTGATTTTTATGCCCCCCCTCATTTATATCCCATCATTGCCCGCTCACTTATTTTTCTAAAAAACTAGCAGTGTTTCTGTTACTTTTTGTTTCCATTTGGAGACAGAATATTTATTTTTGTCCTTTAAAAGATCACTGTGTAAATGATCATTTGTGCAAATAAAAGAAGCAAATATTATACCATAGGAATCATAAAAAGCTATGGGGCTGTAATCCTATCCACATATACTTGGGAATTAGTCCCATTAAGCTTAAATATGCTTTATAAACAAACAACATTATATAGAGATATATAAGCCAGTCAATTATAATTATAATACAATAAATATAACAAAATAGCATTCCAGAATTAAAAACAACATAACAAACTGAAATGCATTAATTACTCACTTCTGAATAAATATATGTGGAATTGTGCTATCTAATACTAGACTTCCCAGTATGTTGTCTCAGCTCAAACACTCTTCCTGACTAGGCTTTCCAAATCTTTTTATTTTTCCCTTCTCTTATGTACTTGAGCTGCAAAGATTAACAAGATTAACACAGGTTCCAATCCTATTTTGGAATAAGCCTCATGGAAACTACTGTGATATCTTGTGCTATTAATCTCCATGCTGTGAAAGTTTTGCTTGCTCATTTTTGCTGAAGAAGTTGTAACAGCAAGAACATTTCAAAACTGTTATGTTTTTCCTGATTATTTGGCATGTATATCCTTGATTTCTGGATTTTTTCCACAGACTGGTGACTGTAGTTAAGAGGATATTTAAAGTCACAATATTTAAGTATATGGGATTAAATGGCATTACTAGTACCGCTTACATACACATTGATTTTACCAAGGTTCCATTGATTCAAGTGAACTGCTCCAGCATGGAGTAGCTGTTTAAGCCCTTGCTCTTAAACAACCTACATGGAATAGAGCTGTTGTTACTCCTAAATAGGCATGCATAGAATTATTCTTTGCTTTGCTTGTTCAGTGGCAAAATGCCCACCTTTGTCTCAACTAATTTTACATTCGCCATGCCTATGTATTGGCCCATGCCCTGCACCATGTCCTTAGCTCCACTGACTACTGGAATGTAGCCTCCACAAAGCAGAATTTGGGTCCTACCCCAGACATTTCTCTTTGACCAACCTCTCCTTACATGTGCAACATAGAGGCACCCTGATTTACATACTGGATATAGGAGTCTACTTATTTGGACTGCAACTAACAGAACACCCTAGCTGGCATCCCCCCTCAAATAATGCTTCCAAGCATAGTGATCTCTTATGTGTAAAAAGGGTGCTCAGATTGTGTTATGATACTCTTCATGCTGAGAGGCTGCAGAGCAGTGAAGGACTCCTTGACTTTGGTTTGTAATATCCTGCTGCTCTGCAACCATACTGGAGGATTCTAACATTTGAAGAGTGTTTCTTCCCCTAAACAGTTTCTCTCCCTAAACAGGAAAGCAAATTCAAGTGTAAAATAAATGTTTTTGAGACATGCTATGTATATGTTCCTTTCATGCCCTTTTCCAGCTTTGTCTTTCAAACCCACAGAGAAGGTCATCCATGACACAGTATTGTAACACTTTACTGATTGGCAGTAGGTAAGATTCAGTGTGAAAACTGGTTTACTGTTTATTGGTGGTGGAAAAGCAAATAAAATAAAATAAAACCACCCTTTTTCTGTTTTCTCCCCACCCAGTTTATGCAGGCTCTAGTGAAAGAATTATTAAATTCAATCTGGAATGCACACAAAGAATGTAATTCTATGTTTTAGAGTTATTTAGAATGAATGAGGCTGCCAGTTCTCATTTCTCCAACAATACTTTATGTGGATAGGCTTTCCAAGTCGATCTTGCACTACACTCGGGATTACAGCTGAGATGTCATTTAGATTCTGAAAACAGGAAAGGCAACCCCTGAGGTCAGGATTGTACAGATATGAGGAGGCAGGTGAAAAAGCCTTGGCTCTTCTCCACACTGCCCCCTTTTACTCTCCTCACGTAACTTTCCAGGTTCAACATAAAAGCCCTGGGTTCTGAGAGGAAAATTGTCTCAGGAATTGTGACTGAGCACTAAAGAACTTATCATTGGGGTAATACGTCTGCTTCTGCAGTAGTAGGGAATGAAAAGGGCTCCTAAATTGAAGATCCATTTTACAGACTGAATTTGACAAATTCTCCAGACTTGACAGTATGTGAATTCTAATTGGAGCGGCTTTGGATTCATCATTCAGAAAGAGGCTTATCAGTTTGTCCTTTGTGATTCAAGTTCCATGTTATTATTAACTTGGTGTTATCCTGCTTTGATAATATCATTTTGCTCTTTGTGATTTATACTTGAGTGCAAGCATTGGGTATTACACACAGCTGATTAAATATTGGTCAGGGGGATGCCTGCTTTATGTTGGAAAAATGATAATAAACAAGTTATGCTATGTTTGTTTTTGAGCTTCAATACTGAAAAGCAAGCAAAAAAACTCACATTTTTTTTAAAAAAACAATGTCAAAGCTGTTAAAGCTGTTATGAAGGTAAATTTCACAGAGAGTTAACATTCAAATTTCCATTATAGGTGAAAGTGAACTTGACCTTGATTTGCTTAAAACAAGCATTTGCAGCTAACAAGTACTCTGAATTTTTTAGAAAATAACTACTTTGGTACACAAATGTTCCACTAACTATCAGGGGCAGTGCAGCACTGGAATAGCTCTGCTTTGTCACTGAAGAGATTGGAGCACCTCAAGACTGAAGTGTCACACATCAATCAGTGGATCTGAAGCTCTTGAATTGGTCAGGCTCCATCCTCACCAAATGTCAAACACTTCAAAATGTAATTTCCCCCCCAGGTCCAGACAGTATCTCATACCCTCTTTCCTATTTGACCCCTGCTGCAACCTCTTCTTAACACTTTCCCCTTTGTACCTCTCACTAAGCTCCATCCTGCCAGTTCAGATTGCATGCTGCTGAAAATCAACTCACATATCAGAACCAAGAGCCTGCTCATTGTCCCTCTAGCCCTTCCTAGCTACTCCCATAGTCCATAAATCCTTCTCCTAGTTGCTGATTATGAGCTGCAGAAAAATGGTGCCAGGAAGAAAGTTTTGTCCTATCTTTGCTTCTGTGAGAATATGGTTGTGTCTCCAGAATTGACTACAACTTTTAAGTTAATTTGCTAGATGCAGTTTTTATCCTGAACACGACATTTAGGTTGCATAGAGTACTTAAAAACTGCATCCTGACAAGTTGATCCAAGGAGCAAAGAATCATGTTCATGAAAGCCAGGCTGCAATCTTACACACCTTTACTTGGTTGTAAGTTTGATTGAACAAAAAGGACCAATTTTATGCTTAGCCTATTTTGTTCCATATTAATTATGCAGTGTACAAACCTGTGTCTATTTAGAAGTAAGCTCTATTTGCATTCTCTGGAATTTACTCACAGTTATTCAAATCTCCTTCTGCTGGAGAAATCTGCAGTGAGGGAAGCATGTTTCCCAGCCTTTGGGGAGACAAGATGGGATAAAATGTTGAGGTGAGTTGCTCCATGATAAAGAGCATGGGTGGAACAAAGGCTGCCATGCACCTCTTCCTCTTTGCCTACAGATCTGACCCACCCTCCCATCTCTACTGCAACATGAGTTTCACTAGGGCCAAGCAAATTTTTTTGGCCATTTCCATTTTTTAAAAAAAATTTTTTTTGCCTATACCACACTGTTGTTGAGGACACTGACGGCTCAGGGTGATATCTTATATAGGTGGTCACTTGGCAGATAATGGGGAGATATAGAATCTCGGTGAACACCTATGGCATCCCTTAGCTGTGAAGAGCGGGCTTTGGAAATGCTGCTTTCAGTCATGCAACCAGAGGGGAGAGGAAAGAAACACATCTTAGGGATGGACTGATGGGTAGGCCCTCACTTTAAGTCATGTAGACCCCATACAGACAGGCCAAAATAAAGCTGTTTCGGGCCACATTGGAGGTATGCTGTTTAAATTATGCATGCCTCCTAAGGATCCAGAAGCCGCGTCAAAGCCATGCTCTAATCCTAAAGACTGGAGTGTGGCTTTGGCATGGCTTCTGGATAGTTAGGAGACATGCATCATTTAAACAGCATACCTCCAAAGTGACCCGAAGCAGCTTTATTTTGGCCTGTCTGTATGGGCCCGTAATTTAGGGCAGGGAATCTCAGGTTGGCCTTCCACGTGAAGGCTGGCTGGGGAACAGCCCACTTATTGAGTTATCCTTGGGGCTCAGGTGTTTTGCCCAGAGGAAACTATTGAGGAGGTCTGGGGAAAGACCATGTGCCTCAGCTGCTTTCACGCTAGATTGCTCTGCTCCTTTTGCAGCTTTCAAGAGGAAATGATAAATAGGTTAGATTTAAATAAAGTGGCCCATTTTACAACCCAGTTTTCTGTGTCTGTCTCGTTATTTTCCAAATGTCTTTCTCATTATTTTTCGGTATACATAGCTGAGAGCCAAAGTGGTGTAGTGGTTTAATTAAATAACCACAAAATAAATATATGTCTATACATACCTCACTGATAGATTTTTAAAAATAGCTTGGAGTATTTATTATTCAGAATCCCCAAACTCCTTTTTATGGGAAGCAGTGTGGTATAGTTTTTTGAGCGTTGGACTAGCACTCTGGAGACCAGGGTTCGAATCACTGCTCAGCCACGGAAGCCCACTGGGTGACCTTGACTAAGTCACATTCTCTCAGCCTCAGAGGAAGGACAAGCCCCCTCTGAACAAATTCTGCCAAGAAAACCTTGTGATAGGTTCACCTTAGGTTCACTATAGGCTGTGAATTTTGAGAGCCACAACAAAAATAAATGAGTCACTTCTTCCCCAACAAATAATTGATAACTGAGATTAGATGCTAGTATAAAGTCATTACATCCTGGTCCCATTTTATTCTTTAGCTGAACTTTGTTCCTTGCCAGTCAGTGCTAGAGTATTTAACCACTTGCATTAGGTTACATATGCTGTAAGGAAAAGGCAACAATGCATGTAATTCATTCAAATATGAAATATCCAAGAAAACCTATTGTCACTTGATGTGATATTGTTTTTAACAGGACACCTTAATGCATTCTATTAGCTTGACAGAACAATCCTACATTCAACAGGACAGGCTGGGCAGGTAGAAGAGATATCCCACAATGATGCTAGTTGAACAGTCACTACAGAGATATGGTTTGCCTGAGAAGGGAGAGGGAATAAAACAAATCTGAAAACAAAAATGATGTAAAACCTAAGAGACATGTCCCCAGGAATTTCACATGTAGTGAGATAGTCATCTCACTGAATGCATGACTATGAAGATCTGTCTCTAGCTTATCCAGTCTACCACCAACACCACTACTGCCTCTAGCACTACATACATACAACAGGGACACCACTATTCCATGTGAGCTAGTGCTCATCCAGCAATATTTTCCAGGTAACCTATTCTCTGTAACTGCCTGGACTCAACTTGAAGAAGGTCAAGTTGTCCCTTGAGCCTTTTCTGGCAGTGGAGGTTCCCCTTATGATAGTGATGATGATAGGTAGTACTTCTATATTATCCAAGGATGTAAATGGGGAAACAGACAAATGTACTTGCTTTTTCTGCAGCAAAAAAATGTGGACATTACAAAGGTTTGATCAGGAAATCATCACATATAGTCTTTAAAAGAGAGAGAGGGATAGAGAAAGAGGATAGCTGAATATCAAATGATATACAGTACTCCAAGCCAATAACAGTCTGATTAGATGACAATGTGGATATCTTTCTTTTGTTTTTAAGGCATATAAAACATATATCTCCTGTGTTGCATCCCTTCACTGGCTCCCCCTCCCTTTCCACATTCAGTATAAGCTCCTCCTGTTGATGTTTAAAGCCCTCCATGGGCTGGCCCCTCCTTACTTATCAGACCTTCTTTCTCCTCACCTTCCCACCAGGGCCCTCCGTTCTGGTAGTCAAGGTCTGCTGTCCCAGCCCAGGATTTCCTCTGCCCCATCTCAGATTCGCACCTTTTCACTTGCTGCCCCCCACTCCTGGAACCTTCTTCCCCCACGAACAAGAGCCATCACTTCTTTAACCAGCTTCAAAACAGAGTTGAAGACCGTCCTGTTCAGAGAAGCATTCCCAGGCATTGCATAATTGTCACTTGCTATTTGATGTTCTTTTGTTGTCTGTTTTATTGAATCATTTCCTGTATTGCTATGTATTTTATATGTATTATGCTACTAGAGAGGCCCCTTCCCCACCACCACTCCCTTTATAAATAAAGGATAATAATAATAATAATAATAATAATAATAATAATAATAATAATAATAATATTTTTAGTTCAGTTTCTATTTTCACGTGTCAGTTGCAAAAGAGCTTGTGCCTTTAGGCTGTCCTTTGTTATTTATTTATATGCTTTACCAAAATCTTCCAGGACCCTGATGGTATCTCCTTGAATTTTGTTTTTGAAAGAAATTGCTTTGCTAAGTCAGTTCTCTGAGCTGAATAACATTTGTTCTGTGAAGTCTCTGGTGCTGCAGCAAAATAACTACTGATGCAATGGGCAGACACATGTCATTAAAAAAATGTGTTTCACAGGATGGCCACTTTCACACTTCACAAAATTGGATGACGATAGCTACTCCCTCGCTAAGTATGCACTGGTGATGGGATGCTTTCATTACTGTAGTAGCATTTTGCTGTTTGCTGGTAATGTAGAAACTTCTGAAAAGCAAAGTGGATGTGATGGTAAATGTGTGTACATTTAATATGTAGATTTGTTTGCTTTTTAACAAAAGTACAAACAGAAGGTACAGCCCTGTATATGTGATTACTTTTCAGCTCACACCAGGCATGGGGGTGGGAATTTAACCTTTTCACTTCCCTGTCATAATACAACATTTCTTTTCTGAATATGCTGTTTGGATGAGGAGGGACTTCCTCACTGACATAAATGAGAGAATGTTCCTCCAAAGCATTTTGTCAGTTTCAGCAGTGCCAAATCAAATCATATTATATCAGGCTGAATAACTCAAAGAGATGATCTAATCCAGAGATGGAAACTGGGGTCAATGTTTGTTTCTGTACAGCCTGTTATGTCTTTTTGGAATCAGTTTTGGTTCTAACCTATTTTTTGGCAGGCTTAGAGGGAGATTGAGGGTCATGAAGGAAGCAAAACCACACGTTTTGAGGTGGTTTTGGCTGCATCAAGGCTACTGTGGTGTGAAAAAGAAGTCCTTAGCTTTTTGTATGTAGCTGCCTCACACTCCATGCTCCGGTGCCAGGTTTTGTCACAAGTGGTGAAAATCAAGGAGATTAAGGATGCCTGATCACAATCAACATGTCACCCAGACAGGACTCTGGTGGTGGTACGTGTGTGGACTTCTTGTCTTGGAGTTAGTTCTCTTTATAACTGTTTATAACCCTTCACTTCATGTCTCTTAATTTGACTTTCATCTACGGATCCTTGATTCTAGACAGTGGCACTCCATTAACAATATGCTTCTCCAGAACTGGAATTATTTCTCTCTTATCCCCATATTACATGAATGAGTTAACAGTCTTTTGTTACATCTTCTTTGAATGCATGCTTCATTCTTCCTTAGTGTTGTAGTGTTGTAGTGTTGTACAGTGGCTGTTTTGACTTCTGGCTTTGGCGCATCCTGATGAAGAGAATTGGGAAACACCTTCAACCACTTTTCCATTCCATGCCAGTATGAACCATCAGACAAGAAAAGCTGACAGTTCTTAACAGACTTTGCTCTTCAGAGGGTCAGATGTCTAAGACTGCTTGGCACATTCTGCTCCTATGCTTCCTGATTAATATCCACACTGAGCTTGCAGGAGGTCACATGCATGTTATTTTGTGACAGCTGTTGAGCTGTCAATGGGTAGAGAGCTGCACGTCTCATCAGCAATAAACAGGAAAATGTCCACACCCCACTAAGTGCCACAAGAGTCAGCATTAATTGACATCCCTCTTGACAAGCTCAGTAAGGGAGGACCAAAAATAATGGGGCAGAAGAACTAAAATGTTCTACCTTCACTGATGGGGGTTTCTGAATAGCCATTCAGGCACTCTCACTGAGCTCTGTGAGGGAGCTTTTTATTCTCATTGCTTCTTGTAAACCTGAGGTGGCATACCTGTATCTCTATCATCCTGATCTCTAGCTCTGGCCAGCTACAAGAGCTTTCTTTGGGGTTGACATATTCCAGACAGAAGACCATGTTTCTTTCTTTTATATCTGTAATTTCCCAGCTCTGCTTTTCCCATTATTCCACTCACAGCCTTCTTCCCTTCCTTCATTGCTTCACTGCACAACTGTAGGAATCCCTATAAGTGGGGGAAAGTGCTCTTAGCACAGCTTTCGAATGACAGAGATTTAATCTTAAAGTTGCAACATCACAATTCTAGCTTTGTTTATTGAAATGCTAGGTATGATGCATGTATGACAATGTTTTTTTCTCACAGCCATAAGCACCATAGTTACAGTGGTGGTTACTATACTCCCCCAATATCTACTTACTGGGCAGCATAGTTTTTAAAAATTAATTTAGTATGTTTTGTTTCTGACTTTACTTTAGAAGAGCTCAGTGCCACATTTGTGGGATATGATTTTCAGTTCAGAACAACAATTTTTGTAGGTTAGATCCAGATAAGAAAATTGGCCCAAGGTCTGTCCATGAGCATCAATGGTTAATAGATATTGTAATTGCAAACTTTTCTGCATCAATTAAATCATCTCTGTGATATACAACCGTGGTAATTCACTTACAATTGTTTTTAACTTTTTTATTAAAATAATTATATCCTGCCTTATATCCAAGGATCTCAGGGTGGTGTACAATAAAATCAATTTAGAACATTAGAAAATAGAAAGAATAAATTTTAAAAGACAAAAAGCATGTTAAACCATTTAACACTATAAACCAGTTAAATCAATTTAAAATAATATAAACCATAGCACATATGCAAACTATATAAAATCAGTTTAGTCACTGAAGGTTTTAATAAAAAGCCATGCTGTGACTTGATAATGCATTGACACCATTGTTGGCATCAGATAGGCCTCTAAAAGATGTGTATTCTATAACTGGAATGCCACATCAGAGAAGGCCTTTACATGGCCAAGGTCTTTCTGAGTTCTGGCAGAGCAGAATGCTCTATTGGCAAAATTATGCCAGACAAGCTGGCATGTCACTTTTGGCAAAGATCAGCTGTACTGAAAATAACCTGGTCCTTTAATGCTGTCACAAGCCATCCTTTCCATACTGTCTTCACTCTAATGATAGAGCAGAGTCCATCTTTAAAGAATCACGTGGCTGTTAACTGAGCTGGCATCTTCTGGGAGGTGTGAGCTATGTGTCTGCTTCTCCCACAGTAATTGGTGTGCAAATTCACCAAGTACCCAGCTCTGCCTGCCCATTCCTTCCTGTTTCTGGCCATCAGAGCCATTTATGAATGAATGAATGAATGAATGAATCTTTATTTATATACCGCTATTCCCATGATCACAGTGGTTTACAATCAGTTAAAATACGAAAACAGCAAAATCCAATAAAAGAAATCCCCCCACCTTAAACAGTAAAATACAAGCGATAAAATATCCATCATTCAATCACCTTTTAAAACCATTAAAACCAATAACATCAATAACACCAAGGACATCCATTACACTACAACAGCATAAAAGGAGAAGAGTGGAATTAAGGGACATGGGGGAAAGCAAAGCGGAAAAAGTGAGTCTTTAGGTTTTTCCTAAAAGACTCCAGGGAGGGGGCTGAGCGGAGCTCGTCAGGGAGAGAGTTCCAAGCCTGCGGGGCCGAAGCAGAAAAAGCCCTATGTGCAGACATCACATATCTCGTGTCAGGGACTCTCAAAAGCTGTTTCCCACCCGACCGGAGAGTGCGGGGCGGATTGTATGGGGAGAGGCGGTCCTCCAAGTACCCTGGGCCCAAGCCATTTAGGGCTTTATAGGTTATAACCAACACCTTGTATTGCGCCTGGAAGCAAATTGGCAGCCAGTGTTGATCCTCCAATACCGGTGTTATATGGCTGGCTCTGGAGGTACCAGTAACCAGTCTAGCTGCCATGTTCTGAACCAATTGAAGCTTCCGAGTTTGGTACAAGGGTTGCCCCATGTAGAGCGCATTACAGAAATCGAGTCGAGAGGTTACCAGTGCGTGTACCACTGTTTCAAGGTCCCTCCGGCCCAGGTAGGGTCGCAGCTGGCATATCAGCCGAAGCTGATAACAGGCACCTCTAACTGTCACATCCACCTGAGAGGTTAGGTGGAGCGACAACTCCAGAAGCACCCCCAGACTGCGAACAGTGTCCTTTACAGGGAGCGTGACCCCGTTCAGGACAGGTGGAAAAATTTCCATCCCTGGACTAGGGGAACCTATCACAAGTACTTCCGTTTTCTCTGGATTCAGGCTGAGTCTATTTCCCCTCATCCAGCCCATTACCGACTCCAAGCAGGCATTGAGCAGAGAGATGCCATCCCTAGTCACTGCATCAGTCGGGGACACAGAGAAGACTATTTGGGTGTCATCAGCATACTGATAACACCGTGCCCCGTGTCTCCGGATGATCTCTCCCAACGGCTTCATGTAAATGTTAAATAGCATAGGGGACAAGATCACTCCCTGAGGGACCCCAGATGTAAGGGCCCTCTTGTCGGAGCGACAGTCCCCCAGCTCCACCATCTGGAATCTACCCGAGAGGTAGGAACGGAACCACTGCAAAGCAGTGCCCCCGATACCCAGCTCTCCCAGGCGATCCAGAAGGATATAATGACACCATTACTATCAAGGCAGGGAGGTCTTATATACTTCTCTGCCAGAATGCCCAGAATGTCAAACCACTAATTGGAGATAACAGTTTAACATGTTCTTTCATGTAAAAAAAGAAAAGAAAAGAAAAAAGCCAGAATGGAACATATCAGAAATGAGTGTGTGTGTAGGGACATTTTGTACTGTAAGCCCAATCTGCCTTGTGAAATATTATGAAAATGCCACTATCACCTTAGAGGTTTAAGTTTTCATTTTACTTCAGCAAACTGCAATGGAAAAAATACCCATTAAGAATAGAGCTTGGGGGGGGGGGGTTGTTTACAACTCTCAGAATCTCTCAGCCAGAGTAGCTGGGGAATTTTGGGAGATGCAACCAATGTTTTCCTCCAAAGGTTCTAATTGATATCATAAAAATAACCCTATAGGATCAGAGCAAAGGCCTTGTTTATCACAGTATTCTTATAGTGGCCAGCCAGCTACTTATGGGAAGCCTGGAAACAGAAACTACAGTAGGTGCAATAGCACCCTCCTATTATGTTGCTCAACAACTCATACCAAAGGCATACTGCCTCTGATACTTGTGATAAGCTACAAGCATTATGACTAGAAGTCTTATCCTTCAAGAATTTGTCCACTCCATCCCTTTAAAGGCATCTAATTTTAAAGTCATGACTACATCATAGTTTGACAATGAATTATGTGAAGATGTCCTTCCTATTCAACCCCCCTCTCTCTTTTGCTTTGACTCAAGACTTTCAGTAATACTTTTTTGTTGACTTCAACCTATGACAACCCTATCACAGACTTTTCTTTATTCAGAAGATATTTGCCATTGCCTCTTTTTAATACTGAGAAAGTCTATTGGAGCTTATCGCTTGGTGTTTTAAATTGGTTCCAGCCTCACAGGCTGCAGTTGGGATGCAGGATGGAGGTGGGGATTATCACATAATAAATAACCACCTAATCACTGGCCACCATCAGCCTGGGTCCAAGCCACACTCTGCCAGGACTTTTTAGAAGTTAGAAAGCTTTCTGACTTCTAAAAAGTGCTGGCGGAGTGCAGCTTGGATGTGGCTGGTGCCTGGGCTGATGGTGGCCAGCAATTTGGTGGCAATTTAGGGTGTGATAATCCCTGCCCCCATCCCATATCCCAGCTGCAGCCCAAGAGGTTGGAGCCTATTTAAAATACCAAGTGATAAGCTATTGCTCATCCCAAGTGACACCCAGTAGGTTTCTCTGCATGAGCAAGGATTTGGTTCCCTGGAGTTCCAGCTGAGTGAGGCATCAAACCCTGGACTCCTGAAGTCCCTAGTTTCCTGGAGCTCTAGTGCAACACTGAAACATCTACACCACACTGGCTTTTCTTAAGACACAATTTAGTCATCTATTTTAAACTCTGCAGCAAACCAGCTGGGAATCACAGCAGAACAAATGACAAAGGAAAGAGAGTTCTAAAACCACAATATTTTCTTGAAATAGTTTATGCTATCTGATATGGGGGACTAGCAATTTTTTTTTCAAAGTGGCAGGGACCAATATGATATTTTTACCTATTGTAAAATTATTTAATTCTTTCTTGGAAATTCTCCAGGGTTTGGCAGCCGATGGTTCATGGACTGATGTGAATGCATGGACCACCACTTAGAGTGGCATTGCTTTAAATCATTCACTTCTATGCTTTACAGGATAGCTCTATTTTTTAAAACAGGTTTGCACTTGGCAACTGTAATGCATTCCAGTCATTACCTGGAATAGTATCAGGCAGAATCATAACATATAAAACAGACATAAAAGGAGTAATTAGATATTGAAATGATCATGGAATGGATACTCCTTTAATAAATGGAGTAATCATTTCTCATAAAATAAATGTCTGAAATTAAAAGGTGATAAAGTTAGGTTTTGCTAACAACTCTGGGACTGTGCAGACTGCCCCTAAGGGGTCTCCTCCAGCTGCCTCTTTTCCAGCGAGATCAAGGCTGCAGCAACTGCATGCTGTGGCCTCAATCTGGCCTTTGCAGGGTGCAAAAAGAAGCTGCAAAAAGGAGCTCCTTTTTGCACCCTGCAAAGGGTGTGATAGCTGTGGCGTCACAGGTTACAGTGCTTCTTGCTGCGATGCCACATGGTGCAATGCGTGGTGTCACACCACCCTGGGGGCAGAGCCAGTGTATGTGTGATATGGACACTACACCCTGACTCTGCCGTCAACCCAGCCTTTCCTGCTGGGAATAACGACACCACCAAAAACAAAGAAACACAGAGCTTTAATTTAATTGCTCTCAGTTATACTCATTCCATTCAAGCTTGCAAAAAGAAAACGCAAAATAGGTAGGGTCAGATTACTCCAAAAGTGCTTGTTTATGGAATGAAGCCACATAGCATAATCTGACAATGTACAGTTATTTTTTAAAAAAATGTTATTCAAATTTCAAATATATAAAATTCAATACTTAACAGTAAGAAGAATCAGAAAACAGACAACAAAGAAGAAAGAAAAATATATTCAAAAAAGGAAACAAAGGAGAGAGAAGAGGAGAGATAATACAGTGCACCCTTGCCTTATGTGGGGATCCATTCGGGACCACTCCGCATAAGGCAAATAGCATGTGTTGAAAACAATGGGGATCATGCATGACACACAGTGCAGCGTGCGCCCCAAGGGCACGTGCACCATTGCAACTTCCATCATGAAGCTTTCAGCATAAGCCCATCTGTTTTTGGGTGGAGTTTTTCAGAAGGTTGAGAAGTCTCAGAATGCCATTCAAAAGGCTTAATTTGACAGGTAGCAAACTGTATGGTCGCAGAGCCCCCTTACATGACATCACACCATTGCCATTGATTGTGAAGACCCCAGTCACAGCCTGTGATGCTGGAAGGGAAAACCTGGCCATGTGGGCGAAGCTGAGCACCTTGTTTCCACCTTACAGGCCACAGTGTGGGTCTTCACAGTGAATGGCAGCAGCAGTAGCAGGGACGGGGCTGTGATGGTGGTGGCTTCATGGCATGGCAGCATGTGTGCATCTGAACATCCACCCATCATTGTGTCCAATCAGGGGTAGGAATGGGCCAGATCTGCTGGTGGGATACTACAACATTGGCCCATGGTATCCTCTCCATGCATTCAGTGCCATAAAACCATAACTAGCTGAGTAATTGTTCTGATGGGTTGCATAAGTTGTTCTTAAGGTTGACTTCAGCACATATAATTATTTCTGTCTTGTAATGACTATCTGGAATATGTATAAATAACAAAACACCAGTAGACTCTGACATGCCAATATTTCATGGTCCAGCTCCGTGGAGAGTGTTGTCAACAATTCTAGTGAATAGAATGTGTTGAATGAAATGTGTGTTTTTGATATGGAAAAATGCAATTTATATGTTTAAATAAATATGATTTATTTAGTGTTTCTTATCTTTCTGATCTTAATAATAGATTTATATTTGTGTTTTGTTTTTAGTCCCTTAAGGTCTGCTTCTATTTACCGTAGTCCAAAATGCATGGGGCTTTTAAAAAGGACAAACAATTGACCGTCATTGACCACATGGACCTTGTTTCCTGTTTTGTGCTTCAATAGTACACCCAATAATTTCCTTGAGTGGATCCTCTGAAATGCTTTCTGAATCTCCATTGTCTTCTGGGACTATATATTCACACTTCAATTCAGCTTCTCTTTCCTCAGCTTTTCTCTGAAATCCTGATGGTTCCTCTGTTTCCATCAAATTCCTACCTTCAGTCATATCATTGATAATGGTATCTTATTACATTTTTAAAAACAAATTTTCAGCAAAATCATTTCTTCTCAAATCAGCATCCAGATCTGTGTTTTTTTCTTCACTGAGTGGCTGCATTTTCTTCCACTTAACAAAGTCCTGACCTATGAAGAGTTAACTCTTTCAGTCAAGTGTCTTTATTGCAGCACCTCAGTTACAATGTTAGAGTAGCAGTCAAGTGATCAATTTCTCATGTTTCATCCCTCAGAAAAAACATGGCTCACTTTCTCAAAACAAACCAGTCTCCTTTTATTTTATTTTTATCCAAATTTAAAGAGTATGCAGAACAACCAAGCTTCCAAACCCCAAAGAATTACTCTCATTATTCCAAGTTTCTGTTTCACTGTCTAGAATACTCCAGGCTGCCTCTGGTGTATTCTAAATCCCCCTCCCCATTACCTGTGTTTTCTCTTCAATGATGGCAGGTCACTGCCTTCCCATGTTATCCCCACTTGTCACCCTTTAACACCACTGAAATCACAAGATGCCCAGCCATGTTACTGATGCTGGGGCCTTGTTCTGACCTCAGGGTAACTTGCACCCACTGCAGTGGTCCAGGCAGCTTGCAGGAGCTAGGTGAGAAGGCAGCTGCTCATTGTCATTGTGGAGACAGCTGAAAACCTAGAGCAAAAGGTTTTTACATCCAGATTAATGGAAGAAAGGGCAGATTGGATGCATATGTCATGAAGATAGTCTGTGCTTGATTTGGGGGTTTTACCCTGAATCATGTAAGCAGAATGCAGTGAGCCTAGGGGAGGGGCATTTAGAGTAAATAACCCATGTAAACAAGCCCTGTATCTTTGTCCATTCAAAAAGCTTAATTCTCTCCCCCCATGCACTTTTTAAAGACTTTCTGCTTCAATTCATAATAATAACATTACTTTAAAAGCAATTCTCAACATCTCTCAAATAATCAAAAAGACAGGAGACTTACCAGAACACTGATTGACCAGTGCCTCAAAGATTCCTTTTTAATCTTATCCAGATGTTAGTATTAACAGAATAGTAGTTGAAAAGGGCAATGCGGTTGTGACTTAGTGTCCCTTAGGACTAGCAAGTAGCAGGTAGATTTAATGACTTCTCCCTTGGTCTCCCCTCACCTCATTAACAGAGTTTACAGACATAGCAGAGTTTACAGATGCTTTTGACCACATTCATGGATCCCTCTTATCCAGGATGGTGATCGTGGTGGAGCTCTGGTTGGAATTTGCCTCCAGACTGGTGCCTAATGCTGCTGTCAACCTCTTCTCATTGGAGCCTCACTGAGAAGATGTCATTTGTCCATTTTCCACAATGGAAGATCTACAGATCTGAAGAAAAGTGTAGTTCAGTCAAACATTAATATAATATGTTGACTCAGAGGCATGCTTATTTCCTTAGAGAGATGACTGCTACTTGTCAAAAACATTAGAGCAGAGATCAGTTCAATAAAGCATCTTAACTTTGTTGCTAAAACTAAAGTAATAACAGCAATCAAAATTAAAATGCTTTGATGATAATCAGTTCCTTAATGTAATTAAGATACAAATGCTATATATGAATGTTTCATATATCTAGGGAGTTCACCCTTAATATGCTAGAAGGATATAGGGCTGAGAATTTGAATTGATTCCTTTGAAAATGAGTGGTTGCTTTCAGTCTGCATTCTAAACTTCCAGCCTCCCCTTTTTAAGCCAGATAGGAGCTGTAGCAACTGCACACCACAGCCCCGATCTGGCCTTTCCAAGGCATGAAAAGGAGCCACAAAAAGCAGCTCCTTTTTGTGCCCTGGAAGGTGTATGATGGTGACTATACAGTGCCCCCTCAGCACTGCGTCGTGTGGACATAGTGCCAGAGGAGTGCCATGATGGCATGCACCATGTGGAGTGGTGCACAGCATCATGCCGCCCTGGGGACAGAACTGGGGTGTGTGTCATATGGACGCTATGCTCCAACTCCACTCCAAACATGGCCTTTAAGGCTGGTCTGCACAGGAGCTAAGTTGATTGAACTAAGAGCCTGTACAGATCAGCGTTATACACTGGCATGGAGGTGGTGTGGGGGCCTGGTGTATGCACACTGGCTGCCCCATGCAGCCCCTCGCTGGTGTCGTGCCATGCACCAAACCACACAGTGCGGAGCAACACAGCACTCCATTGGCACAGCGTTTAAATGATCTGTGTGAAAGAAACACTGAAAAGCTACCATGGTGGCAGCTTGGGCACCTTTTCCACAGCCTGAAAAGAAGCCACTTTTTGCAGCTTCTTTTCAGTCACTGCAGAAAGGCCAGATCAGGGCCATGGTGTGCAATTGCTGCAGCCCCAATCCAGTGAGGAAAGGGGCGGCATGGAGCCTCACCTTAGGGGCAGTTTGTTGAGCAACTAAGTCCCACTAGCAGCAATGCCAGCTTTCAATGCCTTTCCTTGGTGCTCCTACTCTTTCCCTCCAAACCTCCATTTTCTTTCTTCTCTCCCCACTGCTTTCATTCTCACTGATCTCTCTGACTTTGTTTCAAGAATTTGGGAGCCCTTCATAGGGAACCATGACAGAGTGTCAAAAGAGACTGACCTGAAGAGGCTGCTTGAAGTCATTCCGGAGAAAGCTGGATTGGGGCATGGCAACTGCATGCTATGGCCCCGATTTGCTTTTTTGCTGGTGCAAAAATGGCTGCTCCTATTTGCGCCAGCAAAAAGGCAGCTTTTCTGCCCCACCATGGATGGAACCTGTCTTTCAGGTGTTCTGGCAACATGCACCATGTAAATGCCACACCACCAGAGCACCTGGAAGCTAGGCCACTTGTAGGCAATTAGGCAGCATGAAGGTGGCTTACAGGCAGCTTCAGAGCATGTGATGTCAAAACACCACACTCTGAAGCCTCCCAGATGGTGGTGCAAATGGGTGGTCTGTTTCACCCTAGAGGCCCTAATGAGAAATGAATCTCCTAGACCTTCCAGGTCTTTTCTTTCCTGAAATGAGGAAAGTCTAGTATTTATCGGATCAAAATAACACTGCAGATTAGAGACAACTTTTAATTAGCTGAGATGAATTAATCTATCACAGGAGGAAAATCCAAGAGCGTACTTAGTATCCATGCCAGGTTTCAGGTGCTTTCACTGTCATGGAGTCAGGCTGATAACACAGATGAATACAAATTCTCTTTTATTATTATAGATTGAAATAAATATGGGCAGACAGTAAGTGATTGATTTCACCCCATTGTGTTTCAGATGAAGTGATGTAAAATGTACATTTTCTCTGTTGGGTCTAAACTGTGATGGACAACTGTAAGTAATCAGTTGATGTTATAGGTATCAAGTGAGTTCTGTTAAAATCCAATAACTATTTCAAAGGTATTAAGTAAGCTTAAGCACAAATACTAATAATGGGCAAATGGTCCTTACCTCATTTCAGAATTATCTGAGTATTCTTCCTTGGAGAGTATAAGAAATCTATTCTATCCTTTTCTTCTTTTCTACCTTAATAGTCAGTCAGCTGTAAACTCCTGCTTGCATTTTTACATACTTTCCAGATTGATTCAGCCTCACAGAAATGGCCTGAATTGCCTTCACTATTTATCTGTTTCTAAGAGTTCTCTCCTGTCTTGTAATGTTTGTGTTTCTGCACTGTGATGGTACTGAATGCTGCATCTTGGAAACCCAGTTGGCCTACTATAACAAGCATACTTAAGAACAAGAGAGGGTTGTGCTTCTTGCTAAGAAAATAAAAACCAATGAAATGCTTATTCAAAACACTTAAGAGGAGTGGCTGTCATGGAGGCAGGACAGAGTTCCTGCCCCCTCATGTTTTGGTGATAAATGTGGGAGGCAATGATTTGGGTTTGTTGAAGGGCAAGGCCCTTGTTTGTCAGGCCATTCACAACATGTGGAACATTTGTGAGAGATGGCCTTTTGTTACCCTATTATGGTTGGTGATGTTGCCACACTGAGTTTGGGGTGGTGGAAGTGATCCACACCTTCTCAATAGGACCCACAGAAAGGCCTAGAATGAGATCTGCAAGGCAATGGCTGCCTGGCTGGAGGACTGGGTTTGTACTTGGCACACAATGATACTGTATTGCTCAGGCCTGAATTCTACGGAGCGGATGACATCCACCTTTCTGAAGTGGGGAACCAGTTATTTCTTCGGGAACTGCAACCAGGAGTTTCAGCCTGTTTGGCCAACCTTGTGGGGGATAGGGGCTAAGTAGACACTTTACCCCATCTGTGGCAAAGGCGGGGGGAGATAGAGGTTTTGGTGAACACCTCAGCACCCTCCTAAAGGGTGAAGGTAAGTTTCTGGAACTGAGGTTTATGTCTGGCAACTATACACGAAGGGGAAAAGACTTGCCTTGGGACTGGCCTGAGATTTTAACCCTCACTTAAGTCTTGTGAGTTAAGTGGGGAAATCTTGGGTTGACCTTCCGGATGTGGGCCTTCTGGGGACCAACCAGTTCTGGATTGTCCTCAGGACTCAAGTGTTTTTGCCCAGGGGAAGCTGGGGAACTGGTCTAGAAGCAGACCATCCGCTAGCTCATCCCGCACAAGGTTCTCCCCCCTGGTATTGCAGTACTCGAAGAAATAAAGTTAAATAAGTTGAGTTAAATAAAGTTGCCCATTTTATAACCCAGTTCTCTGTGTCTGGTCTTGTTATTCAATGAGTTGGTCAGCAAAAGATGCTATGTGGCTAATTTTAATTAATTTATGATTTCTCTGGCATTCTATACTGAACAAATTCATATTCCAAGGCAGCTTATTACAATTTCAGAAGTAGTATTTTCAGCAAAATGGTGATTATTGAATCACACTAATTCATTGTATGCAGTCACATGTCCACCAGATTATCTCTGTCCTAGAATCTAGAACCCTCACTATCCTTTAATGACTGCTTCGAAAGGCAGATCATCTTTGGGATGTTCTGCCAACTGAGGCCCATTACAAACGGGCACCCTAGCACTTCGTCCACACATCACACCCCGGAAATGACGCCATGAGTACACGCTTTGGCACTCACGGCGTCTCTTCCGGGGCGCAGGAAGGAGCGCGATTTTCACGCTCCTTCTTTGCAGTGTCCGAGAACCGCGCCGTTTGGCTGCTGCGGTTCCCGGATGCTGTAACCGGTGGCGGCAGCAGACCGCCGCTTTTCGGTGGTCTGTAACCTGCCTGATTCAGTTCTTACGTTAGTGCTGTTAAAAGACTTGTTAAGAGGCAAGTCTGTACCTTCCCTTCTTTCTAAACTTACCATTACTAACTTCAAAAACACTGTTTCCAGAGGTCGGTAATAAGATAATAGAACTGGGGTTGGTAGAGGGGCAAAATTAGTATTGGATATGTCATGGACTGAGCCAAAAAAGAATTCAGCTCTGGTGAGCAGCAGACCAGAAAATGAAAACTCTGCCAGGAACTAGCATTGCAAACTGCATTATTTGTTTATTTATTTATTCATTCATTTATTTGTTGCAGTATTTATATTCTGACCTTTACCATGGGATCTCAGGGCAGCCTACAGATAAAATTAATTTAAGCAGTTTGAAACAATTTAAAATTTAAAGCAATAGAGACTTGAACAGACTAGAAGCATATTAAACAAATTAAAACAGGAAACAAGCACACATTTGTAAGTATGGTGTTAATTAGGCCCTAAAGGCTTTAATAAAAATTACATTTTGACCTGATGTCAAAATGAAGCCAACATAGGTACTGATCAGACCTCTGAAGGGAATATTTTCCACAACCAGAGTACTGCAGCATTACATTTTTGTTATGATTATCAGACACAGTAGCACTTTTATAATATTGGTTGTCTTATCTCTCATCATACAATATATTTCTAGCTAGGAGTGTTAATATTCAACTATTTCATCCTCACAAGTGAAGATGAATAATTTGTACAGTTTTCTCTTCAGTGCAGAGAAGGCAAACAGTTCAGTGAAATCTGATATTCATACAACCTGAAGTGGTTAATGCAATTATTATTCACAGAAATGCATGCATGTCTTTGGGGGTTGTTGTGTAACAATTGTGGGGGTTTGCAGAAAAATAGCATGGGCTGGAATTCATCATGGAATTTATATCTGCAGAAGTTGACCTATATGTGGAGAAAATATAATTGAGTAGTTTCCTTGTTCATCCAAGAAGCTGTGTGTTTGGGCATTCAGTGTGAAAGGGCAACCAGTGGAGTGACTCATGACCATGGCCTCAATGTGCAATGGGCACTGATATGCATTAGGGCACTCTCAGTGCAGATCTGGACACCAGCTAAAAAGTGCTGTGTAGTGCCCAACAGGAGTGCTCAATGTACTTCACAAGTGTCGTATGCACATCACAATTGCCCCATGAGAATGAGGAGTCCCACGTCATCCCCATCACAATTGGACCTGGAGTCAAGCCTTGTCTTGTGTAAGCATTGCTGATAGTTCACCCTCCAACTATTCCAAAGCTAACTCCTGATTTCCTTAGTTCCTATATGTATGTATGAGTGAAAATGGACTGCTGTGTGATTTTTCCCCTTTAATAAAAGAAACATTTCATTTAGAGAATGAAAGATTTAGGGAAATGATTCAGCAAAAGGTTGCACAACCTATTAACTGAGCTAATTAAAATTCCCCTAGAGAGATTCATTGCTACAATCTTCTCTGTTAGATAGCTCTGGTGGCACAACAAACTGCAGTTCTAGAGGTCCACAGGGTGGACCCATAACAGTTAAAGTGGTGTCAAACTGGATTATTTCTACCTTGCAGATGCAGCCTATAAAAGGTAAAGAATTATTAGATGATCTAATAATTTCAGGAAAATACATCTACAGTTCCCTCATTGCTTGCACTTGTTGACTAATTCTAAAGGTAAGGTATCTGTGTGGAATGCATTTGATGAATTATAGATTTAAAAGAAAGCCCTCCAGCAGTTCCCTGATTCATCATCTTTTGTGGAGAAAGATATCAAGCAAGCAAGCACTGCCCCAGCTATTTGAGGACAGTGTCACCAAACCAGGAGGCAGCAATTTAACTTTCATATCTCATTCAAGCAAAGTATGGAGATGTAGTTATGTTCTTGGATGGTAGACTATATATCTCCACTGGCAGACTTGGATTCTAATATCTGACTGTATTTTCCCCTGAAAGAATTGCTTGAAGAGCAGCTGTGTTTCAGACTGCTAAATAAACTGCATTTACAAAGTATTCTGTATTTGAAGTTGAAGGCTTTCATGGCTGGCATCCATAGTTTTTTGTGGGTTTTGGGGGCTATGAGGCCATTTTCTAGAAGAGAAAAACCTCTTCTAGAACATGGTCTCATAGCCCAAAAAACCCACAAAAAACTATATTCTTTGTTTGACTAAATGTAAGCAAGAAACTTCATCATATGAGAGATTATGCTTCTTGGCAGTTTAGATTTCTGATCCATATGATGCATGTGGCTATGGAATGTAATAAGGTAACATGGATTCTGGAACATTGTTTTTTCTCTTGCAATTTGGATTGTTTGGGTCACTTTGCTTAATCATTGCCTCCACAGTTTTTGTAACTTTGGAGATTTACATTTGCATTTAGCTTAGAGCATGGCTGGGAAATGTATTGCCTTCCCCCCTTTTTTGGACTGCAGGTCCCATGAAACCTCATCACTGGCTATGTTGGCAAGACCTGATGGGAGTTCAAGTCCAACAACCCCCAGAGGGTCATAAATTCCCCATCTTTGACTTTCTTTCTGGTATTTAATTATATCATTTTTACATGTTTTGAATATTGGATTTTAATATCTAGATTCACTAAGGTTACGAGAAAATTCTTCTCATTCTTGTCAACAATAAAGTGGAGCTGAAACAAGTCTGCTACCTACAATTTTCATCAGAACAATTCTTATCTCAGTTACAGTGTCACATATTTTGCAAGCACCCTTCAGCTATTCAAATATATTTAGGCCTGGTATATCCCAGCATGGAGTGAAAGGTTGGGAAAACCCTGCTTCCCAAGTCCCAAACCCACTCGTACCTAGCCATAAGGCACACACATTATTCTCTGTATGCCTGGTAGCACCATGGCAGAAGAAGAGATGACACACGCAGAAAGCATAGTACTCATGCAGTCAACAGATGACATCTGATGTTATACAGTCTTCTCATCATCTTTTCTAGGGCCAAACAGACTGTTTCCACTGACTGGGTGATAGATATGAGGAAGCATCATGCTGCCATTAAATGACAATGCTTTCTCAGTGTTTGCCCCTGGGCTCTGGAACTCCTTCCTTAGGAACTCCCTTCTATCAGCAGGTAAGGACTTTTTCATTTGAGCAAGCTTTTGAGTGTGCACGTTCAAAGCACTTTGTTTTCTCTTGAGTAAGCATGCATGATCCTGATGTAGATTTAAACTTTAAACATCCTCCTCACCCCAGCCACTCTTCATTTTGGAATTGCCAATCCACCCACTGACATACATAGGCTAAAAAACAAAAACAAAAAACAAACCAATTTTTTGTCTTTATAAAGCAGATGTATTTACAGATGAGATAAGATCAATATGAGATCAATAATATTTTATTGTAACTGTTTTGTACTATTTATAATTGTATTGCTTTATTATCTGTAATTGTTTAATCAGTAGACTAATTCAATAATTTGATCTTATCTGATCATATGTTTTCAGGTATGTGGGATACTAAAATAAAAACTTTCTGGAAGAAGATTTACATGTTTGACAGTCCTTGGACTTGATCAGCATCAGCAAAGATGATAGGATTCTGCACAGAAGATATACTTTCAGCAGAACACAGCTGTAAAAGTTGTCCTGCTTTCCATCTGGTCAACCTTAGCAGAAGCAAATCCTATTTTGTTCAGTGAAGCTTACTCCCCTATGAATATACATGGGCTTGCAGCCTTGCACTGTGGTGGATTTTTACAATAAACTATTTTCTTGTTCTCCTTTCCCTTTTTCTAAGGCTGAAAACTCATGGACCATGCTCCTTGTACAAGCAGTAATGTGCCTTACAACAACAGAATCATGTGAAATTGGAGATCTTATTCTGACCATATTCACCTTATGCTACCCATTCATCCACCATCAGCAGTTCTGGTGGTGCTGACAATCTCATGCATTGTCCTGAATGTCTGTAGTCCCCAAGTCTCTGTTCCCCAGTTTCATTACATGCTCAAAGGTGTTTCATTCAGAAATGATGCTGCCTCTACTGTCAGAATTTGACTAGGTCTCCTGTGGCAAAATGTTCAATTATACAAACTGATGCTCTTAGCCTTTTAAGGGTTTGGATAGCAGGGATTTGAGAAATGAGAATGAAGTAGTTAAGTGTTGCAAATTGCCCTTCTTGAGCTGTCATGGTTTCACGCTTCTGCTTAAAGGATTGTTCAGCAAAATGGATTGCATTTCCTATCAGGCTTTACTCCACGTTTAAATATTTTAATAGCTAACTACAGAAATCTTGGCAATCCCTTGAACTGTGAACAAGTGAGCAAAGATGGCCAGCCAAATCCAGGAAGGCGCCCAAGTGGAAAGATTTTCCACTAATGAGCTCTCTCACAAATATACAGTCCAGCTCCTTCAGTATCTCAGATAGCTTAATGTTAGTCACTTGTCAATCAAATGTAGATCCTTGACTGCCAGCAGTAGCAGACAGCAAATGAGTCTAGAGGCAACTGGACAAGTTAAGTTTAACAAATGAGATCCCCGCAGATAATTTGTGGTTTCATAATGACCACAGTACTACATATTCAAACAGTGCCCTCATTTCAACCACAATTTATCCTCCCCCCCCCAAAAAAAAAAAATCCTAGACTTTGTGCCCTAATCTTTATCATAACATGTACATCAGTCCTGGGCCTGCAGTGCAGAACATTAATCTGAAGCCTTGTGATAGTAAAAACCCACAGAATAACTCCAAATTTAAAGGTGAGATTCTGTGTATGCCTCCATGATATTTATGTTCCTAATTTCTCCAGTGTTTTAATGGATGTGGTGTTCCCAAACTATATCACATGGAAGCTGGAGCTTGTAGTTTGTCTAGAGGTGGACCATGCAATTTCTACTGTGTTAGGTAAATCCTAAATGACTTATTTTATAAAATCAACAAAGGCCCATGACAAGACTAGACATTACAAGAGAAAGGTGGATGTCTATAAAAGATCCCTGAGGCATCAGACCCCACGGTCAGATTTCTAAAACAGGATTTCTTCCCTCTGGGCACCCAAATGAGGAAGAAGACACCATCTTGTATTACATCACATTATAAGCAGTTTAGAAGAAAAGCTTCAGGAAGAGTAGATAGAAAACTTTTGACTGAAACAATTATACATATATGTTCAAGGCTAATTTGTGGAGCATAGAACTAAAACTGGATATTCTGTGTTTGTTGTTGTTGTTAGATACCTTTAAATCAACCTTGACTGATGGTGACCCTGAAAATGAGATGTCTTTAAGTCTCCCTATCCTCTACCTCTCAAGTTCGGTAGACTCAAGTCCATGGTTTCCCTGATTGAGTTTATCCATCTGGTGCATGGTATTCCTCTCTTTCTACTGCTCTCATTGTCTTTTTAAATAAGTTATCCCTTCTCATGATGTGGCTAAAATACAACAGCCTCAATTTAGTCATCTTGGATTCCAGGGAGAGTTCAGGCTTGATTTGTTCTTACCAGTGATGTATTAAAGTCTTTTATTCCAGGTCTCAAGTTTCTACAATTAAGTCTCAAATCAAGTCTGAAATCATTGCAAGATATTTTCAAATCAAATCTCTCAATCTGAGTGTACACTTTAACAGGAAAAAAGGAGGTGGTGTGTGTGAGAGGGGGGGTGGAGTTTCAAAAAGGAGAAAATCAAGAAGACTTGCACAAAATTAGATTAAAAAATTAATTATCATAGGCAATTTATTAAGAATGCATTTTAGAAAAATGAGGTCTACTCAGCAGGCTGTCACAACTAATCACCATAGGAGCCATCTAAAGCTTTCCCTAGGAACCGCAGGCAAGACTGCCCCTGCCCTCTCACTGTATAGGGTGCATTTTTGGAGGGGAACATCAAACACATTAGGCAACAGGCTTCAGGTGGAAGGATCCTTCTAAAGCTTTTCAAATTTTTTTAGAAGGCTCCTCAAATTTGTACCAGGGACAGGATGCTGAGTAGACCTGAACCCCTGCCTCAAGCCAATTGCCTAATAGGTTTGCTGTTCCCCCCAAGAAATGTGTTCCATGCTTTGGGCTTGAGGCAAGGGCTTAGTCTACTCAAAAGTCTATCCCCACTGCACATCAGAGCAACCTTCCAAAGCTTTTTTTCCCTAACAACAACAGGCAAGACTCATTCCCATAGTGCAAAGCAAGGTTTCTTAGAATGGAAGGCAATGGAGCTGAGCCAGAAGTATATTTTAGAAGTACAGCAAATGTAAAGTACCACTTCTGTCACATGACCAGTGGGCAAAAAACAGTGAGATGGAAGCATAGTTCAAAGGAGGAAAACTGTCCTGTAACATTTCTGGATGAAAATAGACCAGCAAGTATAAAAGTACACAAGTTGTGAGTCAGGTTGAGTCAGTACAACATTTATTGTGGAGTTGAGTCCCAGATGAGTCACTGAAGTGACTTGAGTCTGAATCTTTCGATTCAAGTCTACATCACTTCTATGTACTCATGGATACCACAGAGATTAAGGTTGCACCTGTTTTTTCTTTAATTATTGGAACAGACTGATGGAGGGAAACAACCTAGTCTAATGTCTTCCATCTAGCAATGACAGTTCCATTTACCCAAATGATCTGTCTCATTAGCTAGGGATATCTATTTCTCACATGTTAACTCACTTCATACTCCCACTTGGTTAAACACAAAGTGCCTCCAGCAGATGTATTTCTTTTTTATACTTGTTCCCCCAGGACATTCCATTTCTCTGTGCAACATTGGGTCGTTTATTTTTTTTTCTTGAGTCGACCTTCAGGCTGTTGTTAAGTGGCAAAATTATCACTTATCCTCTCCACCTAGTTTAGGTCAAAATTGTAAAACACCCTTTGTGAACAAATACTGTATTTCCTGTTCCAGTGTATGTTTTCTGGTATTATCTTCTGTGTGTAAACTCTGAGTAAGTACCATGTGCACACACAGCTGAGTCTGGCTTTGTTACTATATATTGGGCATAACATGGTTGTAGCTTTGGATGGAAGACTTAACTGACAATTTGAAACATCTTTAGAGAAGAAGCTTTGTGGTTACCTGCTTTTTCACCTCTTTTCAAACATGTTGTCAACAAAGGAATAATTTTCAGTTGAAGTCTTCCATGCAAGCTTACTATGCCCAATATATAGTAACAAAGCCAGGAAGACAGTTAAATCTAGTTTGGATTAGTCAAATCTTTTTTTTTTAAATGTTGGTTGGGAGATAAGAATGACCACCTGATTAAAACAGGTTAAGAACTTCTGGCCAGGATTTTTTTTTTAAATTGAGAATTGATGGTTTGCAGCTGGGAGAGTAGAGGAAATTAGGAGTAGGAGAAAGTAGGAGGTGGGGAATGAAGGAAGGAATAGCCAGAGTTGAATAACCAATTCAAAAAGGATGTTGACAAGCTGCAGTATGTCCAGAGGAGGTGAAAGTTCTGGAAACCATGTCCTATGAGGAGCAGCTTAGGGAGCTGGCTATGATTAGCCTGCAGAAGAGAAGGTTGAGGTGACAAAGATAGCCATGTTTAAAAATTGGAAGGGATGCCATGCTGAAGATGGAGCAATATGCAGGGGAAGCTGTGTTGGCCATTTAGTAAATTCAAACAAAAATTCACCAAAGAGTGATACTTCTGTTGGCCAACTGAAATGTACAATATACTTGTTGCAAGCAAGTTATATACTTGTTGGAAGAGGCAACAAGGGGTTTAGCTATTTTAGATCTGATCCTAACCAAAAGGGATGACCTGGTCAATGGGGCGCAAGTGGTGAGATGCTTAAGTGGGAGTGATCATGTTCTCCTGGAATTTGTTACACAGTGGAAAGGAGAAGCCAGGCATAGTCAGACATGCATTCTAGGCTTTAGGAAATTTCAGTAAACTAAGGGAAATACTGGGGGGGGGGGGGGGTGTGATCCCATCATCAGAAATACTAAAAGAGAAGGGAGTTCAGGATGGATGGGAGCTTATTTGCTTATTGTTGTTATTTGCTGGGGGTACTGGGGTTTGTGATGTTTTTAACTGTTTTTTATCTCTTGCTGTGCACCGCTGTGATCCTTGGAATAGCAGTATATGAATAAAATTATTATTATTATTATTATTATTATTATTATTATTATTATTATTATCAAAGAGAGATGATGAAGGCACAATTTAAAACAGTTCCAATGAGGAAGAAAAATGAGAGATATCTCAAGAAACCAGGATGTATGACTAAAGAACATTCATAGGAGCTAAATTTTAAATGGGGCATGTATAAGAAATGGAAAAGGGGGTAAATCACCAAAGAAGAATTTAAACAAATAGCAAGCATGTGTAGGGCTAAAGTCAGAAAACCTAAAGTACAAAAAGGGCTCAGGCTTGCTAGAGAGGATAAGAACAATAAAAAGGGCTTGGGGGGGTATGTGTGCAGCAAAAAGAAGAAGATGGAAATGGTAGGGCCAGTACATGGAGAAGATGATGGAATGCTAACAGGGAATAGAGAAAAGGCAGAATTATTCAACACATTTTTGCCTCAGTCTTCTCACAAAAGGAAAAGTGTGCTCAACCTGAGGAAAATGGAGCAGAGGACACAATAGTGGAAATTCATCAGAGAATAAGTAAAGAGATAGTATAGGAATACCTTGTTAATCTACATAAATTTAAGTCTCTGGGACCAGATGAACTACATCCAAGGGTATTAAAAGATCTGGCAAATGTAATCTCAGAGCCATTGGCAATAATCTTTGAGAACTCCTGGAGAACAGGAGAAGTCTCAGCAGATTTTTCAAAAAGAGGAAAAAAGAGGATCCCAACAATTATCATCCAGTTAGTCTGACATCTATACCAGGAAAGATTCTAGTGCAGATAAGTAAACAGAGAGTCTGTGAACATTTAAAAGGGAATGTCATAATCACAAAAAGTCAACATGGGTTTCTGAAAAACAAGTCATGCCAGACTAAAATGATCTCTCTTTTTTTTATAAAAAATTAGTAGATGAAGCAAATGTTATGGATCTTGATTTCAGTAAGGCCTTTGACAAGGTCCCCCATGATATTCTTGCAAACAAGCTAGTAAAATGTGGGTTAGACAATACAACTGTTAAATGGATTTATAATTGGTTGACTGGCCAAACCCAAAGGATACTCACCAATGGCTCCTCTTCATCCTGCAGAGAAGTATCCAGTGGGATGCCACAAGGTTCTGTCCTGGATCCAGTGCTATTCAACATATTTATCACTTACTTAGATGAAAGAATAGGAGGCATGCTTATCAAATTTGCAGATCATGCCAAATTAGGAGGAATAGGTAATACCCCAGAGAACAGGATCAAAGTTCAAAATGACTTTAATAGATTAGAAAGCTGGGCCAAAGCTAACAAAATGAATTTCAATACAGAGAAATGTAATGTACTGCACTGAGGGCAAAACAATGAAATGTATAGATATAGGATGGGGGACACCTGGCTGAATGAGACTACATGTGAAAGGGATCTCTGCATCCTAGTGGACCACAAGCTGACATGAGTCAATAGTGTAATGCAGCAGCTAAAAAGGCCAATGAGATTCAAGGCTGCATCAACAGAAGTATAGTGTCTAGATCAAGGGAAGTAATAGTACCACTCTATTCTGCCTTGGTCATGCCCCACCTAGAATCCTGTGTCCAGTTCTGGGCACCACAATTCAAAAAGGGTGTTGAGAAGTGGGAGTGTGTCCAGAGGAGAGCCACCAACATGGTGAAGGGTCTGGAAAGCATGCCCTCCGAGGAAAGACTTAAGGAGCTGGGTATGTTTAGCTTGGAGAAGAGACAGTTAATATGTGATATAATAGCCTTCTTTAAATATTTGAAAGGATGTCATATTGAGGAGGGAGCAAGCTTGTTTTCTGCTGCTCCAGAGAATAGGACCAGGAACAATGGATGCAAGCTACAGGAAAAGAGATTCCATTAAATATTAGGAGGAACTTTGTGACAGTAAGGGCTGTTCGACAGCGGAACATACTCCCTCAGAGTGTGGTGGAGTCTCCTTCCTTGGAGGTCTTTAAACATACACTAGATGGTCATCTGTTGGGGGTGTTTTGAATTCCTGCATGGCAAGGGGTTGGACTGGATGGCCCTTGCGGTCTCTTCCAGCTGTATGATTCTAAGCCTTCTAAGCTCCACTGGCTTCTTTGTAAGCCAAACAGGAGAAAACTTGGAGGTATTAGTTAAGATGGTATGGGGAGGGTATCTTTAGCAGGCTGCCCCCTCCTCCTCTGGCCATGTGGCAATTGAGAGATTTTCAAAGTCCAGGAAATTTAAAGTCCATTTGCATATCAACAAGAACTGCTCTTTTGCAATCCATATGTCTCCATTCCTGTGAGGCCACAGGTCTCTTTGTAAGCAGAGGATGGAGCAAGTTTGTTTTCTGCAGCTCCACAGAATAGGACACAGAGCAATGGAAAAAAACTACAGGAAGAGAGATTCCACCTCAACATTGGGAAGAATTTCTGTCAGTAAGAGCTGGTTGACTGTGGAATATCCTGCCTTTGAGTGTGGTGAAAAACCTTGAAGGTTTTTAAGTAGAGGCTGGATGGCCATCTGTTGCTGGTGGTTTGATTGTGTATGTCTGCATGGAAGAAGGTTGGATGTGATGGGCCTTGAGGTCTCTTCCAACTTTGTGATTCCATCATTCATGGCCTGGCCTGAACCTTTAGCCTTGGACAGGCTACATATTTGAAATTCATGAATAGATAGTGTATCACTATCTATCAGAAAAAATCCTTGTAATTCCAGCTTAATTCCCAAGTGTCATTTCTCAGCCTGTTTATTTTGACAGATAGGCTCATGCCAGCATAGGAAAAGACAGTACAATATTCTATCTTAGACCTCATGTTCTGGGGCTTATGATGAGAGAGACTGCAGTCTGGGAGAGATTTTGCTCTCATTGAAGTGGCCTATACTCGTATTGGCTGCCAACCCAGAATTCATTATGAAAAGTCACTTGGGACAAATTATCTCTCCTGTAATAAGATTCTACTTGGAACACAGGCTTGTGTGTGTATAATTCCTGCTCTTAAATCGGAGAGGAAGATGTGATTAAAAAGCCGAGTTCCTCCTAGTGAATCTAATCAGTGTGCACATTAAAAACCATAACAGTTCGGCAGCGCAGTTCTGATTGCTGATGGTGCCAAAGAGGAAGTTGATTGAGACAAAGAGGGAAGAGACGGTGAAGGGAAAGGGTGCTCAACTGAGGAGAGACAACAGTATCAAGAAAGTTTTGAGTGTTTCGTGCTTCATTTGCTATGCTGTTGCTGGTGGCATCCAGGTCACCTGAGGCTAGAATAGAGGTGATTTGGGGGCAAGCTTGCATTGCAGAATAATTCTACATGTGATAATGTTAGACATGCCAGTTGTTGTGCTTTGTATATTGGTTCCTTTGGCAAAAATAAGAAAGAAAGGTCCCTATGGTCCATTTAGTAAGGTGAATCTGAAACTCTCTGTATCTATGCATCTAGTCCCTTCCTAGGCATCACCTTTTGGGTAAAGGGCAGTTTTCTGTCAGTAAATCATAACCAGTCAGAATTAACTTTCAAAATATAGCTATCTGTTCTGGTTTTCTGGGAATGCTAGAATTTTCTCAGTGCCTGCTGTGGCCACCACAGTGTAAAAGAGTTCACATTCTCATTCTGGACCTCTTCCTCTCACAGTGTGAGTTTCTTTACACCATTGCTGTTCAGACTGTTTAAATCAAAAAAGAAAATGGAGGCTGCCACAGTGGTTTTCCACTTGCCTTTTTGACTTACCTCAGAGGCAGGAGTTGTGAGGTATCAAAACAAGTAAGAAAAAAAATCTGGCACTTATCTTGCTTCTTTTAAAATGTCTTTTAGTCATAAAACTATTCCCTTGGGTAAGAACAGATCTTTCCCTTTCCTTTATTCATACTCTATCCAGGATTTTTAATGGGTTAATGGTTAGAAAGATGAAACTATCTAGAAACACAGAGAAAGGGGAACAGTGGTTTAATGTGTCCTTATCAATTAGAGATCACAAGCTGTTGTCACTGAAGGCAAAGTTCTGGGCATTTAAAAATGGCAGTTGAGTAAACGTCATCTAGATTAGGGATGGGCAAAGGGAAGTCTTGGGGCTGCACGCCATTCCAGAAAGTTTTTGTGCCCTTGATCCCATTAGATTCCCTAAACTGTCCTTTTACTGAACGCCCAAAGGGCCTAGTTTTTCTCTCCTGGTTCAGCATTTGAATAGGTTACATCCTTTTGTTCACACCCTACATTCTTCAGGAGCCCCCTCCTCAATAACCGTCCAGAAAGATTTGAAGGAGGAGGTGGCTGCAAGATGGAAAGAGGGAACAAGTTACTTTACTTTCATGAACTTACCTTGGGCTTCAAGCCTTTGTAAATGGCAAAATTCAAAATGAATCACAAGCAAAAAGATATCTTCAACTTGGGTGGTAAAAGCCCACCTTCTTTATCAAATTGTAATGAAGGTCCCCCACCCTGATATGGGTCCTGTTTCTCTGGCAGGGGTGCAATGGACAGGAATTAGACAGTTAAAGTTTTCCCGGTTGCTGTATTGTGTTGGCAAGATAAAGTTTGTAATGTTGAACTTTTCCTTCGCAGGGAATGGAATCCTTCAGAAATACAGTAAATTCTAATCCAGTATTTAAAAAATATAGCTATGCTTATTATTTTTGCAGAAGTGCACTATTTATAAAACATTCTAACATCAACTAATTAAAACTGAAAATACACCAAGCTATTTTTTTTAAAATTTATCTATTATTGAGATATGTACAGGCAAGAATGCCCAGCTATTTCATTAAGATTAATGAGTATGTCATGTCAGAAAGAAAAAAATAGCTCATTTTTCTCTGAAGTTTACTTTCTCTGAATGAGAGATAAAATCTGGCATGAGGGATAGGAAGATAAAAGCAACTGATGAAGGATGAAGAAACAGCAATGACTATGCTCTCAGATTAGTGCTTTACACTAAATAAAGTTTTCCTGATGGTGTCCACTTGGACTGCCAGAGTTTGCACTTAAGATAATAAAGGACATGAGTGCATCATGGCATAACTCCTGCATACAGTGATGAAGTGGCTAATTGCTGTGCTTTGCACAGGTACTGATGCCCGGTCTCTTTTAGAAAATCGATCTCTATTTTCATGTATCTATTCATCCATTCTGCCCCCTGGCATTGTCAATTCTCATCCTTGAGTGTAAATAGCTTCCTCCTTTTCATAGGAGAGAATTGATCGGCAGAGTTCACTTTGAAACATAGCTATTAGTTCAGCCTTTTGATAGACTTGTAATTTATAAAATAGCACCTATTATGAGGATTACTGCTTAGAAAAGAGAGAGACTGAGAGAAACGACCAAAAGGGTGGAAGGAGTAGAGTTCTGGAGTGGAATTCTGGAAGTAAGCCTGGAGTGTAGTTGCGGAGGCTTGCAGTCTTTGTGTCAGCTAAAGAGATTCACCTACTGTTTTCAAAACTACTTTTCTGACTTTTGCACCATTGTTTTTCTCTTTTTCTCAAATGAGAGAAGTGAAAACTAGACAGACTGAAGAAAGATAGTAAAAGACTATTAGCAGGAGAGAGAGACAGAGATCTGTAGGAAACTTGTGCAAGTCTTTGCCTGTAAGTGAAGTGTAAGGCTCTGCCAGAGTACAGAGAGTTCTCAGGCTCATGGGCAGGCAAGACTGACATCTCAGGAGAAGGCTGCAAGGTGAACTCAGCAGTTGCAAGAGCAATAATCAAGGCTCTTTTTATTTTAATGCAGTATCTATATTTTTGACATCCTTTATAAGTAATACTATAATACTACTAATAAAAAGTAGTAATAATAACAGTTGCACCTAATAGTTTTGATAGTGAGTCTTTCCTAAAGTGCACAGAGTAAAACAGGTATATGTTGATGGATGTTTTTATTTGTACAAAAGCCTAATGTGTTTCAGCCTAGCTATGTTCTCAGAGGCCTTCTTCAGGGCTATTTGTAATTTAACTTCAGAAATTTCAGGAGCTGAAACACTTACAGTATTTACTACTGGTTTCTTCTTTATCCAGTAAATGGTGTGAGAGCTTCAGCTCCAGAAACATTAAATTTCAAACAGGCCCTGAAGAAAGTATCTCAGACTCTATACAAGGTGAAATGCATTGGACACCCCCTACCCCTTTTTTTTTAAACCAGTAAAAACACCCATCAATTGAACACCTTGAGACATGTCTCTGGTTTCTTCTGTTTATTTTTTTTTAGAATTCCTCAGTTTTTTTTCTTTGTCTTTCCTAATGAGATCAGTTTTGAAAAGGGAGGAATGGGATTTAAAAGTATGATGTGCTTCTTATAGTTTTTAAAAAGCATGATGTGCTGCTTTTTTTTTAAGCCAAACCCAATGTGAATCTGATTTCTTAGATAAGAGCAATGAGAAAGTTTGGATATCAGTCCTCATTTGTCTCCTCTCACACATGACATATTTTCGTGCTCTTGTTGAGAGCTTTTGTGTTTATGAGTGATTTTGGTGCAAATTGTGAGAGCACATTTTGTGCAAACGATCAGAGTAAATTACAATTTGCAATACTGAGTGGCTCATTTGCTTCTTTTCATATCAGCCTGTCCTATCTGCTTCCAGTTTTGCTACATAAAGGGTAAAGTGATTGCACAGAGTCTTCTCTTGTTTTCATGCTGGAACCAAGAACTCTTATAGATGCTGGTGGTTTCTCAACAAGTTGTCTTAATGTGTCAAAACAGTCTCTGTCCGCAAGAACCAGGTATTTCACAGCTTTTCTTTACACCCCTATGGGGATACAGGGCTAGCCTGGCTACTTTCAGCACCAAGGAGAGCTCAGTGGCAGCTGTATACAGCTGTAAGGGAAGTGACATATCAAGGCTTTAAAAATGTTACTTTAACAGTTTCACTACAGACGTGCAACACTGTGATGAGCTTTTTGTACTTTCATTGTTGGCAGCTACAGCAGCAAGAAAAATACGTGGCTTGGAGACTTTTCAGATATTTCCCTGAAGAGCTGCTTTCCTTTCATTTCAGTCTGGTGTGTAGGGGGATAATGCAAAGCACTTTGCCCTGTTTACATCTGTGGCCCATCTGTTTTATACCAAGCAGATGTCCTCATTTTATGTTTGTGGATTTTTTTTAAAAAAAACATACAAACCTGAAAGTTTTCTTTAAAGCTTTTCCACCAGACACAACTTTTTTTTATTAAATACCCCCAAACTCCAAACATATCCCATATTCTCCTTTTTTTCTTTTTGAAAAATGTAAAAAAATGAATTATCCAAAACCTATGGCAGTGAAAGCTAAAATATAGCCTCAAAACACTGTTGTAGGGAAGTAACAGACAGAAGAGTACAAGTGAGTTGTTGTGGTTTGAGTGTTGGACTAGGTCTCTGGAAGAACAGGGATTGAATCCCGGCTCAGTCATGGTAATCCACTGGCTAACCTTGGCAGGTCACACTCTGACACAGAGTCACTGGGCAGACTTGGTTTCCTGGCAGGCAATCACAGTTCAGGCAGACTATGAAGGAGGGACTGCAGAGGAATGAGAATGTATAAAATCAGGAATGAGTGACTGAGAGGAAGTTTCAGTGAGAGTTCTTCAGCAATCTGACTGGGCCTTAGTGAGAGTCAGAGAGGTATTCTGACAAACCAGTAGAGAGCTGGAGAGAGAGAGAGACAAAAGATGTCAGTAAATATCAGATAAGGATTCTGAATGGAGAGGGAGTTCATTTCAATTAGTCCAGAGGAGACTGTGATAAGCTTGCAAGTGTATGTTAATATAACCACACTAAGGTGATGTACCTAGCTATAATACTTTGTTATTTAATAAAACTATTGTTTATTTTTCACAACAGATATGTCTGAATGAACAATGTATACTGTAATCTAAACAAAGGCAAACATGCCACCTAATATATTGATTTAATAAGAGGAAGACACTCTTCCACTATTTTCATTAACCAAGAGGAAGACACTTGGGACCCTAGCCCATATACAGCTATGGAGTGTTAAAAGGATGAAAGCAGGGCCGGTGTCATTGATGAGGGGTCCTCTGTGAAGAAGAGGTAAAATGTAACCTCAAGCTTATAAGGAAGGCCTCGTAACATACACTATCTCAGCCTAAGAGAAAGGCAATGGCAAATCTCCTCTGAACAAATCTTACCAAGAAAACCCCAGGAGATGGTTAACATAATCATAGAATCATAGAGTTGGAAGAGACCACAAGGTCCATCCAGTCCAACCCCCTGCCATGAAGGAAATCTCAATCAAAGCATCTCCGACAGATGGCCATCCAGCCTCTGCTTAAAGACCTCCAAAGAAGGAGACTCCACCACACTCCGAGGGAGTATGTTCCACTGTTGAACAGCCCTTACTGTCAGGAAGTTCCTCCTAATGTTGAGATGGAATCTCTTTTCCTGTAGCTTGCATCCTTTGCTCCGGGTCCTGTTCTCTGGAGCAGCAGAAAACAAGTTTGTTCCCTCCTCAGTATGATACCCCTTCAAGTATTTAAACAGGGCTATCATTTCACCTCTTAACCTTCTCTTCTCCAGACTAAACATCCCCAGATCCCTGAGTCTTTCCTCATAGGGCATGGTTTCCCTCCTTTGGACACGCTCCAGTTTCTCAATGTCCTTTTTGAATTGTGGTGCCCAGAACTGGACACACTATTCCAGGTGAGGCATGACCAGAGCAGAATAGAGTGGCACTATTATTTCCCTTGATCTAGACACTATACTTTTATTGATGCAGCCTAAAATTGCATTGGCCTTTTAAACTGCCACATCACACTGTTGACTCATGTTAGAGTCAACCTAAAGATGCATAACAACAACAAGAGAAAAAAACAAACAACAACAGATAGAGGTTTAATGGGATGGTAGGCAGGCCATTGGGTAGAATATTGTCAATATTTTCAACCATTAATATTGGCAGGACAACACAAAGCATTACAATGCAGTGCAGTGCTTTGGCTAAGCAGCAGGAGAGTGAAAAAACAAAAAAGCATGAGGATGCAGACCTGAAACATTTATTATGGATTTTCCAACTTAATCAATTGAAACAAGACATTTGACAGTGAAAATAGGTTTGCGGTCTTATGGATGAATTATATATGTTATATAATTATAACATATTTAATTATATATAATTTATATATAGTGACATAGTAGAGTGGGAATACAGAGGAATGCAACTCTAGGCCTTTTTGGAATGGACTTGGAATGTTGATATTATTTGCTGGAGCAGCAGGGCATTGATAGACTTTCCTTGCTTTGGCAAAATGAGTGATGGATTTTCCAGACCACCCCTTTGGTGCGGCATGCAGCCACCCCTTTACTGGCCAGACTGGAGCCATGGCAACTGAATGCGTGGCCGATCCGCCTCAGTAGAGTGCAAAAAGGACACCAAAAAAGCAGTTCCTTTTTGTGCCCTTGAGGGGCACCATAGCTGCGCTGCATAGCATAATGATGCCCCTTCAGTGCTGTGCCATTTGGATGCACGCACCAGAGGTGCGTCATCTGTGGTGGCATTAGGGCACTGAGCATGGAGATGCTCAGCCCAACTCTGCCCACAGACTGACACTTTTGCTGTTGTTCAGGCCTGATTTGACAACAAGGTTTGACCGTTGCGTGTGGCAGATTATCTTGGGGCAATCAGAGAAGAAGAAAGAGTTTGGTATTTTCTTTGATGAAATTCTTAATTCATGGTAATAGCCTTTGCAAAATTGTTTGAATTCTACTTAAAAATTAAGGTTGGAATTCAACTGGACCTTTCTGGAAGTTAAACCTTGGTGCACCGGAGTAAGCAGCAGTGAACTCAAAGAAACTACTTCCACAGAAAAGTGTTTGCCCTAAGCACAATAAATAGTGTGACTAGTGATCAAAGCTAATAGAAGCCATTAGGTAAACAGGAGAAACAAACCTGAGGAAGCAATTCAACACCATTTTCACAACCATGGGCAAATATCATCCAAATTTCAAAAGAAAACCATCTGGTTAAATATAGCTTGAATTCCAAGTGATACTGCTTTTAAGCATTCACATTCATAGTATATCTGAATCATGACCACAGGTGTAGCTAAGGAGAAGGGTGTTGCCCTCCCAAAAAATCTTCCCCCCAATTATTGTTTTTCTTCAGTCACCAAGTTTCTAGCAGTGCAGTAGCTTAAAATCTCACTTCAGCATTTAGACATATGTCCAGGCATCCAAGAAAGGGGGCAGGTAAAGGCATACACAAATAGCAAATATAAGTTCTAGTATGATTAACTTTCACAGTCTCACTTTCTGAAATGTGAGTAATCTAGAATACTGAAAGAAATGTCATTTGAGAGCAGGGTTTTTATTCGAAGAGTAGTAACACTTTCACGTTGCTCTCCCTAAAGCTATATTCTGACCAATGTTCTCTGTTACTTTGAACATTTAATTTTGGGTATTGAAATCTTCTCCTCTGCAATGTAAAAGTAGATCTGTGAATAACCCAGGCGGGGCACTTTACATAGACCAACATCAGCCTGTCTTGATCCATTCCACCAGTCGTCATAAGGCAAATGCCTAGGTAAGCTTAGTATCTTTAACGCTTCCAAAATATAGTGTGAAAAATGTCGTCATGTGTGAAGAAAGGGGAATGTAACTTCTGGTGGTCTTCTTAAATTTCTTGCCTCTTGCACATCAAGACTCTAAGGGCCCTTCAGATCAACCGAGCAGTTGAAGATTTTATAATCTACTAATTTGAGCGCGAAAAAACACCCTAGTTCCCCTACTGTCTTCCTCAGTATGAAATGATTGTCTAGTGTTGCTTCAGGATACCTTGCATATTCATTTGAATGTATTAGTGTTAACCTTATTGATCCCAAAAAACAAACTAACATGCTACCTCGGGTTACGAAATTAATTCGTTCCGCCGCTCCGTTCGTAACCCGAGTAATTTCGCAACCCGAAAAGGCTTTCGTTAGCGCTGGAAAGCCGCTAGCCGCGCTTTGCGTTTGATTTGGCCCGAAAAAAAAATTTCGTAACCCGAAAAAAATATCGTATCCGGAACAGTTTTTCCAATCTAACTTTTTCGTATCCCGGAAATTTCGTAACGCGATCATTCGTATCCCGGTGTACCACTTTACAGGGGGAAATTACCTGCCTGGCTAATCTTTCGACACAGACTTACAAGACATGCCTGCCAGCTTGTAGTTGTGTACTTATGTCCTTCAATCCCTCGCCTATTAGAATATTAACCTATTCTTCTTGAATTTTATGATCAAGAAAACCTAGTAGAGACTTGCCTGAAGTAATTTGTTTATTCATTTATTATATTTATAGTGACTGTTACAGTAGGAGCTCGGGGCTAGCTTACATCTGTAGTGTTCAGGCAGTATCCCACACATGTGAATCATCATTTAGATTCAGCGGTAGACCTTTCCAAACTCTTCTTGGAATCTAACATGGCACTCTCAGCTTCCCATTTTAAACAGCTTGTTGCCTGTGAGCACATTTCAGTGTAAGCTCTCTCATCATTCTTAGATATTTTCTGAGAAGTTTACCAGCCTACCTTGGCCATATCATATCTCCCTCCCTTGGGGGAAAGTACCCATGATTCCCTATGGCTACCATGACCATGCTTAAATCCCAGCATTGGTTGTGCACATATTAGAATTGCACTTGCTTTGCAGTAACTGTAATATTCCTTTTATTTATGTAAAGTCAAATATTGGCGCCTTTTCAGAATGATGCAAAAAATAATGCAAGGTCAATAACAATATTTTGAATGACTGTTGTAAAAACCCAATGGGTTACAGTTAATATTAAGATTTAAAAATGACCAAGATGTATTTACATAATTTAAGTAGGTAATTTTTAGGACATTGAACTAAATAAATATTTTTCATGGCTATATCTGCCATTAATTAAAATTGGATTTATGTCTAATCGGCACTTCAGAATATGCAGTTTGGACAGTGCTTTAACTTCCTGATTCAATGCTATGAATATGGGATTTGTAGTTTTATGAGATATTTGCCTTATGTCAGACAGCTCTGTGTCACAAACACTTACAATCCCAGAATTCCATAGCATTGGGCCATGGCAGTTAAAGTAGTGTCAAACTGCATTATTCTGCAGTGCGGATTGGCTCTAGTCAAGAAATCAAAATAGGGCCTGAACAGACAGGCCAATAAGCTGCCTTGGGTCACTTTGGAGGTATGCTGTCTAAATGAGTCAAGAAGGAGTGCCAAGTTGTGCTCTAGTCCTGTAGCATAGCTTTGGAGCGGCTTCCAGCATTTTGTTGCATGCATAATTTAAACAGCATACCATACCTCCAAGTGACCCAAAGCAGCTTTATTTTGGCCTGTCTGTTCAGCCCTAAGATGTTCTGCAAGGAGCTATGAACTAAATAAGATCAAGAATGAAGATATATCATTAAATACCAAAATCAGACCTCCATGCTATAGTGTATCTGATTTCATGTAGGATATGAAAGATGGACAAAGAAAAAATGGCAGGAAGAGAATCAACTCCTTTGAATGTGGTGATGGGGAGAACAGTTGTTATGGATACCATGGCTGCTAAAAAGGCAAAATCCTCGAGCAAACCAGGACTGAAGTTCACTGGAGGCAAAGATACTAAACAAAGGTTGTGTTCTTTGGCTATATCATGAGATGACATGGCGCATAGGAAAATACAATAAGTTCAGTAAATGCTAAGCATTAGGAAAAGAACCCACTACGTGGATTTATTTGGTCTAGCAGTCTGACCCTGCATTTGCATAACCTGACTAGGCTGTTGATGACAGCAGCTCTTCAAGGGTCTCCATTTATGGTTTAAAGTCGACTCGATGGCCAAATAAAAATATAAATAAAGCAAGGCAAGATGAACTACAAATCTATTTTTTTACACTGGAATGCACATGGCACCAGAAAAGGAATCTGTGAAAGCAAAGAAACCTGAGAGAAACAAAATGCGGAAATAAGATGGAGTGTCTAGTTATATTTCATCGCAAGCTTTGTGTTCTAGTATACAATATGTCCCAAGACCAGTGCGTGACTGCCACCCTCTGGCTGCATCTTCTCTTTCACAAGTTATTTTTCTGACAGCACAGTATAACCAGCTGATGAGTTAGAAATTGCATAAGAGATTTGCTATGTGCCATGAAATCCGCCAGTGGATGGACCTCACTTAACTGAAAAAACACTTACACGTAAAATGTTAGTTATCTAAGAACTAATGAAAAACTCTTACTTGGCAGATCTTATGGTAGATTACAACTTGGCAGCTGGAATTTGCAGAGGAAATTATGAAATCGCATTTGCATGAGGGCGTAATGGAAGAAGCCCACAGGATAAAAACATCATTCTAAGTATGGCTAGTGTTATAGAGAGGAGGAGAAGAAGAATAAAAGGCCATGATTTCAGCCGTCTCTGCTGTGTATACACTTTTGTGTGCTTAGAAATATTGATGCCAAAAAACTACTAAAGGTTTATATTTTTGGTTCAAAACACACAGACGCGCAAGCACTGGAACCACTAGATTTTGGAAAACAAACTCACCAGTTTCTGTTTTGATGCAGTAACATATGTACTTTTTAAGCATGAGAATGAGCAAATTCACTATATATCTACAGTGGTGCCTCGGTACGAAATTAATTCGTAACGCGGCCGCTTCGTAACCCGAAAGCCTTGTAAAGCCGAATTGCCATAGGCGCTAATGGGGGAAAAAGCCGCGATCCGTGCGAAAAAAGCCGAGAAAAACGCACCAAAGTTTTTTCGTAACCCGAAAAAAACATTCGTAAAACCGAACACACAAATTCCCTATGGGATTTTTTCGTATCCCGAAAATTCGTAACCTGGCGTATTTCGTATCCGAGTACCACTGTATATATATATATATTCTATAATCTATATATATATATTATATATATTTCTTTGAAGAAGATGCACACTATGCAAGCCTAAGGGAAATTGCATTTCTGTGGGAAATCCTTACCAATTTGTGAATTTCCTAGAGCAGTGGTCCCAAAATTGTGCCCTTTAAGAGATTATGGACTTCAGCTTCAGAAGCCTCAGCCTATTGGCCATTTCTGGATTCTGGGAACTGAACGTCCAAAATTCCCTTAAAGAGCACAGTTTGGAGACCATTGCCCATAGAGCAATGGAAAATATCTAATTTGTATCTGTAACTAAAAAGCTGCTTTCCCCATTTTCCTCTAAACCAGCACAGACCAGAACACATGCATAACCATAAACCTGCAGACAGAGCTTTACTTATAGAACACAGATCTGATGATGTTATTTTTAAAAAAATAGTAATTCTGCTCTGCATTAATAATCATTGCTAAATACCTATCACATCTAAAAGAGATGTTGATATTCTCAGTCCCATTGCTCTACTTCTTCACAGGCAATTGGATTGCTGGAATGATACAGTATAGAGTAGGTATCTTGACTCCTGCTACTTGCACGTAGAAAGCCTTCTATGGATTTGGCAACTTTCCTGTGTGCACCACACAATCCTCTATGCTGGTCTGCTTGGCCTTAACAAACCAGGGGAAACTTTCTGAGCATGTATAGAAGAAAGCAAGTAGAGTTTCCTTACAGATCCCTCTGTTTTACCCAAAAATTCCCCAAACACCACACTTGGGATACCTGAAGCAATGCAAGATCCAATCCTTATTGGCCATCCACATAGGTGGCCCATTAATTAGAAGATGGAATTTCTTTAAAATTGTGTACAATTAGCAACCCTTCTATTGTTGTTGACTGGAATTTCCATCATCCATCCCACTGACTATGCAGAGTAAGGACCAGGGATGCCATATCCCACCTGGGGGCAGGGACTTTCTGTTTTTTGGCCCCCTGGCATGGTCCCGTCCCATTTTTGCCCCTCCCACCGGGGTTGCCCTGGGTTTGAGTTGGTCCCTGCCTCAGCAGCAGCAGCTGCAGACACTCTGCAGCTTTCGCGACTGCCAGTCTCAACAACATGGCACTCTGAGCCGCCCTGCTGTGGCCTTGCAGCCCTCGGCCTTCCATTGCGCCCTGGGCTGCCTGCCAGTCTTCCGTGGCCGTGCGGGCGAGCGGGCTCCCTTCAGGCGGGCTGGCAATAGCTGGACAGCCCCGCCTGCTGCAGTATGAAAGCTAGCAGGGGGCAGGGCTGTTCCAGCTCCACTCTCCCATTGGCCAGCCAGCCTCCAGAGGAGGAGCTTCTCTTCCTCCATGCGCTGGCCCAAGGCTGAGCAGCATGGAGAGGGCTTTACCGGCAAGGTACTTCCTCTTCTTTTTTCGCCCCCTTTCTCTTGTTCTTTCTCCTCCTCCTCCTATTCTTTTTCTTCTCCTCTTCCTCTTTCCCCTCCTCCTCTTTTTATCTTTTTCCCTATTCTTCTTCTTTCTCCTCCTTTCCTTCTTTCTCCTTCCTTTCTTTTTTCTCCTCCTCCCCCCTTCCGCCTTTGCTGCTGCTTCTGTTGTTGTTGTGTGCCCAACTCCCTCCTTGGCCAGGCCTGCATTTCCCAACAAGAAGGAAGCCAGGACTCGTGGGGGCTGTGGTGGGGGGGGGGGGCTGAGAGGGAGGCACCAGACAATAGGGAGCCCAGGAGGGAGGGACGCTGCATCCACACTGGAGAAATAACCCAGTTTGGCTGGCAATGCTTTAACTCTTTTCTGACTCAAGGCTGTGGAATTCTGGGAGCTGGAGTGTGTTGTGGGGACCAGAACCCAAGCCCTGACTCTTTTATAGCTCAAGGCTGTGGAATTCTGGGAGTTGGAGTGTGCTGTGGGGACCAGAACTCAAGGCCTTCATCACTTTTAACAGTGATAGTGATGATGATGAAGATGGTGATATTGCTATTAGCCAGCTTCTGAGGCATGCGCTCACTGTTTGTTCATAAGCCTCTGAAATATGCAAGAGGCAATGTTAAATAAAGCCATGCTCAATGCCCAAATGTGTGTCCTGTGTGTTTTGGAATGGAGGGGGTGGTTTGGGCAGAAAGGGAAGTACATTTCTGCCATCTTTCTAGGAATAATGCCAAAATGTCCTCCATTTTGATCATGCCTAAGAAACATGCATTTATATTAACATATTTTTAAAAATCATCATTTTTTGTGTGTCCTCCATTTTCATAAATGTGTCCTACATTTGAAAATGTTGTCCTACATTTGTCCCGGTTTGGAGGTCCTGACATGGCAACCCTAAGTAAGACGGATTTGAATTTCAATCTAACAACATATAGAGAGTTACAAGCTGACCAGCCCTCCGTTCAAGTTTAATAAGACCAATAATAATGTTTTTTTTCTTACCTGCCACTCCTGAAGGGTCAAAATAGGATACAACATAGATTAAAACACATAAAACCATTTAAACGCGCTAATTTAAAACACACAGGACAATACTGCACTACACTGCTACAGTGCCACCATTGCTTCCACTGCCATTGCTGCATCCCATGGAACCCTGGGCCCCGCAGTCCAGTGAGGCCTAAGAGCCATCCCAACCCCCATAGTCTTGATGTTGTCTCTATGGCTGCTGCTTTCATCACAACATATATGTTACTGTAATAAAGTAATCAATTATGCAGCAAATCTTGGCGTCCCTCAAGTTTACTTTTATATATTTGTTTTAAACATTGTATATCTTATTTTCTTCGGCAAAAGTAACATAGAGAAAATTATACTGCAAGGCAATAATGAGTTAATCCATGAGTTGAAAATTGAAATGCTTTGCGAGCAAGGTTCTCTGGTGTAAACACTTCCTCTTGCTAAACCTCTTTGGATTCCTTTTGCATTTCAAACATATTATTACTTGACACGAAATTATCTCACAACAATAGAGAAGAGATATTTTCCAGTTTCTATCAACCATGTAAAAATATCCTTTCAGTTGTAAAGTCTCTTTTGTTCCTGTGACCAACACATTCTTATAACATTAACTGTAAAATTGGCTTATGACTGGTGACAGTAGTGCAGAAAAGCCAGTTCAAGACAATCAAAGTAATTCTTGATCAGCCAGCCATTCTCGTTCTCCTCCTCTAAGTCAGATCTCTTATTGATTGCTGTGATTAGGAAGGAGGCAAAGAAACAGGTTTAAATGGTGAGGAGTTGTTCACTTCAAATCTGTCACACTGATTGGCAGATCTAACAAAGGAAAACCCAGCTACCTTTTAGCCACTGTATTGCTCCCATTGAGCTCCTCTTCAATTAATAGTGCAATTCCTGGTTTCAGAATATGAGTGAAAGAAAACTGTCATTCATTCCAATTGGCAGTGATTATAAATACATCCCAAAATATTTGGTCACAGTCACGCTGATGCTTATAAACATGCATTTCTTTTAGTAGTATTTGTTGAAGGATTCAAGTGTATGACCCTGAGATGCTTGGAAAGTATTAACTGATATGAACTAATTAAGCTATGACATCACCAGATAATAGTTTTGGCAGTTTGCTTTGCAAGCAGTTAAAAAGTGTCATGCATTAACTAGGTATTATTAATATTACCATAAAAGAAGAGAGTTTGAAGGAACATATTGATCTGCTGCTCCAACCATCTATTATGAATTAATTGCTCATATTGCAACCAGGGTTTTTTTTTGTTGTTGTTCTAAGAACAAGGTTTCTTGTGATTTGAGAAAATGTGCTGTTTCAGAAAGTAATTTTAAGCCCTTACAACAATAGGTCTCTTTTGTTTAGCTTGGGTGGAGCTCTGCTCCCAATTCTAATTTTATCTATTAAAATAGACTAATTAATTAGGAGGCAGCATGCCAGGTATCTCAAATTACTCTTAATGAACAAGTTCTAAAATGATAAGGCCTCTGCATCATTGGAAATTCATGAAACTGGGGCATTTTTTCATTTTATGTCCTTCTTAAGAACTCCTAAAATGTTTTGCTCTAGTAGTCTTCTAGCCACTATGGATACTGTAGTTCCTGCTTCCACGTACTCTAGGCAGAAGATGAGGCACAGATGGAAGGGAGAAACCTGTGGCTCACACAGATCTAATCCAAATCATGGAGGTGCCTAATCCATGTCCTCTAATCATGCCCTCTTTATTTCCTCTAATGATATATAATCCATGTCCTCTAATCATGCCCTCTTTATTTCCTCTAATGATATAT